>NC_136802.1:8059324-8129324 GCF_951216825.1 Electrona antarctica | reverse complement strand
TCTTCTACACCAGCTCAGTGGGCTTGTGGTTAGAGTGTCCGCCCTGAGACTGGGAGGTTGGGGTTCGATCCCTGGCCGGGTCATACCAAAGACTCTAAAAATGGGACCCAGTGCCTCCCTGCTTGACACTCAGCATCAAGGGTTGGATTGGGGGAAAGTCCCTGCAACATACTCGTTATGTCTAGGGGGTGTACTTGTACATCAAGCTGCCTCACGCTACAGAAACAGGAGATAGGCTCCTGCCCTATGGGCCTCATGGCTCGGCAAGGCTACTTACTTACTGTCTTCTACCCTGAGCCATCCCAAACTGGACTTAAGGCCGACATGTTTTGTTTTGGGAGGTCTAAACGGAAGCTTAGTTTTTAGTGACATTGAGATGTTGGAGAACCAAGAGGTGCAAGCATACTGTACTGTAGTCAAAATGACATTCCTGAGAGCATGTCTGTTGACATATTATTGATAAGAGGAAATCCTATCCATAAGCCCTGTTCTTTGATTGACTTTCTTGATCTCTTTTGATGCCATTTTTCGCCTGTCATTTAAAAAATCACACCTGTGTGAAGTGAGTGGTGCAACTCCATGTGGGG
This sequence comes from Electrona antarctica, assembly GCF_951216825.1. Taxonomy (NCBI): domain Eukaryota; kingdom Metazoa; phylum Chordata; class Actinopteri; order Myctophiformes; family Myctophidae; genus Electrona; species Electrona antarctica. The sequence goes on along the minus strand of NC_136802.1, from coordinate 8,128,737 downwards.
GTCCCCGGGAGGGGGGGGGGGGGGGGGGGACGGACGGACGGACGGACGGACCCTCTACTGTACCCTCTACTTTACTGTACTGTACTGTACTGTACTGTCACTGTACTGTACTGGCACACCCGAAATCACCAGTTAATATGTGCGTGTGTGTTTGTGTGTGAGTTAGGTTGCGCACAGGTGGTGAAAAACAACTATGCTGTTTTCGTGCTCAGACGCACCCACCCATGCACCCAGCCAGCCACCCAGCCAGCCAGCCAGCCACCCACACACACACATATGTAGCTCCGTAAGGGAGTGGTTGCACCACTCAAAAAAGTAAATTACTTGATTGCTATATATCGTCAACTCTGACCTTGAAATCATTTGCATTTACATTACTGCTGGTATACTAGGTTTGGACCCAAAGAATGGATTAAGTTTTACCTGAATTACTGCGGTGTGTAAATGACACTTACACAGTTATCAGAAAGCCAAGTACGGATCGATTTTGCAGAGTTCAGAACTGAGGGGTTCCTCAATTAGCATTTTGTCTTCGCCCGCCCGAGACCAGGAGTGCCGTGTCATCAGCGAACAAGAACAAATTGCTGTTATACAAGCTGCTTTCATGTCGTTAATGTACAGACTGAGCAGTAATGGGAACCCCACCGCTCACTGTATGGGAGGGACGAGGGCAGAAAGGGTTCCATTGACATCAACTCAGGGATGTGCACACACACATAGACATCAAAGGGGGCTTCAGCCCCTACCCTTTTACCCATCTGTAAAACAACTGCCCTCTCCAGACCACGAATGCAGCATTTATTGTGGTAAAAGAAATGCAAATGCCACTCCTTTCCATGCCATGCTGGAACTGGAAGGCAGCATTCAGGAGAGTTGCGTTTATTTCCGAAGTCTCCTGAACTTGAACACAGCATTTTGCGCTGAACAAATTTGTTTAGAAATCCATGTGGTATACACACCGCATCTCCACTAGCTAAAGAGTGCTGGGTTGCGCCCCGAAAATAGCTGATCTACAAGCTGATCTATAGCTGATCGCTATTGTAGATCTGCTATTTTCGCTATTTTTGTCCAAAAGTGCCCTCTTACGGGATTTCACCCCCTGCCTCTCCAACACTCTCTGCATCAACTACTTGTTCTCTTTCCTGAAGGTAGGATTTCATCCAGTTCACAGATTTCTGAGACGTGTTATCAAAAAATCACACCCGTGTGAACTGAGTGGTGCAACTACGTGACGTCACATACTAACCATAGCAACCATGCTCGTTTTTTTGGTACGAACAAACACGGGTACACGGGTACAAAGCCAGTTGTTGGAGTGGTTTGCACCACTCAAAAACCAATCGCCTTCAGCAGCTTATTTAGTAGAATTGAATGATTGACAGTGTTAACCCTAGAACACTAAACATATTTTTGAGTGGTGCAAACCACTCCAACAACTGGCTTTGTTAGTACCCGTGTGTGTTTGTGCCTGTATGCGTGAGCATGGTTGCTATGGTTAGTATGTGACGTCACTGACATCACCGACATCACGTCCAGAGTGAACCAGATAACAATAAATGTGTAGTTGCACCACTCAGTTCACACGGGTGTGTCATCAAAATAGTTTCTAAAAGAAAAAGTACAATATTTTCAAGTTACTGTAGTCACAGCTGTATTGTATTGTAGACACCCAAAGATTCACAGCCCTATTAAATGCCTTTTGGAGGTCCAGCATGACCATGCAGTATTTGCCCTCGAGGCTACCTTGTGTTTGATGTAGTCGGTCAAATACAGTCAATGCAGGCAGGTGTCAATGGAGTGGAATGTTCTGACGCCAGATTGGAATTCACAGTTCAGCAGTTTTCCTTCTTCAAGGTAACTATACTGATCTGTTTGTGAATTAATCTCTCTATGACCTTTGGGATGGAACAAAGGATGAAAACAGGGCGATAGTTGCCATGTGCCAATTTGTTTCCTTTTTTTGTACAAAGGGATTACTCTCGCCACACACACGCACACGCACACACGCACGCACACGCACACACACGCACACACACACACACACACACACACACACACACACACACACACACACACACACACACACACCGACCCTTTCAGAACTGCAGTAACTGCACGTGTGTTGTCAGCTTTAGAGGTTGTACGGTATATAAACTACAGTATTTGACTCTACAGATCAAGCCGGTGAAGTTAATCTATAGATAATGAAATGGAATGCTCCAACCATGCAGCCAGGCAGATGGAAAGCAATTATGACTAATGGCCTCAATCTTGATAGTGGATTTGCTTTCATCCATAAGGTACAATCTCCTATACTGTACACTAGTAGTGCACAGTACACACACACACACCCATGCACACACACACACGCACACGCACACGCGCACGTGCACGCACACGCACACGCACACACGTACGCACACGCGCACACACAGAGAAACATCTTGAACATATTGGAACGTTTTGAATAATTTAAAAATGTCTTCTGTTCTGGGTGTCCCTGCATGGCAGGCTGGCACAAAACGTGTTCGGATGGGGGTCCGCCGCCAAATCCATATCAATTTTGGGGTCCATGACATGAAAAGGTTTGAGACCTGTCAGGGCCGGTTCTGGCCTGCCCCACTAGGGTGGGCAGGACTAATGTATATATGGGTCCCTGCATGCACCGCAGAGCGATGCGGGAGGTGAAGCGGCGAACAGTCGACGCCAGCGTCCTCACTTCCCACATTCACACACCAATGGTGGCGAGCTCACACCCACCGACTCATTGGAGGCAATGTAGGGTTCAGTGTCTTGCCCAAGGACACTTTGACATGTGGACAGGAGGAGCCGGGAATCGACCCTGGGATCATTGGACGACCTGCTCTGCTATACCTCCTGAGCCACATATCTATCCATCTATCTATAATCTTATCCTTCTTTGACCAACAGTAACCCAATTTCTATCAGAACCTTGTCGGTTAACAGCACTGATGGAAAACGGTGATGTTAAGGTTGGTCTAAAGTTCTCTAAAAATGCTAACTTTCTTTTTTTTTTCAAGATTTGTTTTTGGCTTTTCTGCGTTTATCGATAGTTTCAAGTGAAGATAGGAAAGAGGGAGAGAGAGAAGGGGAGAGACACGCAGCAAAGGTCATCATGAATGGGACTCGAACACACGGCACGCTGTCAGGCCAGAGCCTATATGTGGCATGATGCGCCTGCCCTGGACCACACGGCCAGCGGGCGCCCCCAAAAAATGCTAACTTTTGATTGGGTCAGACGCAAGCAACCAAACCCCCAACCCAAGGACTGTCTAAAGAGGACGTAACGCGAAGACCGTACGGGCGACGCCATGTTGCTCCATGTTGCTCCATGAAAGGAAAGAAACATGCGCAGTTGAGACCAGGAAGTTGTACATGCACAAATTTGGGCATGTACAACTTCCTGGTCTCAACTGCGCATGTTTCTTTCCTTCCATGGAGCAACATGGCGTCGCCCGTACGGTCTTCGCGTCTCGTCCTCTTTAGACAGTCCTTGCCCCAACCAGGGACGTGCACAGAGTGTTAGAGAGGCAGAGGCTGAAATCCTGTAAGAGGGCACTTTTGGACAAAAAATGCGAAAATAGCAGATCTACAGGCTTGTAGATCAGCTATTTCCGGGGGGCAACCCAGCACTCTTTAGCTATACTGGAGATGCGGTGTGCGACCATAGAGTATATAAAAGGATAGAGACTGATCTGGCGCGAAGCTCCGCCCCCTCCGCTATTCATGTCAGTGGAAGTTGCTCAGTGGTGTTTTGAAGCACCCGGAAGACTGCCGGAAGTCCCTCCTCCGGACCTCAACTTTGAGGTCCGGGGTGACGTATGCAACCGAGCGCTCAATGTTAAAGCCCAGCTGCACAGGGTTTCCCGGTCATGAATCCACGGGTCCGCCTGTAGTCCCTCCTCCTACCACTAGGGCCCAGACCTTCAACGTTGAATAGCTTCACTGGCCCCTTGTGTGCGACATGGATTTAGAAACAAATTTGTTCAACGCAAAATACTGTGTTCAAGTTCAGGTAGCCTCGGAAACCCAGACGTTTCTTTTTCCAGGGAGAAAAAAAAGTTCAGGAGACTTCGGGAAAAAAAACAATTCTCCTGAATGCTGCTTTCCGGCATGGCATGGAAGGAAAGGAGTAGCATTTGCATTTCTTTCACCATAGTAAATGTAAAATAACTCATGCCCTTTCCAGACCACAAATTCAGCAGACGGGTAAAAGGGAAGGGGCTGAAGCCCCCTTTGATGTGTGTGCCCGTCCCTGACCCCAACCCCAACCCCAGAACAGGCCCCGATGAACCAGTGTTTAAATTAAACTGTAGTCTGGTTCAGCCAGACTTGCCTACAAGGAATTTGACCTGCTGCTTGCTTACAGAGGGATAGCTGCTTAAAATTTTGACCTCAGATTCTAAAAATGTCTTCTACATCCTGACAGTTTTCTGAAAAAGCTATGTTTCTATGTCAGTCGTCAGTCATTTTTCAAAAATAGCAGACCTACAAGCTCGTAGCGCGCTATGAGCTTGTAGATCTGCTATTTTTCAATAGCTAAAGCATAACATAATGCTAACACCAAAAGGGGTTCCCGCCCAAAATGGGTTAACAACACTGCACAGAAGGTCTACTATTATATAAACTCACAAGACATATACGCTATCAGATCAGATTGATTCACTTCCCTCGCATTAGGATCCGAGTCCACACTATACATTCAGAGTCAGACACATCAGATAGGAACGTATCTGAAGTAAGATGAATACTACATTATTAATACATCAGTAATCAATAAATATATATAGGAATTGCCGTTATGTGGAGGGGGGGGGGGGGTATTTGTGCATGTGTGTATGATGAATGTGCAGCATGTGTGTTTGTAATGTATTAATTAATATATTTGTGAGGACATCAACATTTAGGACAGTACCAATGTTTATAACCTAATCCTGAGTTTAATAATTGCATGGAGTCACACACCCAAAATAGCAGATCTACAAGCTCATACAAGCAAATACAAAACATACCATGGCATACCGGTATGTATATTTTTGTTCTCTAAAATAAAATACGAATACTAATATGAATACATGTTTTGTTTTTCTTACCCTCAATTTTTCCATTGCTGAGAGCAAGGAACCTGCATGCTCTCTCTCGTTGCAGTGACACGAGGCAACGCCAGGCGGCGGTATAGTGTTCAAAGCGCAGACGCACCACCCCCTTAGACCACCCCACCATATATGGACCTCACAAACATGGCGGCGCGCATCTCCAAGTTTGTTTCCGTGTGCAGAAAAGTGGGAAGTTGTCTAATAAACTCTGTCATCGTTGCACAAGCAGCGGCTGCCAGCGACTCCGACATGATGGACGCGGCCAAGGCAGCCAAGGTTCGTTTTAACTCCAATAAATGGCTAAATGCACGTTATTTTTCCATGTTGTTTCATGTTATCATCATGCCATGGCTTCGGCAGTTCGCACGGGGCTGATGGTGGCATAAATAAACAAGCTCTCTCATGTGTTATAACTGCCGTTATTATGATCATCAACACTGTCTGCTCGTTTTAACGTTCATGCTCTCATTTCTTCATACATCACGTCTTATTCTGTCCTGAAACATGTCAGAATCGATCACATATACATCTACGAGAGTCTAAATCTTAGGCTAAAATGGACCGTGGCATTCAATATAACCAATATTAATTGGTTGGAATACAATGTGTGATTCATTTTTCTGCCTACTTTGTCTGTCTGTCTGTCTGTGTTGCAGCTGGAGTTTGCTGTTCAGATGACATGTGAAGGCTGTGCAAATAGTGTGAGATCTGCTCTGGAAGGAAAGCCGGGTAAGGACAGGACAGGACAGCCTCGAATCCAGCTGAGAATGTACCATTCTGCCTTTAAATGAAAATAGGCTTATTATGTAGCTAGAATCAGCTGTAATCCACACAGTAAACTATAACACTTGACCCCACCTGAACACATACATGTATTATGACGACCCGGCTGAATGTTAATGTGATGTCTTAAAACCCATTTAGACCTGAGGACGATTCTACAAATGCCTTATAAATGCTATCAGTTTTCTGGAAAAGCTCATGTTTCTATGTCAGTGGTGCTCAAATATTTTCATGACGAGGACCTCCAAAAATATATGTAATTGGCCACTGACCCCCATCTGAAAATATGTTGTTCCAGGGACCCTCCCAGAAGCAAAGATTTTAGTTAAAAAACGCTCTGAAAGAATATATCTTCTAGATCTAGAAGATCTAGAAGATAGTGCCGCGCTATGAGCTTGTAGATCTGTGATTTTTCAATAGCTAAAGTATAACATAATGCTTAAAACACCAAATGGGGTTTCCGTCCAGAATGGGTTAACAAAATACAAATACATGGCTTACATAGAATTAACTTGGTGATTGTCCATTGTCTTAATCATTGAGTAAGATACTAGTATAGTAAAAGTAAACACAATTGTGTATATCGGTTAGTTGTTCAATGTATTGCTGAAAATGTCAGATTATATCAGTAAAGCACATGAGCATGACGGTGCAGAATAGAAAGCCAGGGAGCTTCTAGAAATGTCTATCTATGCTCCTGCATGCATGATGTCATATTACATGCATGGACGATGATAAGTGCTTTGTCACAGTGTGTTGACCTGGCCGGGAGTCTGAAAACCCACCTCTTCAGACTCCACCATGGCCCGTAGCACTTGCCCTAGCCTAGCCCCTTAGATAGCACATTATGTAGACTTAGATAGTATTTTAAACAGACTTATAGCTTGTTACGTAGACAGCTCTAGAATTGCACTTTATGTAGTCATAGCACTTTATAGTACACATGTATAATATATTATATAGTATAGTATGTATAGTTTACATAGATACTCCACTGTTACGTTCTTAGTTTACGCATGATTCATGATAACTACTTTTTATACACGTGATGTATGCCATGCTTTTTGTTATTGCTTAATGTAAATCGCTCTGGATTAAGAGCGTCTGCTAAATGCCTAAATTGTAATTGTAAATTGAGACCAATCCTTGGTTGATCCTTCCTGATGTGTATGCTTGTGCACATTTGTGAGTGCACATATAACCAAGCTGTGATGCAGTATAGGAGGCACAGAGTGCCGCGCTATGAGCTTGTATGTAGGTCTGCTATTTTTGAAATATCGTGAAAATGTGGTGCAAATCTTTGAATATATTCTCTCAGAGCGACTGTTTTTAACTCAAATCTTTGCCTCTGGCGGGGTCCCTGGAACAACATATTTTCAGATCCTTGACATGAAATATTGAGCACCACTGATATAGAAACGGAGGTATTTCAGAAAACTTTTAGAAGACGTTTTTTTTATTTCGAAGTCAGCTCTAAATGGGTTAAGTTTGTCTTATTATTGTGCCTTCATGCCGTCATGACGTCCTGTCTGATATCTCTGTGCTTCCTTCATGTCTGTCTCCGTTGTCTCTCTCCTTTCAGGAGTGAAGTCCATCAGCATCAACGTTGGGAAGGAGGAGGTGCTGGTGGAGTCTACTCTGACCACGGCAGAGCTGGTCACTCTGATAGAGAGCACTGGACGCAAGGCTGTGCTGAAGGGCATCGGAGGCTCCGAGCAAGGTGAGGAACTTCAGTATGGTGCATGTACTGTATGTATGTATGTCTGTGAAGGACCGGAAAGTCTGGCGTGGCATTGTGAAATCCATGATCTCGACCGCGGTCGAAAAATGATGATGTCTGTGCTTTTTTTTAACCCATTTAGACCGTACGACGTGTGGGAACGTCATAACTAATCCAACCGACGGGTTGCGTCCTAGCACATTTTCATTGATGTCAAACGAGTCAAATAATCTGAATTCTTTTTTTTCTTTTTTTGAGTTGGCCTCCAAGGCCTAGTCGTGCACGGGTCCAATTTTCGATACGCGCACCCGCCCCGCCCGTCAATCATCAGTTCCGCAACCCGCCCGTTACCCGTGATTTATATAAAACTCGAAACCAGATCCGCCCCGCCGGTCAAAAAACGGACCCGTTACCCGCCCCGTTACCCGTTCGTATCACAGGCACCGATAGCTATCATTGACTTTATTTCATCCAACACCGCATGTGGTGGTGGTGGTGGGCGGCGGCGGCAGTGTGTTGCACACGGAACGGAAGACATGTAGTTGACTGAGGCTACTGCTGCTTATTATCACAACATAAAGTTATATCATGATTTCGAACATTAGCCTGATGAGTCGACCGTCTTGATCCAAGGCTGTTTCAAACACAGTAAATCTTTTTAACTTTATTTACTTGGACAGACTTAGACAGAGTGACGCATTAGGCCAACATTACCTGGGTTAGCTTTACATCTTGTGTTGAATGTTGGCATTATAATCCCTTGGTGTTTCATCAGCGCGAGCGAACGAAAATATAGGCTACAGTACAGGCTGCAGCCTGGTGATAAAAAAATAAACTCCACACGTGAAATGCTACGATAAGGAAGCAAGGATTCGGCCGTGATGTCACTGCTATGCAACAAGGAAGTAGCACAGGGAAGCACAGCAGCAGAAACGGAATGCAGCAGAAACAGAATGCCATTATGAGGGCATGTGACGGATTTAACTTGTCTCCACTGTTGAGAAAACCCCCAGCTCAGCTGCTGTTTATAACATCGTGCAGTGCTGATTAAAAAAGGTCACCCACCCGTGTTTCGTTGCATCCCACCCGTTAACTTAATGAAAGTATATTTTCCGCCCGTTCCCACCCGTCAAACTTGGTACCCACGGGGTATCCGCGGGTGTCCGACCCGTTGCAGGACTCCAAGGCCACCATACTCCTTGCTCTTCGCGTTGTCGTTCACTTCCCTGTATACGATCAGAAAGAATGCCTCATATCTAGGGAGCTCTCCGTGGTTTTGACCAGATGGATAAACTAAGCTCTTCATTTCTGACTTCTGACATGCCTCTCATTCAAAATATGATAGCGAGGTAAGCAAGCAAAAATATGTCTCCCGGTTTTTTTCCGGAACAGAAGGGGGGGGGCTTTACAGAGTAAAAGCGGCCATATCTTCCTGGCACCCCGAGCTTCTATTTTGAAAGAAATCTCGGCGCTGATTGTGTTAATTGTGTAGACTTCTAGTAAATTAAGTGATAATTCTAACACAGTATATGCACCTACCGTATATCTCTATCTGTTCACATTGTCCAGACCTGGGTGCGGCCGTGGCCATGCTGGCGGGCGTGGGTCAGGTGCAGGGCGTGGTGCGGTTCGTCCAGCTGTCCCAGGACCGCTGCGTGATCGACGGGACCATCGACGGCCTGGCGCCCGGAGCGCACGGCCTGCACGTGCACACGCTGGGAGACCTCACACTGGACTGCCTCAGGTAGGAGGAGGTAGGACACAGACTGCGCTGCGTCACTCGGTGGGTCTTAAAACCTTTTCCAAATTGACACTTATCAGCCCACGGACCCCCATTTGAAAAGATATGCCAGGCACCCCCACCTTGGTTCCATTTGGAAGGACAGGGAAAGCCTCCGTGCTTTATCAACGATCGGACGATCGATCATAATGGAGATCAATATTCTGTGACTACTTGGAAATTTACGGAAAACAGGTTTTGGTTGCAATGTGTTAACAGGCAGGATCATCATGCCTATAGCGTCCATGGTGTAGAATAGTGGCTGGGATTTGATTAAATGGAGGAAGAAAGAAAAGCGTGAATATGATTATGAAGCCTCGTGTGTCTTTCTTTGTACAGCTGTGGAGAGCACTACAACCCATCTGAGAGACAACATGGAGGACCCAATGACTCTGAACGGGTACGGTCAAATCTACAAATATATATTTGTTTTACTAAAATTATTAGTTTAGAATTTAGATAGATTTATCTTTAATTTTCTACTAATGTTATTCGAAGGGGCTCTGTCTCTGATCTAGCTGAAACTGAGCCCAAATTTGGTACATGACCGACCTCATCGATATGATGTCATCAATACACCAGGAATAAATGATAAAAGCTGCCTGCATTCTCCTTTCATCGTGATTAAAGTGTGATTCCGTAATAGATAGTTTAACACACAACACAATACCTGCGAAACGTTACGGCCAGCCGGAAACGATTGCTCATACAAAAAAGGAGGAAAATTGTGATCACAACAAAATAATTCAGGAGGTGCAACCATAACCGCATTTCAAAGCCAAAAGTGTGCCTGTGTGAAGGAGGGGAAATCATGGAGGACGAAATATCAATGGCAGAGGTCCTCCCTCAAGACGCTGGAAGCGCAGAGGGGGAGTCCCGTGTTGACGTGTCCAATAGCAGTCCCTTGCCACTCAAAACGGGAGATCCAGACATGTGCAAACAACAACTACAGGTGTGTGTCGAACGTGTGAATCTATCAGAGTTGGGTTCGGTCGTTTCCAATGACGGGGCCACAGTATCCCTGGAGCAAAATATCGGGAGGGAAGATGAAATATCAATGGCAGAGGGAGGACAAGACGCTGGAAGCGGAGAGGGGGAGTCGGGGTTGGACATCATGTCCAACAGCAGTCCCGTGACAGGAGATCTATCAGAGTTGGGATCGGTCATTTCCAATGACGGGGCCACAGTATCAGGAGACCTATCAGAGTTGGGTTCGGTCATTTCCAATGACGGGGCCACAGTATCAGGAGATCTATCAGAGTTGGGTTCGGTCATTTCCAATGACGGGGCCACAGTATCAGGAGATCTATCAGAGTTGGGCTCGGTCATTTCCAACGACGGTGCCACAGTATCAGGAGACCTATCAGAGTTGGGCTCTGTCATTTCCAACGACGGGGCCACAGTATCGGGGTTGGACATGTCCAACAGCAGTCCTGTGACACCTAAAACGGGAGATCTAACGGTGTTGGGCTCGGTCATTTCCAATGACGGGGCCACAGGATCACTGGAGCGAAAAAGAGTGAGTGCAAAGAAACGCAACGAACTCGACTCACCTCGAAGGGGGCGTGGGAGACCCAAAGGATCCAGGTCCAGTAATCAAGAGGGGTCGGAAGCCAGTCCTAAGAAGAGAGGTCGACCCAAAGGCTCCCTCAACAAACTTGTTCAAGCAAAGGGAAGGGGTAGGCAGAGGAAGCGCAAGCTGGAGGCGAGAACCAAACGCTCCAAAGGGCCACTTAGAAAGAGGGGAAGACCAAGGAAGCACCCTTTGGCCTCTGCTTATAAAACAAAAGTAGGGCGTGGTCAGCGAGCGACAGGGTAAGCTGTGTTTCCGAGAGGCCCTGCTACAATGCTCCATCTACTAGTTTAAAAGTTATTAACACAACTTTTTATGCTCAACACTCGCCTTAACTCCAATGTAGCCATGCCAGAGATAACGAGATTAACCCTTACAGCGCTAGCATTTATTGAAAAATTAGGATCTAATTCACGCCAGCATTTTTTCCAGTCGAGCTCTTATTTTGAAAAGCCACATTTCCAGTCTACCGGAAGTAGTATTAACCTAGGACGCTGAACGGAGCCTGGACAGGCCTTGTTTACAATATGAATCCAAACCGGGGCACTGGAGGGCTCCTCATCGCCGGCTCTGTGCCGTCAAGGAAACATTGTTTTGACCAAAATGCCATCTGGGACAAGGAAAAGAGAGTATGCGCGTGACATCATCATCAAACCCGGAAGTTATGCAGGAAGGCCTACTGAGTGGTAAAAAACTACTTTCTGGCCTTGACAGCCCATACATCCACACATCTGATTGCATTAAACAACATTAAACAATGTTAAACTCACTTTGCATGTTGCTTTGCCACTCGATTTGCCACTCTATGTGCCATTCAAGCACCCTCGGAGATACAGGCGATTTAATAGAAACTGATAGAATGGATTATTATGGCGACGACGATCTAAGATGGGCGATCCAGTGCTGTCTTAACAACATAGCTAGCTAACCGGCTAACGTAAGTAGCATTATGGCTCGATCGATCGAATGCACTATAAAAGCGCAATTGCCATTAATCAACTGTCTGTAAGCGTAGTGTCTCAAAATAGGCTTCAATTGACCTAGATGTGCGGCAGTGGCGCTGAAAGTATTCATTTACCTTTGCATAGCTAGCCAGGACGAGATCCCGAGATTTGATGAATTAGCGTTAATCCAGAGTTTAAAAAAATATGAGTTAACTTATTTTAGCTCCGTTGCTAGCCACCGCTAGCGTCCATAAGAAACAGCCGAAATCCCCGCGTGTACGCCTGCACGTACGTCTGCACGCTGTCTTTATTGACATCATGGCTCATAATGAGATGAAGTACGCATGATCGGAGCCTAATAACATTCATTCAAGCTCCCGCTAATAAACAATGATCGCATCGCTAGTAGGCCTCTGTGAGCCTCAGCAGAGCTGGGGGTTTGAGTAGTTTCCCTTTCAGCCACAACAAGACCTCTTCTTTGCTCATGTTGCACATGTAGCTATGTAGCTGGCACTCGCCACCTACCGCCCCCCTGGCGTCCAAGCAGTTAAATGACAGGCAGAAAGATGTGTGCAGAAGGTGCGTGAAGAAGCCGTGTCCACACTGTCCAGGCACTGATGATCAACTGGTAGCTCAGGAAGCTGTCTGCAAATCACTGCAAGATGGCTACAACGAGTTGCGCAAAAAGCTACTACAAGCTGAGTTTCGGGTCAAGATGTCGGAACATAAATTGCTGGAATTTTAATTTTGGCGTGCAGTCAGGCAGACTGGTCTTCGTGTGGCCGTGGAGCAAGCCACAATATACCCGAGGCAGCCTGAGCCAGTCGTTTCCTGGATGAAAAGATGGTCACCGTGGATACAAGTGTGGAAGAGGTGATAGGGCGGGCCGTACTTTTTTTTTTTTTGGAAAATGAAACGCCTTGGGTGTTAAAGTTTTTTTTAAATTCTGATAAAACCTAACCTACACAATTTGCATTTGATTATTGTACACATTTTGATTAATTTGCGATTTTGTTCTGGAAGAAAAATGTATTTGGGATGCTTTTTATAAATCATTCCTGTTCAAAATAACAGGTTTTGGTTTGTGTGTGTATATAACACAAATCTGAAGATATTTTAAAATTCTGATAAAATCTAACCTACATCAATTTGCAGTTGATTATTGTACATTTTTGATTAATTTGCTATTTTCTTCTGGAAGAAAGAAATTAAGTTGGGAGGCTTTTATAAAAAAACTAATACTCAAATAACAGATTTTTGTGTGTATAACACAAATCTGAAGAATTTTTTTCAATTCTGATCAACCTAACCTACATCCATTTGCATTATTGTAATTTTGTATTAATTTGCGATTGATTCGCTCAGGCCAACCTGCAGCAATTGTAACTGCAGCTCTACAGCTCTGGATGATGAGAACAAAGTCATGAGCACAGGAGAGGTTGATGAGAGAGCTGGGGGAAGTGCCGGGAGAAGGGCTGGACACCTGCATCCTTTTGATGGGCAGATTGACCATTAATGATGGAAGCTGAGGGCAGTCAGGGCACAGGCAGTGACCAATCCTTTCATGCAAGGATGAGGGTAGAATACTACAGGGTTGCCACTTGCCAGTGAGCCTGGCAGCAAATCTGTTCCATTTTACCCCAGAGGCAGCAACTAAAGAGTAGTCCCATGCAAAGCAGATTGCTACGGTCATTTTCGCTTGGCTGAGGGAGAGAGGGACCATGTGGGCCATTGGAGGAGACTCAACAAATGTCAACAGTGTCTGTTTTTTCAGAGCTTTGTCACTTTTTTTCCTCAATGTTTTTTATATTGGTGGGCTACACTGACTGGTTGTTCATGGACATGGCAGGATGCTTTCTCTGCAATTTTCTTTTTTTTTTCCTTTTCTCCATCTCCATTTTTTATTTTATTATTTTTATTTTATTTTTCCTATTGTCTATACAACCCAAGGACTAACCATGATGCACTCGAGGTATTGGCCTGTCACATTTTTCAAATGACTGTAACCTGGTGGCCTACCTGAGTTTGGCTTTCCCCCCCTTCTTTTTCCCAGCTGTTGTGTGTAAGCACAGCTCAGCTGGTTTTCCTTTGTAAAACGTTAGTAAATAGTCAATAGAATACTACTTAGGTGGCAAGTGCAATATAGACCATGGGCAAGTGCAATAGTATATAATATAATCCCCCGTGGTCCCCCCTATTTAATCTTGTGATTGTGTGGTCCCCCTTATTTTATCTACTTATTATTTTAATGGTGCATTATAGTGCTCTTATTAATGGATTGAGATGACTTGACTGGACTATGACGGACTAACCGTTTTATTCCATGAAGAGTTGCCCCATCAGTGTTTCTTTCTTTGTCCTTTTTTTGAGTGGTGCAACCCCTCCCTTACAGAGCTGTGTGGGTGGCTGGCTGGGTGGCTGGGTGGGTGGCTGGCTGGCTGGGCGGGTGGGTGCGTCTGAGCTGGAAAACAGCATGGTTGTTTTTCACCACCTGTACGCAACCTAACACACACACAAACACAAACGCACATATTAACTGTATATATGGTGATTTCGGGTGTGCCAGTACATTGACAGTACAGTACAGGGTACAGTAGAGGGATCCCCACACGGTAAAGGTCTCCACACACCGGGCGCGAATTCGGATTTTTATAATGCGTTTCTCCATCGATTTTCCGAAAAACGCGGCCGGTGTGCAACCACCTTAACTCTGTCATTTCTCAACCATTTCGGACGCGGGGCGGCTCGCCGGAATCGGGCCAGCACCCTGGGTGCGTTCTGTGGTTCTGGAACTGTCCCCGGGGGGTACCCCCACACGGAGTTGCACCACTCACTTCACACGGGTGTGATTTTTTTCCCTCTCTTTTTTTCCCCCAATTTACGTTTTATTGAATTTTAATCAAACGTACATGAAAACAAAACGACTGACAATTGAATACATTGAATACATACAACCGAAAACAAAACAAGACAATATACGTACAATACACCCAAGGGGAGATGTCTGCCTCTCTTCTCTATTGATGATCATTCATAATACATAAGTACCTCAAACAGGTGCATATACAGGTTAAACAGGTTTAACTGAAACTTTTTCCCTCTCTCTTGATACTGCTATGTGTTATGGATGCAAAATTTCGTTGTATGTCTCATACAGTGACAATAAAGATCTTATCTTATCTAGGTTAGGTAACTGTGTGTTTATAATATTTATGGCCACGGAAGTGCATTTTTGTTTCTTTCTTCCCTATTTTATTTATTACCATTATTATATATATATATATATATATATATATATATATATATATATATATATATTATTTTTTATGTAGCACATCTACTTAATTTGTTTACTGTTATAACTCATTGCGTGCATTTCATTGGATTCTATTGTTGTACACAGGATGTTTTCTGATTAGGTGTGTGTGTGTGTGTGTGTGTGTGGTGTGTGTGTATCTCAATACTAGACGTGTACTTCATGACATTTACACATTACTTCACTTGCATAAACATTGGTACGGCATGTACTGTACCAAAGAAAGAATGACATGTTTTTCAATACATCTGTGACTGCAACGTAGCGCGTGTTCTATTTCAATGTGTGAAACTCCCAGACTCACTAAAACGGATCCTTAAATTGTTGCTGTCGGGCATGAACCTCTTCAAGGTTCAAGAGTACTTTCTTTTGTCTCCAGAGGAAGAATTTGTCTTGGACACACAAGACCTGCACTGCAGCATACATGAATACAATACATTACAAGACAATAATGTACACACTGTGACTCCTACAGCATATAAATAATAAATAAACCACCAAAGCCAACATACCTGGTGCAGATGGGATATCTCTTAATTGCTGTGTGTTTATCTTCCAGCATGTAGGTGACCTGGGGAATGTTGTTGCTGGACTGGATGGCAGAGCTGCATTTAGACTAGAAGACTCTCAGCTAAAGGTAAAACAGATATAGACACACACTGTCTAAGAGCGTGATCTGTGATGTGATTATGTGTGGTGTTGCTGAGAGAGGTTTTTTTTTAAAATAAATGGTAAATGGTGCATTTAGAAGGGGCGGAAAGCCAAACTCAGGTAGAACTGTAAAAGGTATCCTGTGAGTCCATATGAGCTGGGCTTCTTCGGAAGCATGACAATTAAATAAAGAATCAATCAATCAATCAATTATATAGTGCCTTATCCGATGTGCGTGCAAAGGTTCACGAAAATTGCATGCTGCGTTCATCATTTGAGGCATTCTGTTCAAAACGGAGCACTCATTCAGCCAATCTTAGCCATTAGCCAATAGACATGCAATCAGGATGGAATATGAAAAACCTGAAATAGCCATTTTGTTTAATGACTAGAGATGCGATGCTGTATACCGATTTGCGTGATGTTCGGACAAAATCTGTAGGAGTATTGTGTTTTGCAAAAGTCGACCTCCTGGTGTCGCTATAACAGTCCGATCTGAAAGATTCGGGGCACGAGGGCCGTACGGACAGACTGGCGGAAAAGCGTGCAAATCTCTGCCATGCTTCGGCCTGGCAGAGACGAGAGAGATTGCTGCACGCAGTGTGGTTTGGAACACATCTTTGCCTGACAGAAAGTAGCCTTTTTATTATAGATAAATGCTCTTTAGCCATTGTTCGTGAAGGACAAAGAACTTCCATTACAAAGATGTATGGGGGAAGGGGGGGAGTGTGATTGTAGAATGCATTAACATAGCTCTTTCTCAAAGTGTTAATTTGTTTTTTACCTGCTTGGAACACCAGCTGGGTGCCTGAATTGACCTGCTAAAAAACTCACCATCTGCTCCTCTCTATAGATTAAAATTATCGCCAATTATCGAGTCATCTGAAAATGCTGTTGGCTTGACCCATGTCTGGTCAGATCAGCTGACCATGTTAAATTATATAATTATAAATATATTTATTGATTGATTACTTTAACAATTGCAAACAGTACAGCAAGTACAGTTATGCAAGCAATGCTTGACAGCTTGACAGTTTCTTCACCTGTCTTGCCTCCGTCCTGCAGGTATGGGATGTTATCGGTCGATCGCTAGTGGTGGATTCTGGTGAAGATGATCTGGGTCGAGGCAATCATCCCCTCTCTAAGCAGACTGGAAACTCTGGGGAAAGGTGAGTCTATGGTAGAGGAGCTGTGCCACAGAAAGCCAAGTGTAAACCATTCCAAAACGTATCCGGGTTGTGCAAGGATGTTGTGATTGACAGCCTAAACCTAACCTCAGTAAAAAATATACGTAAACCTAACCTTAACCCTAACCTCAGTAAAACTATGCCTGCCCGGGGTGGTTATAAGCACAACCTGGCATGGATTTCGAATGCCCCATTTACAGTAAAATCCAGCCAAATCCAATATTTTGGCCTGACTGTATGTTCAGACTGATTTTGGGTTTCCGAGGCTAGACTTATTTTATTATTAGTATCCTCTAGTGAAATTTCAAAATAAATGTTAAGGCCCCATTTATGGCAGCCAAATCCAGCCTGAATCAGATCTGTACCACATCCAGATTGGAATCCGATTTGCGGTCTCCCTAGGTGTGCTGTTTAGAAATCATGTATCCATTTGGCTAATCAGAATCAAAGTATTGTCACATCACTGGTTTACAGGTTTGTTTTAGCATAAGCTCCATCATTTTAGTTCCAGAAGGGAGAGAGCAGAGAGTAAGAAATCAAACATTATATAAGCATGAGAACAAAACCATTGCGAGCTTGTAGATCTATAGTAGTTCTGGCAAATACATTTTGTTTAGACTCTGGGAAAAGAGGCCAAGTATAGACCCCTTGTTGACCGGTGGTCAACGAGGTATATAGATTTTATTTGATTTTGGTAAAAGAAAGACAAGTTTCATCCATCCATCCATCTTCAACCACTTACCGTATTTGTAGTCGGGTCGCAGTGACAACAGCTCCACCAGAGAGCTCCAGACCTTCTCGAGAGCAACATTAGTGACTTCCTCCTGGGGGATTCTAAGTCTCTCTCACGTGACTGAACTTCTCACCCTATCTCTAAGGGCGATGGCAGCCACCTGTCGAAGAAAACTCATTTTGGCCGCTTGTATTCGCAACCTTATTCTTTCAGTGACCCACACTTCATTGGGTTTGGGTTAGGGCACTCAGTCATACTTGCTCTCTCTGTCCACAGACTAGCCTGTGGGATCATCGCTCGCTCGGCGGGCCTTTTCCAGAACCCCAAGCAGATCTGTGCCTGTGACGGAGTAACGCTGTGGGAGGAGCGGGACCGACCCATAGCTGGGACGGGTCGGAGCAAGGCCAGCACGGAGACGCCCTCAGCGAACCTCTGAACACCGGGAGACCAGCGTCTTGTCTGTCGAAGATTCCTTGGCATTTGTGGCTGAAAATGTCACATTAAACACTTAAAAAGACCAGTCAGTGATACACACATAAACAAATCTCCATCACCAATGATAGAATATAGCAGTGCTTGGAGACTTGTTTTTATTCTCCAGGTGATTGATAGATGGTCAACAGAACCATATTTGTTGGGGCTGTATTCAGGTTTGTTTATGTTGGTAATGTTTTAATCATTAGATCAAAATAGACCTATATTTGTATGTACTTGAACATAAATCCTGGATTGGACCAGGTGGGAGGATGAAGAGGGAGAATGACAGGGAGAGGAACACTGAAGGAGATCAAGAGGGATTGCCACTGAGGAAGAAGAGTAGAGGTAGAGATAGATGAAGAAATGACCAAAGAAAAGTGGCCTTATTTTCCATAATGCTTTAGCTCTGATACAGTGACATGAATTTGGTCACACACTCAGCTTGCCTTTGTGTACTATTTCAAAAGCACTAAATCATAACCATTCAAACCAAAGTGTATATACTTTGATCCCACGATCAGAAGTATATACTCTACTATGCTATGGTTTGAACTAGAGGTCGTCCGATGTACAGTATCTTGCCAATATTTTCCATTTGTTCCCTATTGGAATCTGCTATGGATGCCAATATGGTGGGTTTTAAAATCAAATGTGTTTTTGTTTGTTTCAAAATTGATCATGCACACAGTGTAATTAATACGGTATATATTTTAATGCATAAACAATACAATTTCAAGCACTACTCTTCAATAGTAGCCTGGCGCAGCCACACTAAACCAGTGGTATATTAGTATCGCAACGCGAGGCTACTTCAATAGTGCTTAAAGCGTTTGAAATGTAAAATAGGGTAAACAAACATGACTGACTGGAATGATATAGGCACAGTGAAATTAAGCACCTTTTAGGGTAATGTTTATGTTAATTTCATCTTTCAGAGAGAAAATAAAAATCAAGTTGATATTGGTTTGTCAGCCGTCCAGTTCTCCCAAATATTGTAATTGCTGTTGACCACGACAAATCCATATTTGGTGACCTCTAGTTTGAACTATGCGGGTGAAGGTCAGTGAATTCGCAAAATGAAATGATAAAAAGAACTGTAGAAAAATAACTTTAGTTTTTTCCACTAATGAACACTTCATAAAAACTAAATAAAAACTAAGCTATGATGACTAAAACTATGACTAAATATATTGTGAATTTCTTCAACAAATAAAAATAGACTAAAATGTTAAGGAGGGACTAGGCAGAAGAGATCCAGTTGAACTAAAAGATGAGTAAAGTTTGGTTGCACGCAGCAGGTGTCATGTTCCGAAAATATCTGATCTCCAAGCGATGCGTTGTGTTCGGCATGCAGCCATCGTGGCCCGCTAATACAGCCTACATTTTAGTTGACTAAATTAACTCTTTAGTAGACTAAAATTGTATGCTATTTAGTAAACTAAAAGTAGACTAAAAATTCATTTCAGATGACTAAAATGAGACTAAAACTAAATGGAATTCTTTTCAAAAGACTGACTAAAAGTAAATCAAAGATTGCTGTCAGTCACAATCAACACTGCCTTGCATCAAGTGTGTTCATTTTGAATCCATAAGGTGGTGTGAGTGACTTGGGTAAATGAGGGCAGCGAGGGGGAGGGAGCATTGAATTCCAGCTCAATTATGAGTGAGGGGGGGGTGTTCACTTCAGCTGTCTGTCATGGTGCAGAAGGATAGAATTCCCTTGCCTTTGCCACTTATTTAGAACTATAGAATGCAGGTGGCAGCAGGTTATATTAACTACAACCTTGAGTTGTATTGTCTATTTGTAAACCTAACCTTGCTGACAGACAGTTGTTGATTTTTAAGATATATTTCTACTTTAGCAAGAGATCGATATTGTCACGTGTGTTGTGTGGATATTTTGTTGCATAACGTTTTGTATAAACAAGATTTGCAATTATATGTGCCATCTCCTTGTGAGAGCTATTGAATTTTCATGTGATGTTAATGTCAATGATGTGTCTAAGACTTGAATGTAGATTCATGTTTAGACAATATATATTTAATAAATATCTAGGCACTTGTGCTTTGTATTTAGCAAATTGAGAAGAAAAAAGTGGTTTAATTACTTTTCCATTCCATATCGCTACACTTGATCAATAAATATGTGTGGGTTTGTCCATGATGTGTTCAAATATAATGTCCATGTATTTGCTAGGTAATCACTGTTTACTTTATATCCATAATAAATGTTTCCCTTAACAAAAACTGCTCTAGCCACATTTCATGTTTTTGCTAAATAGTTGTATCGGTTTTAAATCTTTGATTCCTATCGTATCACCAGAATTAACCAATATCATCCATGTATCGTATCGTCAACCATGTATCGTGATACGTATTGTATCACTGTTAATGTATCGTTACACCCCTAATGATACAAAGTTACAAACCCCACAGTTTCTTTTTGTGCCAACTAGCCAGACAACTATTCCACAATCTTGACAGAAGCATTTGAAAATTGTGGGAGGCGGGCACACCCTGACCTGGCTCACGTCACAAGACTATGCCAGCTATGATAATCTGTTTTTGAGTGTCCTTCACCCACACCTGTAGAATTGTATCATATATAGTGCATCATCAGTATCTGTTAATTGTGTTTACGGTCATTTTAAGGTACTTGGTGCTTTTCCATTCACCTAAAATGAACTTAATCTCTGTCTGTGGCTCTGTGGTCACCCCTGTGCTTTCATGATCTCTATAAAGCAGGGGGCCCCAGTAGGTAGATCACGATCTACCAGTAGATCACAAAGGCTGTGCAGGTAGACCACATGGCATGCCTCTAAAAACATTATATAGGCCTATATGTATTTGTTTTGGGCATCTGCCACTTCTATTAAAGTGACTTGTTTGACATCAAAAAGGGACTGTCAGCTCAAACCCACAATGTAATACTTTGTTTTCAGGGAGTCCCTTTTCTGTCCGTAACTAAATGATTGATAGTTGGGAACAAATTGGTTCGATTTGTACACTCAGACTCGGTTACATTGACTGAGAATTTTACTTTAACGGACGGGGGTCTGTGGCCTAATGCAGATCAAACTGGGAACCTGAAGAAAATGTATTGGGAAAGACCGCTCTCTAGGCTACTATTAAAGATGCTGTAAGACACTTGATTTCATTTAGGATAAACAGAAAATACCCATGTATACACTTTCCAGTGGTACACCAATTTAATCCAATCAGATCAGGATGATTTGAGAGTGTTCCCGTTCCAAATGTCATGTGTGTCTGCACATTTTTCAGTTCCATCAGTTTCACTTTCACTTGTATCCTGCATGAGTTCTCTTTCCTGATTGGACAAAATTGGTAGCCCGACCTGAAATTGTATTAAAAGTGCTGGAGAGATGGGGAGAGTCCCCTCCCCTGTTATTGATTGAACAAACACTATTATTATAGCAATGATTGATTTACAATAATATGTAACACTTATTCCAACAAAGAAAAATCACATCTGTGTGAAGTGAGGGGCGCTCAAAATCATACATCATCTCATTCCGGCCAATGACAATTTGCCAGATGATCCCCTCAATGTGTGTGTGACCACCAAAAAATGACCATTCATTGTCAATGGCATTCAATGTTAGTGTTTACACAAACACTCAAAACTGGCCATTCATTGTCAATGTTTGTGTTTTAAGGACAATGTTATACGTACACAAACACAAACAAACCTTCAAAGCTGGACATAGGAGGGGCTCAAAAATATCACACCACCACCACCTTTAACACAAGTAGGTGCATGAGCTTTCATTTTCTTTTAACCCATGTGACTGTGCTTATAACCTGTTCCCAGGTTTATTGAGGATTCAGCATCCTGTGTGTGTGTGTGTGTGTGTGTCAGTGTGTGTGTGTGTGTGTGTGTGTGTGTGTGTGTGTGTGTGGGACCCTGCGGGAGGGGCCTCCCCCCCCCACCACCACCACCCCCCCTCTTCACTAGAATGAATGCCCGACATTCTCTCAAACGGAAGCAGGCGCTACCATTTTGAAACACAGCACCGCTTAGGTAAGACTGGTCCATTTGTTTTTGTCTCTCTCTCTCTTTCTGTGATATTATTGTTATATAAGTAGTCGAGGCGCTAAACAAAAACAACGCTATAGCGTCGAGGGCGTTAGGTATATACCCGGGGGCAGGGTGGTTGTTGTAGCGTGGATCACGGGTGTATTATATTTTATATTTTCAGTATGATTTATGATGTGTGGTTCTTCCGAGAAGAGAGCACCGTGGTGGTGGTGTTGCAGTCTATTCATTCCTGTGCGGAAAAAACCCGTTTCGGTTTGCTTCCTTTGTATCGGTTGATTCCACGCGTTGATCGCTTTATACTGTTGGGTTTTTAATTATTATTATTATTAC
Source organism: Electrona antarctica (assembly GCF_951216825.1). Classification (NCBI taxonomy): domain Eukaryota; kingdom Metazoa; phylum Chordata; class Actinopteri; order Myctophiformes; family Myctophidae; genus Electrona; species Electrona antarctica. Next base: position 8,106,066 of record NC_136802.1, on the reverse strand, counting down.
CGAACAGGGAAACATTGTATTTATTATGATCTGGTGTGTAATAATGTGTTTATTCGCCGTGTAAACCATTAACAGACTGAGACTATAGTCCCCACCTCCCCTCCTCATATCAGGCGCTTGTTTTGTTTGTCCGATCCGACCATTTGAAGCAAGCAGAGAAAATCAAGCATCTCCGTCTTTCTTCCCTCCCTGATCGGACATTCATAATCACGATACATAATAGATATAATCTGCCATTAAATTAGCCCCAACTTTGCGATTTCCTCCTTTTTTATGCATGCGTGAATAGAGACATGTGTGTTTACTCAAGCCCAGTGCTTCGTCATCAGAAAGAAGAGCAGCCTTGCTTTGATGCCTCCCTCGGATGAACCCATATATTATACTTTGAATGCAGCAGCAGCCATAGAGTCTATAGTACCAACCCTTTTCATACCGAGGTGGTCCATTATTTATTGTGTATTTAAGCCACAATTACATGTTCTATTGACGTTGGTATCATTAGGAGAGATAACAGGCAAACGTTGAATTGTGTAGACTTCTTGTAAATTAAGTAATGCAGATGTTTAACAAAGAATGTAACTTTTGAGAGCGTAAAATGAAACCCGATCCATTTGGTTTAAGGGTCCATTTGGTTACCAACTCTCCATCATTTAGGTGGGGACCACCTGGAACCCGCTCAAGGCCCACTGGTGGTCCCTGGACCACTGGTCGAAAACCGCTGATATAGACTATACTATAGGCAGGTGGATCTAATTGAAAGGAGTCAGTAAACGAAGGACCCCTAGTATGGTATACTTTACGCAAAAAATCTGAGTGTACCAATTAAATGGAACCAAAATGGATTTGGTTCCATTTCATTCTCATAGTTACAGACCCGTATGGGTCTGTTAACTACCATTTCATTTATCTGGGGGGGGATGGGGACCCCTTGGAACTGCCCTAAGGGCCCCCAGGGGGGGGGGGGTCCCAGATAAGGGGTACTCCGGTTAGGTTTTTTCGGACCAATCACGAGTGTTTTTCTCACGATCGGCCGAAACCGATCTTGTGCGTAAGGGGAACATTTTAATATTTTCTAAATTATTATATGTCGGATCTGTTCTTGTGTGTGGGTCGGGGGGTAGGAAGGAAGGGGAAAAGGTTTAGGCCTGTCACAAAGATGCAAAGTGATATTATACTATATCTGATTGACTTTTTTTTAAGATATATTTTTGGGCTTTTTCTGCCTTTTTATTGGATAGTACAGTATGGTGAGGAGATGGGGGGTGACACGCGGCAAAGGTCGCCGGGATCGGGAGTCGAACCCGCGACACACCGTCAGGCTGGCTTAGCAGCCTAGGTGCCCTGAGCGCTACACCAGCCGCCCGGGCCATCCGATTGACTTTTAATGCTATTAAAGATGTGTTTCTCGGGTTAAAAAAAATGCAGATCACCGATCGAGTCATTTGGAGTGAAAATCGGCCGATTTTAAATCTGTGGCCCAATAGGCGGTGTGCTCCAAGCAAACAACTAGCCGATACTGGCGCCTGGCGGTCATAAATAAACATGAAACAACCAAGTTTCTATCAATAGAATCCTGCAGAAGTCCGAACTGTGCTGCATCATGTTGTTTGATGACCTGTAGTACCCCCTGCCTTAACCAGAAAATAGACACGTATGGCATTCTTTGGTGTCACGTTCCACTTATTTTACTATTTTACCCCTTTGGATTTACTGCCAGTCGCTTTAGGACAACGTTAAAAGTAAATGGAGAGAAAGGAAAAGAAAGAAAAAGGTGTTGGCCAACCTGTTTGAGAGTGGATTGAAGTTTGACCTGCAGGCACAGGCAGTGAACTTAATACAGGAGGGATCAGCGGTGAAAGGGTTGCCTTTGTTATTGTCGTCATCGGCACATTGTCGTCATGGGAACCGATCAAGGCCTGCGGTGTTCTGTGAGCGACTAGCGTATGACTAATTATTACTTAAGTGTTACACAGTAGATTAGTTACTTCTCTCACGGTCAGGAACTCGTTGTTCAAACTCTGCAGTCTGTTCCCTTATCGTGGCCCGATAACATTGTTGTGTGTGCATGGGGCAACTGGTGGCCCGGGGGCCACATGTGGCCCACACCTTCACTTAATGTGGCCCTCAGGTTAATATTATCGGAATACTGATATATTATTGATTTAAGCTGTTACAATTCCAAACATGACCCGCTTTAATTACTTAGTCTAAATTAGTAGCTTAATGAGTAGTATTAAAATGTTATTTTTTTTTTTATGTCCAATGTATTTGTATTTAGTTCATAAAGTTAACATAACTATAATTTAAGGCATTTGAAATTCAATAAAAATGTTACTTTTCAAGATTCCAATTCAAAAATAGCAAAACAAATATAATTCAGGATTTCAATTAAAATATAGCAAAAATAGCCGATCTACAAGCTCAAAACGCGTCGCAGTGCGACGCGTTTTGAGCTTGTAGATCGGCTATTTTTGCTACGACAGTAATATGCAATGTGGCCCTCTGGAGTGACTGTGGAAATATAGTGGCCCCCTCCATCGTCAAAGTTGCTCACCCCTGCCGCGTATAAGATTCCTAAACAAAAGCAAGGGCTCGCAACTCACTTTGTAATGCTCGAAGTAAATTTATTCACAATCACAGCAGGCCTTGGTCTTGAGTTGAGAGCCCTTGCTTTTGTTCATGATATCTCTTAGTTTAACAGTTTGGCTCAGCTCCAAGATCGGAGGATCTGCGCTGTTTTATCTCATCCTATAAGATTCCTACCCTAAGTGAAAGTATGTTTGTCTTATGTCTTGGCTAAGTTAATCATCGGGCCATCGCTTAGTTATCTCTGAGATGGATTTTGGCATATCGAGCTCTGCGTTAATCTAATGTCTTAATCTGAACGGGGTTTATCATAGTCAGAGTCACAGGTGTGCGTCGCTATTGTATGTTCAGTACAGTGTGGTAAACTTTATCCAAGGCGCTTTACATAGATTGTGCATTACATTCACCCATTCACACACACATTCATACACTGATGGCGGCCATCGGAAACCATGCAAGGCACCAACCAGCACATCAGGAGCAATTAGTGGTTCAGTGTCTTGTTCAAGGACACTTCGACACTAACTCTGGGGTAGCCCGGGTTCGAACTGGCAACCATGCGGTTACTATCCAGCCACTCTACCCATTGTCGCATCCAATCTGCTGCACAAAATCAAATTGACTATTGCAGTTTGTAATTGACAACAGGCCGTAGTTGTTTTTTTAATACCGCGTGGTGAAAGCTGGACAACTTGTCCCTGTGCACCACTCAGCCATGTGTCATGAAATAGAGAACACATTTCATTTCATTCAGACATAGAACCACTCCTAGCTGTTAGCAGCACATTATATGGAAAAGTATGGGCTGTCCACAACATAACTGTATTATGCCTCAAATCGATCCTCAGCATTCCCATTCAGTCACAGAAAACAAAACGCAAAATCATTTTGGTCAATATTATATTATCCAGCCCTATTCCCTACCCCCCCACCAGACAAGAGACTACCGTGCAGCCCAAGGTTCATCTTTGTCTGACTCCGAGGCCAGTCATTGTGTCAGATATGTCGGTTATTGTCCCAACTGAGCAGTGTGTCTTTTGGCCCATCATCCCTAACTGAACTCTGCCTCACATCTCATTCCTCACTCCTTTGTATCTCTCCCGTGCCGCACATTGAAGCAGCATGCCATGAGATCGCTTTTGCTGAATAGGGTGAAATCGGAATGCATTAGCTGGAATTTGATAAGCATCATACTTTATCTTTAATGGCTACTCTGGGCTGGGGCCAAGAGGGAAGTATTCAGTGCTTCTATTGTGCAGCTTCCTGGAATGATTGTACGTTAACGACATGGGCTGTGAAGCAGCATATTGCTATAAAAATGTGTCGCCCCTGGATTGACATTGTAGACAAAATGAGATACTGGCTTCTGAATTAACAGTACCATTCCCACAATGCTTTTCACGAATGTCACTATTATCACTGCATAGATGGATATTAGTCTGGGCTCTGTATTCCAAGGGGCAGATACAAAAAATGCATCTGGTGATAAACCTGCCCCATATTGTATACCGGTTCCTGATTGGTCCCTCACTACTTCGGAGGGAGTCGTGAAATCCAATCACAACTGAGTGGTGCCAGACCAAATCTGCCAAGCAGGGAAAAATGGCAGATTTGTCTGGTTTCCACAGCATACGACAGCATAGCCAATCTAAATTCAGGGGTAATGTTAAAATGTTTTTTGTGTGTAGGTTAGGCGTTGTGTGGTTATGATCAGGGCAGAGTAATCTAGTAAGAGAGTGGCAACACTAGCGTTGACTCCCACTGTAACAATGGAATGCGGAAGTGCTCATTCTATCTCAATGGGATAGTTCCAATGTTTGGAACTATAGCCCATAGGCGCCCGCTTTGCGGCGAGATCAAAGCGTATCGCCGCCACTCTCTTACTAGATTACTCTGGATCAGGGTATGGTGCTGCTTTAGCCAATAGGATGTGTGACCTCAAACTTTGAAAGCGGGCATCGGTTCAGGAGCCACAAGATGATATATACGTTGTCATGCCATGTGCCATTTTGTGATTTTGATTTTTAGCTGGGGTTGCACTTGGTGATTGGTTTTTGAATTTTGGCGTGGTGTTAGGTATGGGTATAATGATTTCAAAAAGCTGTGCAAACGTATTGGGAGCGCCCCCTAGTGGTCTGTTTACACAGACTCAAATATTAGACACGTACAGGTATGGTTGAAAACCAAAATAATTGATAAAAGAGATTTTAAAATGGATTCTGTTAGCCACCGTGGACGCCATCTTGAAAACGATGCCTTTCTGGTTGTTCGTTTTTCCTAAAATTTTAGTATGTTATTTAGCACACCCAATAGTAACAGAATCCATTGAAAAATCTATTTTATCAATTATTTTGGTTTACAACCATAGCTCTACGTATCTAATATTTGAGTCTGTGCAAACAGCCCACTAGGGGGCGCGGCGCGCCCAACGTATTTGCACCACGCCAAAATTCAAAAATCTTAGTCACCAAAAGCCAAATTGTGGTGACTATTTAGGATCTACTGGCCAGGGATGAGAGCACATACTGGGGCTGAGCGATATTGTGGACAAAATCAAATTTTGCAATATTTTGACCAAATGCCTTTAGTTTAGTTTATTTGAACATCTTAACAGAACAGAATCAAGTACAAAGTTTACATCAGCAGCCCCGTGAAGGTGTCGGATCAAATGGCATGGGCTGAAGCTAAAATCTTATAAGTGCCCATCCTTCTCACAGCACAGCATTTCACAATATTGACATATTATCGATATAATTTTCACACAGGCTGGCCCTAGCAAGCACACACAACATGCCAACAGCATATTGAGGGATGGGATCCATTAAGTCATTAATTGATAATTGATAAGTTTTGATAACCGTAGTTATCGATCGATTAACCAGTTAGTTGATAAGCGCAGTGTTTTCTTTCTTTTTTTTAAAATCTGAGAATCTTAATTTCCCTCAATGTCTAACATAAAAATCTACACTTTACTGATATACAGAAAGAATACAAAAGGCATATTCCTTCATTCCTTATATTCCTTAATAAAATATTTATTTGACCATTTGCGATACAGGGCCAGACAATGAATGGCATCTTTGTATGGAGGAATAAAATGAAATGAAAAGTTCACTTTCTTGTCTGTCACATCACATGCAAAAGCAGAGACGTTTCTGTGGCTACCAAGGTGGGGGGGGGGGGACCTTTCTTTTTACCGACCCACATGCGTGTTCCTCGGCTGCGTGCACTTGCAGCCAGACATCACAGCAAACCACCCAATGATAGAACCCGCAGAATTTTCCATGAATTATTAACTGTTTAATTGATTAATTTCTTAACAGCTGGAGATGGATTAGCTAAAATAAGCCTCACAGTGTAGCCCAACTCACACAGCAGTCTGCACACTCATTAATGATCTCTTGTCTGTCGTTCCTCCAGCAGCGCCATGGACAAGAGCCACACGGTGAAGCTCTTCGTGGGCAACCTGGCCTTGGACACCACCCAGGAGGAGCTGTCGGCCATCTTTGAGTCCTACGGCCAGGTGGTGAGTTGCAGCGTGCTGCGGCAGTTCGCCTTCGTGCACCTGCAGGGCGAGGGCGCCGCGGAGCGTGCCATCCGCGAGCTCAATGGGCGCGAGTTCCGCGGCCGCAACCTGGTGGTGGAGGAGTCGCGGGGCCGGCCGCTGCACTCCACCAAGGTGTTTGTGGGCAACCTGAGCGGCATGTGCACCACCGAAGACCTGCAGGAGCTGTTCCAGACGTTCGGGAAAGTTCTGGAGTGTGACAAGGTCAAAGGTGAGCCACTGGGAGAGGGATGGGTCATGTTTTAAATTGTTTTAAAGATGGAGTGCCGTGATTTTTATGGAGGAAGATTTTTTTTCAAAAGATTGTACAGTATTTGTTAAAATGTCATTTTTATGTGGACACGCCCATCAGTTCATTAAGTATTCCTGGTTTGCCTGGTGGGTGGTGATCCATCTGAACTGAAGCCGCACCCACAGCTGTGGTTGTATGATAAAGGGGGAGGGGTTAGCGGAGGGGATGATATTGTGATGTCACTATATCACAGTTTTTATTTATTGGCACGTTTGACTGTCAAGGTTTCAGCCTCCAGGAAGAAATCCTAAATACAAAGGGAAGACATCATTGCACATAACAACCACACCAAGGGGTCTAATGAAGTACTGTCACCTCATAAACAAAAGAATCACGGCACACCATCTTTAAAAATTGTGATCGTTCTATTTTGAGGAGGACGTGAAGATATATGACATCACACTTACCAATGCGCTCTGTGTCGAGACTCGAGAGCACACTGGAAAATCGCTGCCGGCCGCACGTAAAACTCATCGTCAGTTTTAGGTGGACTGCCAATGGTTTTCCAGCATGGAGAGAGCTCGCTATCGACACGGAACGCACGGGTGTGTGACTCGTCTCACAGTAGAACGATGGCATTCACATTAAATGCAGAGTTTAAAGTTATGTTGCGTTCACAACACGGGCAGATGAAACGATGCAGTCTACCATTCATTGTCAATGGAAGACTGTGACGGGAAGCTACGAAGCAGCTATGATGACGCGCCGTGAAGCTGCCGCAAATTGTGTTTTAAATGTGTTTTAAACGCAGTTTATAGTTAAGGGACGCAATAAAACGATGACCGCTGCATCCACAGGATGCACTACTGTAGTGCATCCTGTTTTTTATTCTAGTTTATTAGTTATAATAATATTTTCTTCCGTTTTCTACATGAATATAACCACAGTATAACCATATAAAATGAAATGGGAGTTAAATGCTGCAAATTGTAAAAATGGCAAAATATGACTCCTAACGTTGTTGAAGTGGGACTCATAAAATGTCCCTGGGACTCATCTAAAAGACCATCCCTGCATCCTGGGACTCATTACATTGAAAACCTATTTACATCACTGTTTCATCTGCCCGTCTGAACTCACAATTACACTTCAAAATCGTCACTCTGCCTTGTAGCGTGTCCACCATGACCATAGAAACCTTCTAGAGAGCTGTGTGGCGTGTTCACCAAAGAGCTACGGAGGGACTAATTAACCCATTTAGGCCTGACCTCAAAATAAATAAAAAATCTTCTAAATCCTAAATATTTTCACGATTTTTCAAAAATAGCAGACCTACAAGCTTGTAGCGCGCCATTCGGTGCCATTTTTCAATAGCTAAATTATAACAATGTTTAAAACACCAAAAGGGGTTCCCGCCCAAAATGGGTTAACTCGCCCTCGAGCTGAGAGCGGAAAAACTAATTTATGATGTCCCCAGGTGACGTCTTTTGATCTGAATGAAATCCCTATAGTCTCTTCTTAGGCATCACTTGGTGCAGAGAGTCAATGATGCCACGCAGACACGAAAGCAAAGAAATATTGCGTGTGGTTATTATGAATACCAAACGACTCGCCCCTTTACCAACTCGCCCCCGCGATTTGTTTTAATGTAGTTAACAGTTAATTTAGTATTTCCCTCCCTATCTGAAATTATCTTGTATACATGCAGATTTATTTGATTGTATAGTAGTCGATCTCTATACTCTGTAAAATTTAGAAAGAACAACATGACACAGAGACGGTGACTGCTTAATTAAGTTAAATTAGGACCTTCTAGCAGTTAATTTAGTTTTATTAATCACATTTCTTCCATGTAGCCCATGTTTTGTAATGGCATCATCATGCTATTATGCCCGTGGATTACAGAGTGAACTTAACAATGATAAATGAATATGATAATACCTTTTATATAATCACCAACATGAATCATGTTTGTTATTTACAGCTAGGTAGAGTAATGGGGCGAGATGGAAAAGGGGCGACCGTACCTGTTACCGTTATTATCATAACAGGGCAGAGATATGTACGTGTATTGAGGTCAGGAGTGTGTCTATAACTGTCCTACATCGGCTTTATAGCTTCAGCATGTGATATGTGATACAGCGGTCTAGAGTTCTCGCAGCCCAGATGCAGCCACACTGCGATAATCTGAGGACATGGGCATTCAGAGGAAAGACAAACGCAAAGATTAATGCCGTGGGATTTTCTCTGTCTAGTGTCTACTTACTGTCTTGTTTCTGTAGCTGTGATATTACCGGTAATTGAAAACCACAGATTTGAAATTAATAGGCCTAGCCTTTGGGGACACAATTTGATGCTTGGTGTCCCCTTGATTAATGCACGCCACACTGGTAAATACACTTTTATGTCTTATTTATGATTGGATATACTGTATATACCTGTAAATGCTGCGAAAATATAAACAGGGTAATATATTTGTTTTTTTGTAATGACTGGTGCAGTTATTGTTGTTATTGTTCAGTGGATACATATTATGGACCCCTGACTCCTGTTGGATATCTATCCATTCCAAACAGGAGTTCACTGGCATTCACACAGTGAGCTCAATCTATCTAGCTGTCAAACAACAGACTAGTGGGAATGAAGGAATATCCAGCACACCAGAAATGTCCCTTTAACATGGTTTATTTACCTGTGATGGACAACGGACGCGTTTCGTCGCTGAGGACATTTCTCGTGTCCTGGCTATTCCTTCACTCCCATTTGAGCCTTGCACCTATAAGACCAGTCATCTGATTTGGAGTGTTGCAGGTTTTCTGCTTTTGCAGTTTTATCTCTTTCAAACAATAGACTAGACCTGTATTTAGCCCTTCGCTAAGTCCCTCCCCAACCCGCCCTTGTCCAATAGGCACGTTAGCCGCGAAGGAGACGGGGCAAGCTGTCCTTCTCCCCCTTTTGAGATGCATTTTAAAACACTTTTCGTGCCGGCATGTTTTAAATTCTAAATCTAGTCAACCAGGCCTGCAGTAGGCTATGCACTGGGCAAATGTGCATGACATATTTCAATAAACGGTATCCAACAATCAACTTTTAACGACCGTCCGACGGGAGTTTTCATTTGTCATTAGTATTATTGCCATCACCTGGGTGGCTCAGTCGAGTAACTTTCCCCGTCGTTAAGCTGTCTTATGTGTTCAACCACACAGCTATGAGGTGACGAAAGCTTCCTGCATAGCAACGGTTGCTAAACTACATGGATTGGCCTTGGCTTGGACAATGGCTTTTTTTGCGGTGGGGGTTTAGCGAAAGGCTAATTAGTCTAGAGAGTACAACAGGGACCTTTGTTGCCTTCTGTGGGCACGTGCCATTCTAACCGTTGTCCCTGCACTCAATGACAGCCAGGAGTTCTTCCTCTGCAGGCTATGCCTTCGTCCACATGGAGAACAAGGAGGACGCGCTCCAGGCCATCGAGGCCCTGCACGGCACCTCCTTCAAGGGCCGACCCCTCTCCGTGGAGCTGTCCAAGGTGCAGCCCAGCAAGCAGACGCCCACGGGCAAGATCCCCTGCGTGAGCTGCGGCAAGCAGGGCCACTACGCCGGCGAGTGCCCCGCGGGGAAGTCCTCGCTGGAGCAGTACCAGAGCCAGGCGGCCGTGCTGGCCGCGGCGGCGGCGGCGGCCGCGGGCCTGCCCCTGCAGGTGCAGCAGAGCGTGCACAACTCGGTCTACAACACGTCCACGTTCGACCCCACATACGCCGCGCTCACGGGGCTCACGGCCGGCACGCGGGGCGACGGCGGCGGCCAAGCCGTGAACCCCGCGGTGTACGGCGCCCTGGCCAGCCAGGTGTACGGCGCCCAAGTGGCCAACCAGCTCTACGGGACGGCGGTGGTGGGCGGCGGCGGCGCCGGCCACCACGGCCACCAGGCCTCGCTGACGTCGGGCGCCACGCAGATGACGCACACGCAGATGTCGCAGATGACGCAGATGTCGCAGATCTCCCAGATGTCCCAGATGTCGCAGATGTCGCAGATGTACAGCTCCATGGCCGCCGCGGGCCCCAACATCTACGGCCAGATGGCGGCCGCCGCCAGCCCTGCGGCCGCGGCCGCCTACAGCACGCCCGTCTACACGCACGCCATGGCCAACCACCACGGCCACCCGGTGTACTTCGCGGCGGCGCCGGGCCTGGAGATGCAGGCGGCGGTCAACCCGGCCTACAGCGTGTCGCCGGCCATCTACGGCGCAGCCGCGCCCTCCTACGCGCACATGGGCGGCCTGAGCGCCCACACGGACCCCACCACGGCGCTCTTCGAGGCGGCGCGCCAGGCGCACTACTTCGCCCAGGGGCAGCAGGTGCTGGCCGAGCAGCAGGCCCAGGCCCACGCCGCAGCGGTCAAGTCCGGGGGCGGCGGGGAGAGGGACCGCAGCCCGCTGCGGAGGGCCTCGGCCGTGACCGGGCCCCCGCTGCTGCCCGACCCCATGATGAAGCCCTTCATCTACCAGCGGGCCAAGCCCCGGAGGCCCCTGCTGCCTACGCCGGAGGGCCGCGCGGCCGCGGAGGCAGCGGAGGCGGCTGAGGACCCCATGGCCAGGTAAGAGGTCATCATTAGGGCTGAGAATCTTTGGGTGTCCCACGATTCGATTCCGATTCTTGGGGTCACGATTCGATTAAAAAAAATTAAAAATTCCAGATTCAAAATGATTCTCGACTCAATACTACAATACAATACAGCTGTGCTGAACTGAAGTGACTAGTACTGACTACAGTAACTTGAAAATGACTGAAGACATGATGTTTACTGTGATTAGGGTAAGCTTACATTTCATATCATAAACACCATGTAGTGAAAAGTAAAACTCCTTTGAAATTATGAATCGATTTTGAATCGTTCATAACGGGAATCGCGATTTGAATCTATTTTTTTGACACCCCTAGTCATCATTCATTTGGTTCTCAAACCTTTTCTCACACGTCAAGGACCCCCACACGTCGACATAATAACATTTTAGTCGACTGAATCTACAGTTGATTTAGTCGAACTAAATGTATTTTGGCGGGCCTTGATGCCGTCGTAATGACTGTTTTTACACTTGCTGAAAATAGCCGATCTACAAGCTCACAACACGTCGCAGCGCTTGTAGATCTGCTATTTTCAGCATGCAACTAATTGTAAAATGACTTATACTGGGTCTCTTGTCCACTAGTCCCTTCCTAACATTTTAGTCTAGTTTTTATTTGTTGACAAAATTGTCAGTATATTTAGTCATTTCCATTTAGTTTTCGTCAGTGGAAAAAGGTACAACAATTTTTCGTCTTAGTTTTAGTCGACGAAATCAACACTGCTGCGTAGCCCTATACCTAACCCCCCCATCTTGTCTGTCCACCTCGTCCTTCAACCCCCCCTATCCCCCACCCCCAGGTACTACGCCGAGTACTACCAGCAGCTGCAGCAGTACCCTCAGTTCCAGTACGCCTACCCGCCGCCCAGCGCCATGGCGGCGCTGCCAGGCATGCCCGGGATGTCCGCCATCCCCGCCCAGTCCCCGGTGGCGGCGGTCGCGGCCGCCATGGCCGCCGCCCCCAGAGTGTATGAGCCGCCGTTGCCGCCGGCGCCCGCGCGCAAGCGCCCCGAACTCTCCCTTCACACGCCTGAGCCCCCCTTCCGATAGTCGCACTATATACACAACTCTTCCTCTTGCTCCCTCCTCCTCCTCCTCCTCCCCTTCAAAAAAAAGGACCCCGAACCTTTTCCCCACGCCCTCCCCCCCCTCCCCCCACCCCCCTTCTGACCACCCCACAGCGGCTGTATGTGTGTAAGCGCGTGTGTGCATAGGGGGGGGTTCTATGTTTGTTTTTCACGGGGCGGGGCGGGGCGGGGGGTTTGATATTGTGGCACTGCTCCCGTGGTTTAACCCTGCTTCGGGAGGGACTTGAACCGGCGCCAACCTTGGCCCTGGTTTAGTGGTGCACACGCGGCGCAGCTTAATAGAAAGGGACGAGCAGCCTCTCATCTGTCGTATGGGCATTCTTAGCACATTTCAGTCTCTCCTCCTTTCTTTTCTTCTTTTTTTTTTGTTAATTGTGCCAGTTCAATCTCAAATCCTGTGCCAGTATTTTTGACTGACCAAGTCAGTTATTCCATTATGCCTTTTTTTTTAATTTCTGAGATTCAAGTATGATTTTGTCTTGTTTTTCTTCCCTAAGGCCAAGCCTATAATTAACCAACCAATTGGTGTTTTAATCAAAACCAATCAGCCATGCTCCTGTAAAGCCTCAACGATCAAATCAGGGCAGCTATTACTTTGAAAACCCTGTTTTGCCTTATGTTGTTGGAAGTGTTTTTTTTTGTGTTTTGTTTTTCGCTTTTTCTGACGCGTTTACTAATCAGATGAGATGTCAGATAAGCACATTGTAATAACCGTCTGCGCTGCGCTGCGTCCGCCAGGCCCAAGGTTGGACAGAGATGGGTGGGGGTGGGAGGGGGGTTCTTGTCTCGAATGTGATTGTGAAGTTGTAGTGCGAATGTGTCGGCTCCTTAAGCTGTGATAACAATGCAGCACACAAACAAACACTCACAACAACATGACACAAAGACCAGGTTATTAATTAATTAAGACCTGGCGCTGGAGAAGAAACACAAAAAAAAAGAAAGAAAAAAAACAAAACGTAAAGCACACGTCGCTGGCGTACTGTAATGTATGTTTAGACGCCCCAAAGTCCCTTCCCTCTTCTCTCCTCTCTACTGTAATTATAGAGCACTGAAAGACACTGCCTCACCTCTCTCCCTCTCTCGTTTTAATTGCACCTGCCTACCTCTGATCATTACAGATTTTTAGTGGGAGAAATTACAGGCCCAAAGTTTTCATTGTTCAGTGTTTTGCGGTGGATAGAAAGAAACTCGATAAGAAGTGATTTTTCTCTCCACATAAAATGAAAATGTGTTGCCTAATCCTTTTAGTGTATTAACCGACATCATTTTTGTATGTAGACCGAATTACACTGCGCGTTAAGCAACTAGTGAACATCTATCTCTCCCTTCAGTTTTTATAAAGCACACAGTCCTGTGTACTTGTTTTTTTCCATAGATAATTAGTGGGGGAGGGCCGGAGGGGGCATTATTTATACAATGTTATCCTCGATTGTATTCTGTTGCTCAACTCTGGTTGTGTAAAAGAAAATAATGACTTGCTTTGGGGGAAAGTTTCAACCCAGTCAGCAGTTTACCCGCCTGGAAGTCATAAAAGAAAAGTTGGGTGTCAGCAGTTCAGAAAGGGATGCCACATTTTTTAGTGACATTGACATCTTCTTCTATGTATTGTATATAAATAATCTTTGACTGTACTTACAGAGGCCTTTTTTTAAAAATAGCGTTTGTATTGTTTGTTTTTAATGTAGTTATGTTTTTGTGCGAGTCTGCCCGGGGTGGCATGATTTAAATCATAAATGGTAAAACAAATAACCTCTGTGGACTTGCGAATGAGCCGTTTACGATTATCTGTATTATATTGCATCCTACCTAGAATCTATCGTGTGATGATGAGCTTAACTCTGTGCCTATAAGATTTGAGTGAAGTGCATTAAGTGGAGGGATCTCCCATTTTATTTGACTAATTTTATTTTTTAATCGTGCGACGGGGGGGTGGGGGGGGGGGGGGTTCATTTTTATAGCGGGTGGCTCTACACACAATGTACAAAATAATAAATAATTTGAACCAAGCAGAGCTTTTTCATTGGGGGTTGCACGCCTCCCATTGTTTTAGTTATTTTTTTCCTTCAGAGAGATTATGAGGCATTTCAAAGACAAATCTTTAGCTGTGCCGAAAAGCATGTGCTGTGCCCTCCCCTGCTTAAACAACTTCCCAATGAACTGCTAGTGAAAGCAGAACACTATTGCCGTTGGTACCAATGAACTGAGAGATGGTGCAGTGTCTTCCAGTCACCCATAAAGCAGTAATCCTTTTCCCACGTACACACACAAGGCCTAGGTCAAATAAGATTTGCAAAATAGGTTTAAGGGTTTGTTTTTATGGCTCCAGATTAGCTGGGTCCTCCTCGTAAAGACAATTAGGAGAGTGCCACAAAGGTTTGTCGACGGTAAGGTGTATTAAAAAGCAACCTTCAAACTGTCTATAAACCTAATGGCATTCATTGAATTGTCCTTTACGTGGCGAACTCCACCCCTCTGGCACTCCCAAGGCCAGATGAAACAAATTGTTAATGCACTTCTTTTGCGAATAATCTTTGACCCAGGCACGATACCGCATAGACAAACACCCCCTCAAGACGCCATACTGCCTCGCTGTTCTCCGTTCCCTTCTCCCCCTGTGGTTTTTAAAGTGGTTAAGTGACTTTTTTGCATCTCACAATGTAATCTTTTCTGTGTCTTATTATACACCCGCATACCAATTGCATCCTTCGAGTTCTGTGGTTGCGAAATGTCTTGTTTGCCATGTCTGAGACAGAGATTTTTTAGTATTTTATGTTTTTGCCTTTTTTATATACAGTGTATATATAAAAACAGCATGCTTTTTTTTGTTGTTGTTGAGAGAGAACATGTATTACTATTACCCACCATTATAATAAAGAATGTCTGGCTCACTGCTGTGGTAAAAGGCAGAACGAAAGGTTTGCTTGGAGAGGGGTTTCCCCTCTTCTTTATTCATTTATTTCTCCTGTTTCTCTTGTGTGTGTGAATTGATCACCAGACCCATTTGACTGGGGGAAATGATCACCAGACCCATTTGACTGGGGAAATCCAGGGGGGAAGGAAAAAGATGTAGATGCTGCTCACCCAGCTATGCTTTCTTTGGTCTCGGTAAGTGGGGAATGGTGGTGCTCTTCCTCTCTCCAGCCTCTCGTATACTTAAACTATTTGCACCTGGGTTGGCCTGTACCGCAGGGCATAACGCCAGTATCCGTAGTACCTCCTCTGGGTTGGCCTGTGTAAGCAGGTCACCACCACCATCTGTGCACCAATCGGCTTCTCTTTTAGTCCATTCATTTCCGAAGTGGACTCCTTTTTTAGGTGCCATTGGATCCAATGGTTTCTCACATGCTCCAGAGAAGGTTCTGAATAATAAGGCTAATATAGGCTACAGTATTTCGATGCTTTCCTTGTTGAGTGTAATGCGATTCTTTCAAAGTGCCCTGGCCAAAAATGGCAGGCATGTAAACTTCAATTGGTGTTGCCCCTTTTCTATACAGAGGGTAGTCACATTATTCACACACAGTGCTGTGTGTGTATATATGTATACACACATACAAGTTTGATCCGGAGAGCTGGGACTGGGGAGAGGCGCACAGATAGAATGGCCTGGGTGCATTTTGATCTGTGGGGCAGTTCTGTGGCTGAGGGGTTTGAGGGGGTGTGCGCTGGTCTGTTCTTCCGCCTTCCCACCACCGAGAACCAACCCTGCCACCCTCTGTGTGTGTGTGTGTGTGTGTGTGTGTGTGTGTGTGTCTACTATGACTTCCTGAACCCCCTGCATGTGAAGTATCTTGTATCTCTGCCACCCTGCAGCCACGCTGATAAAAGTACAGCTCTGACTAACTGTCTTCAACTGAATTAGGTCACCAGGCCACCGTCTGGGACGACGGCGTGCGCGCCCGCGCACGAGGGGGGAAGACTTTTAGCGTGGCGCCCACGGCACGCGGGAACTTGTTCTCTCTCCACCAGCAAGGTAAATCAAAACAACCCCCAACAAAAAAAAACAAGCGCTGTCCCCGCCCCGCCTCACCCCCCCTCCCCCTTCCCTTGCCGACTCCCCCCCTTTTGACTGTCTTGACCTGCTGTCCTCCGCCATCACCACCACCACCGCCCGCCCTCCCACCACCTCCGTGCAGGCGCTTCCCTGTCCTGCGATGGCAATGCCAAACACAGCCTTGAGCTTCGATCGATCTTCTCGTTCTGGGATGGAAAGGGGGGGTGGGCCGGGGCTAATATCCTCCTCGCCAGTTCCCGAGGGAAAACGTGATTTTTGTCCTGTGTCGCATCCGCACAACAGACGACTGACCGTGCCCTATCTGTCTCACCGTCCTGCTCGTGTGTGTGTGTGTGAGAGAGATGGAGGGAGACTGTATTATGAAAGAGAGAGAGTCAGTTGTATGTGTGTGTGTGTTGGCGTGCTGTGATTGGCGTATCTACGCTTGGCACATGTGGAATCCTCCCCTGCCCGCTAGTCAACACCTCCGCCGTATTCGCCGCCCCTCCCTCTCCCCTCTCTCTCTCTTCCTCCTTTCCTCTTCAACCCCTAACCCCATCTGCGCCTCCTCCTACCCCTCCCCACTTTCCACCCCCCAAAAAACCTCTCCGCCGTCCACAACACAAGCGCTTGCCAGTCGCCGCCACCGTCGACATCTTGGATCGGGGGTTCGTGGCTCTGGCTCAGACTCCACTTCCCAGAACCACCCACCTGACCCAACCTGACATCCCCCCCCCCCTCCTCCTCCCTGCCTCCCTCCACTTCCTGAAACCATAGAGACCCGGCCGGGCCTTGACGACGTACAGTGTGTGTGTGGTGCCCCCCCCCCCCGCCGTCGGATGCAGTCGCATTTCATACAGAAATACTTTGGTGTCTTGAAACGAGCTGCTTTTGCTTGAGACTGTCCTTCAAAAACAGTAAAGCGCCTGGTTTGTCCTCCGTATGAGGAATGCATCTCAGTCACCCACCACTGCTGCTTTCAGGTTTGCGTAACCTCATTTCACAGTGAGCTGACAAACCCGACCTCCCATTTCATGAGGTTTTTAACAGCTGGAATGGTTTCGTAAATCTTTTGTCCTGGTCCCTCACAGCCTCCGTCCTCTACCAGAAACATCCTATAAGACAGGCCTGGGTATGAGGCCTCGCTCGCCTGCAGATTTCCCAACAATCTCAGAGGTTCCTATAGGATTTTTCTGGGTGTGGCACATCTGTCTGTATCTTTCACGCTGGAAACAGCCAAACTGCCTGGTCATGCGCTCTCGACTTGATTTTTAATGTTGTGTGTGTGTGTGTATATTTGCTTAGAATGTCCTTGTCCGTGATAAGATGCAGTAGCTGAATGCAAACACACACACACACACACACACACACGTCCTGCACACAGAGTCGACTGAGTTCTCCGACATTTGCTCTGACAGCTGGGAGATGCAGCACACCCGAGGGGGCCGAGTCAAGACAAAGGGCCTTTTCTCTGTCTAACCTGTCATTGAGACAGAAGGAGGAGGAAAAGATGAATGGATAGATGAAGGTGAGTTTGGTAGCGTCTGGATCTCCTGTTCGACACCCTCGCTCCCTAACCTCACTGTCCTGATTGTGGAGAACTATTGTGTTGTGTATTTCTTTTTGTCAGGTAGTGAGATAAATTATGGATAGAATAGTCTGTGTTGAAGGTGCATTCACTTCAGGTCTATTCCAAAAACAAAATAGAATTGATATATATTCTAAAACTTCTGCCAAAGAAATTAGGAGAAAGGCCTTTTGTTGAAAATGAAATGTGAGTTGTAGTTTCAATTCACATTGAAACTACAACGTGATTGTAGAAATTGTAGTTTCAAGTCATGACTGATGAGGCGCTGAGTGTCTAGTCTGTGCTGTACATTCACGTCTGAAATATTTTCAATTCTGGGTGTTTGGATGATCGTTTTAGAAGCCGTTTTCAGCTGAGTCTGCTATTTCTGCCAAATCATCACCTATTAAGACCAACCCAGAAATAAGGACACTATAGGGTCCAAGTGGTTGAACAATATAGTACCGTATTGTCCCGAATATAAGACGTCTCTGATTATAAGACAACCCACATTTTTTTGACTAATTTGTGGAAAAATAGTCTAGTCCCCAATTATAATACGACCCCGTTTTTTAGGATATTTCCATATTTTCAGGACAATAGGGTATATACAGACTACTGAAACAAAGTGCCATCCTCCGTAATCAGGTCAGCAGGTGTTCCAATAGTTTCCTCCACACTGCCCCCATTGCACCCACACCCAATCCATCCTGCCACCGCCACCCCCCCCCCCCCCTCCCCTCTCCTCCCCCTACTCCGCACTCCAGGCTCAGGATGTTCTCGAGTTCTGGGCTTCCAATGCTTGTGGTGAATGCAGCCACGCGTTTCTAAACCCCTGCTTTATATTCACAGCCACAAACTCGCACTGACAGCCAAACCCCATTGCCTTCCAGCTTCCTCCCCAATCCCCAACACCTGCCCCACACACACACACACACTTTTCTGCCCTCTGTGTATTGGACAGCAGTTAAACATTCATTGGGTGTGTTCCAGATGCCCGGGCTAGAAGCACAGCTCTGCATATTGCATGAGATGTTTGGGGGGGAGCACTTGACTTTACAAAGGCTTATTAAGGCCTGTGTGTTAATTTAAAGTTAAAGTATGGGGGGGGTGCTATTTTAGAAACGCAATTAATGCTGTGGACGTACTTGATGAAAATCGTCTAATCTAATACTTGCACAACACATAATGTAATCGCACAGGTGTGTGCACATGCAGGCATGAGTGAACGTTGTGATGTTACATGGTTGTTGTAAGTGTGTTATGTTATGTTATGTATTGGAGAAATGTTCAGTGAGTAAAAGTGCTTACACTCTTATTATTGTGTTTCTGCAATACTTTCCCATATGCATGTTGATACTTTTTGGATGAAGCCGTTGTAAAGTGAAGTGTTAAAGGTTTCATCACATTCATTTTCATTTATTTTTATTTTTATTTTTTTATTTTAGGTTTTAAATTACAATTACAATTACACCCAAAAAAAACCTGAACTTTGAACATTCAGTGGATTTTCTCTGGTGTTTGGATGGAAGCCTTTTGAGCTGCAATGAAAACAGGCAAAACACGTGAAAATCTGCTGGCAAATCCTATTGACATATATGGGATTTGCAGGCTGTGACAACACAAACAGCAGGGAATTCAGAGCACTTGTCTGAGCCAGAAAACCACAGAAAATCTACTGAATGTTAAAACTTCTGTTTTTTTGGGGTGCAATTGAGCTCAGAAAACCTAAAAACATTAAGAAAAATTACAAACACTTATTTTTTTTATGTCACAATCCCTTTAAAGGCGGTGTAACTTAAGTGATATGTTTTTGTTTTTACAGTCAAAGCGGCACTATGTAACTTTAAAATCACACCCGTGTGAACTGAGTGGTGTAAGGTCTGTCTGACGTAATGAAATCATGTCTGACGTAATGAAATCACACCCGGGTGTGATTTCATTACCTGGCTTTGTTTGTGCAGAAAAAATGAGCATGGTTGCTATGTTCACCCTGTTCACCCGGGTGTGATTTCATTACGTCATTACAACAGGGTGAACATAGCAACCATGCTCATTTTTTCTGCACAAAAAAGCCAGTTGTAGGAGTGGTTTACACCACTCAAAAAAATGTTTTAATTAATACAAATTTAATTTTGTCCATTCTGTATGGTAGATGTTAATACAATATAACTTATACAATTGGGGTCTCCCTGCTCTTCTATAGAGACATTTAGATCGTGTCAAAGGTCATGTCTCACCTAGACACAGGATCTGACACGATTTTTATTTAAATCTCAATGGTAAACATGTCTGAACTTGCGCTGGAAACTGGGTTCAAATCTGGTGTCGAAGAGGAAAGTTACATAGTGCAGCTTTTAACCTCTACAGTTAAAGCTCTGTTTGTTCTGTATTGGATCTCTCCATCTCTCCAGCTCCAGAGGCAATCAGGGGAGAGAACCCCACAAAGACAATAAATCATTCTACAGTTTGCAGAAGGAGCGAGTGCATTCTCCGGCTGCGGCAGTCAGACACGGCACTGCCGGGGAAGGTGGGGGGATTCTAGCTGTTCCCACACTTAGGCGTCTAGGCGCGGCAGTTTTCCGCTCAGAGCAGGCGTCTCTTCCTGGTTTTTAGACAGCTGGTGGATGGAAATTAAGCTCCACCCACGCGGCTGAATGACGGCCATATTCCCGGAAACGCATTATGCCACATGGGTGGAGCTTCTAAAAACCAGGAAGAGACGCACGCCTGCTCCGAGCGGAAAACTGCCGGTGTGTGGAAACGGCTTATGTCACTCCACTGCCGCTCCGTTCCGCGGCAGTGTCGGTCCGTTCGGCGGCCGCCGGTCCAGATGCCGCAACTGCCGATAACGCTGCCGGAGGGTGGGGGCGGCACCTGCCGGGGAAGGTGGGGGGGGATTATGATGACACCCCACTGCCGTGCCGTGGAGAAACACTGCCGCGGGTGTTGTCGGCAATTCTCTGCGACATGCAGCCGCTGCCTGGAAAATGCACTCCCTCTCCCTCCCAATTTTGTTTGCTCATTATGATAGCGTCACCACTTCCATATAATATATAATTTAATATTTCCTGACCTGAAAATGTTTACTAAAGAGCTGGAGAGGGTGGGGGGAGGTGCATCAGAAATCTGAGCTATTTAACCATTATTTTATCAAAATAATATCAGTGTTGTACACCCCCTTTTTAGTGGCTGTGTTTGTTTTCACAGGATCTTGAAGGTTACAGCCATGTGCATGTGGGAACGTTCCACTTGACTAGCTTTGACAGAAGTCACAAACCATGTTGTCTCTGAGGTTGCACGTCGGTGCACAGCAGAATCCCCAGTAGTAATTTAACTGACAGTGTAAAAATAGACACTTACGTACTGGCCCCCTTTTTCCCACCCTTTCAGAGTTGAATTATTTCTCAGAATTGTTCTGTGTAAGGCCCAAACGGCACCAATGACTCACCCCACAACTCCTTGCAACATGTATCTACTTGGCAACTATTATCCCCAATGGCAGTTGCAATGAGTTGCATTGTTGTTGCATGCCTTAAAACTGTTTTGTTGCAAGGAATAGGCTATATTTGCATACACACCATTTTGGAAAGAACTTGGGCCCCTTCCCTACTTCCTTCACAGGTGTTACCGATGATACTAATGAAGGCTCTGTTCCATTCTGGTCAAACGGAGTCATGGTTAATGATACTAATGAAGGCTCTGTTCCATTCTGGTCAAACAGAGTCATGGTGCTGCTGCTAATGTGCATGTTGGCTCACTGGAAACACTCCACCAGTGGCTCTCAAAGTGTCCTTGAGTCGGTTCCAAATGTCCCTGTACGGGTGTGGGTCCATTTGGTTCCATTTGTACACTCTCAGGCCCTTTTTCCACCGGTTGGTTCCCAATGGGAACCGGTTCAGTTCTTTTTGTTTTTTAGTCCATGAGCCAGAGCTCCAAAATTGAAACGTTAATTATGAATTGAGTGGGCAAAACCATACCTATAATTAGTAATTAATTGAGTAGGCCTACTTACATGAAGACAATGATTTATTGTATTACAAATTTTACATTTTTAAATATGCAAATGAGGCATTATGTAGGAAAATATGCAAAATAATCGAAAATATGAAAAAGCTACTACTGTGGAAGTATCATCATGTATTAATTTACTTGTATTGATCCTATAAACAATTTAATATAGGTCTAGTATTTCCCACCAATTATGGAGCTCTGGATCATGGACTAAGAACCAAAAAGAACTGAACCGGTTCCCATTGGGAACCAACCGGTGGAATGGTGGTCAAAGTGTCCCCGTACGGGTGTGGGTCCAATTTGGTTCCATTTGTACAATCTCAGAGTTATGGGGGGTCCTTAAAATTAAAAAGTTTGAGAACCACTGCACACTAAATGGAACAGAGCCTTAATTAGTATCATCGGTAACACCTGTGTAGGAAGGAAGTGAGGAAGCACCCCGTAACGGCCGGGCTCCACCAGGCGCGTCAGCGTCGCGTCTCCGTCACCGTCAGGGAATGTTCCCTTTTTAATCAATGAAGGGTGGCTCCACTGCCCGCGTTGACGGAGACGCGACGCGTGCATTAAAATTGAACCGGTGCGTTTTTTGACGCGACGCTGACGCGACGCAACGCGTCCGGTGGAGCCCTGGCGTAAGTAGGAAGAGTTATTCTGTGTGCATATAGCCCATTGCAATCTATGATTGCATTTGCAACTGGTGCAGTTTGGGCCTAAAGACTGGAACGATGATATAATTATAATGCACTAGATACAGTAAACCTGTGTGAAGTGCTTATAGCTTCCTGAAGTGGCAGATGGAGTTTGGGGGATGTGGGTGGGGGGAAGCTATCACATCAAGGCAGTTCAGAAAGCATTGGTTCTCATTGTGTCTGGTAAGTTGGAAAACAAAACATACTGTAAAATCCTCTGTTAATTTAACTCTTGAGTGTATAAATACACCCATAATGGGTCCGTTAGGTTCAGTTTACACACCCTCCTGAGTTACAGATCGACCGCCAGTGATGGTCCATTTGTACACTGAGGAGTTTTTACTGTGTATAATTAGTTAATATAAAGCCCATATCTATAATGAACTATAAATTAATTCATGTTAATCAGCCGTGGAGTTGCTATACACACACATTCATAATGCCTCAGGATTGCTTATTATGTCAACAGTCAACAACTCTGACAGAGTATGGTCAGGTTTTAGAGTTGGTCATAATGGCAGTTATGGCACACTGACACTACCCATTTTACATGAAAGGTTATAATAGTCTTAAGAACATCAAGTATACCTTCAGTAAACCTGATAGATTGAAAGTGATCTGGCATGACAACATTTATGACACCATTACACCGTATAACCTTTGATGTAAACCTGGGCAGATACTTGACTATACTTTATGTTCTTCCTAGAAAGTGTTGCCGATATTTCCCTCGAGTTGTAATCTGGCTGTCTTTTTGCACGTATGGCCACAAACACATTTGACTCAAAATCATTGACATTATTTGGCATGTCCTCGAAACCCCCTTGATTCAGATGTATGTGTACTTAAGCCATCTGCATAGCAGTGTTATCCTGTAACCTCGGGTCAGCAAACGTGTGTGTGTGTGGGAGGACAGAGGACAGCTGTCATGACATTTTCATTGACAACTCACAGGCACATGTCTGTGACATCACCAGAGAATCTGAGTCCTTCCCATCAGTGGTCCCATCAGGCAACACTATAGCCTATACACATTTATTTATGTTTCTACCACACCATGATGTGTATTTGTTTACAGGCATCACAATATTGCTCTTTTCCCATTTTTCCTCAGCAAATTGTAACTATACAAATTACTACACAGTTAGCTAGGCTTCCACAAATAGGTTAATGGACCAAGTCCAAGTGTGATTACATTTAAATGGCATGAATGGTAAGTCATTCCAGCTTCTAGAAATGCTTTCACATCCTGTTTCATGACTGAAAGCAAATCAAATCCTCACCAAGGCCATTCCATTTCAGCTGGAGATGAGAGGGTGTTTGATAAAATGGTGATTATGGGGGCAAACTTTAATATTGTAGGCTTATTATGTATGAATTTATAGTCATTTTTCTTTCATTGCTCAAAATGTCCTTTAAGGCCTTGTTTGGTCTGCCCGTAAATCACGAATAAATTTGATTTTTGAAATAATTTGATGTCTGTTTCTCTTTTGTTGTAGCTTGCTGTGATTTACATATCTGCACTGTTAGAAGTGTACCCTCTACACCTCCAAAAAGATTATAATTGTGATTTAAAAAAATAAACAGCAATAAACAGTCTAAAATTTGGGGGGAGTCATTCCACGAAACCTGTTCAGGGCCAGTTGAGTGAGACTGGGGGACAGGGGGGGGGACAACTTTTTATTCAAAAACTAAACAAGACCAGCAACAAAGCACACATATTTATATTGTGAATGGCATAATTTATGGATTGTTGTGCATTTTTCTTTCTTTTCAAAATCTTTTTATTTAGGTTTTATAAGCCCAGGGGCAAGTATTAAACGGACATAATAAAATATAAACATAAAACTCAATCCCCTATCCCACCCTCCCCCCACCCACAATCCCAATGACAATGACATTTTTAATAGTCATATCTCAAGTCCACTTTCATCGAAGGCCATTGGACATGGCAAAATGACCAAAATAGGGGGTGTGTATTGAAAGAAAGCAAGATAATTTCTGACATGAAGATAAAATGCATGTAATTTTTACACACTATTAAAGGAAACATTTCAATTGATGATGATAAAAGCTTTTACAAATAGATTTTGGTGACTCAATCAATAAAATACACCCGATTTAAAAATATATATATATATCAGCAATTGTAGTAAACATAATAATTATGTTTGACCACTTCAACCCCAGCATCCTTATTGTGGGGAGGACTTTTGCAGAAAGTATAGCAGATCGACAAGCTCACACAGCGCAGCAGCGCGACATGTTATGAGCTTGTCAATCGGCTATTTTCAGCGAAAGACTTCCCTACAATAACAAGTATGGAGCCCTGAGGGACTCCGTGTGGGGTTTAAGTGGTTAATACATGCAGCCTCTTTCGTTTGGAGGCCTGACATGGATCTCTATAAACATTACACGGTGTTCCCCATAAGAATGCAGTGGTCCGGGGACCACCAGTGGTCATTGAGGGGGTTCCCGGGGGTCCCCAGCTAAATTATAGTTGGGGAACAAATGGACCCTTAAGGTGGTTGCACACTGGACGCGTTTTTCGGAAAACCGATGGAAAAATGCAGCTAAAAATCCGAAAAACACACTCGGTGTGCAGGGACATTTAACGGGTACATTTTTTTTGTACACTCATTAAATTAACATTGATTTTACAATATAAAATGCATGCCCTAATGCCCTAATGCATGTCAAACTGGGGGTCCTTGAAATTAAAATGCTATGAGAATCACTGCTAGAGCGGTAAATATCTTCTCTTTTGGGGGTCCCTGGATGGCATATATTTTCATATGGGCATTGTCAAAGTATTTGTATACTATGTGCAGTGACAATAAATTGAATCTAATCTAATAAGTATCAATTTGGGTGTCCTTGACATGAAAATGTTTGAGAACCACTGTTCTAATGAACCTCCTAATTGTGTGGTGTGGCTAATATATGCTCAGCGAACCAAAAATGTCACAAGATATAGCATAGGGAATTGCTTGGGAGGGTCGGTGTCTTTGATTTCTTTAAACAACCAACCACCCCTCCGGTGACTCTGAGATATAATGACACTAGGCCGGGACAGTCTGACTGTGTGCCACTGAGAGTCACTAACAGCAACAGGTGCATTGGCACAAACCATAAAAATAAAAAAAATGGTTCCTTCTGCAATGGAGGAGGAGGAGGCTGACGTGACTGACGTGCCTCCTGGCCACTCACGCGGCCGCTTCCCCCCCGGCTGGCCCCGCCTCTCCACACCTGTTTAGGGTCAGAACCTGACACCCCAATGTGGGCGCTCCCCACCGGCCCCATCCATACTTATTGGGGTGCGGTCACGTGGGCCACCGTTTGACCAGGAAAGGAGTAGCTTGCAGCGGCAGTGGGAGCCCACCTCCGCACAGGCACCGTCGCACCAGTGGAGCCCCTCCGTCTCTCTTGTCTCTCTCTCTCTCTCTCTCTCTTCTCTGTCTCTCTCCCTCCCATCCCGACCCGAGGAGGCCCTAACCCCAAGAACACAACTTGAGCTCCGTCGTTTTTTGTTCATTTATTTTTTCCTTAATAACATAGCAGGGACCTACAGAAGTCCTGTGTGACAAGAAGAGGCGCTCAAGATGACGGCAGCTGTCGAACAGATGATGTGCTACAACAGCTCTTACCAGATATCCACGGAAATGAAATACATGGGCCAGGAGGATGACTGGGACAGAGACCTGCTTCTGGACCCGGCCTGGGAGAAGCAGCAGCGGAAGGTAGGTTGAAGAAGTTGCACCCCTCCCGTCCCCACATATTGCCTGGTGGTGGTGGTGTCACTGTAGTGTAAAAAAACATGAATTATTAATCTCTTTTTGAGTGAAATAAATGTTAAATCTATACATTGAAATCGATTTGGACGTCATTGTTAATGTGGGCCCAGCATCGGATTAGTTTTATCTACATCATTAATTGAAAACTGTGAATAAAGTTGCACCACAGTGAGTGGGAGCTTCTCTTGGTTTGGGGAAAGAGGCCATCAGGTGTTTTTAGCAGCTGCTGCTGGTCCTTCTGAGTTCTGACTCCTTCTTCAAGTTCCATTGGAAGCTGTGCACACACACACACACACACACACACACACACACACACCCCAGATATTTTAAGTCGTGCAACTTTCTCAGTGTTGTCTTTCAGTTACCCCCCAACTGCCTCGTGAAGACGGTCTAAATATAAACCCGAGTCCTCCTCGCCGACCATTTGAACGATAAAGCAATAAAAGAATACGCGCATTTTACGCGCGGCTATACTGTACGTCTCCATTTGGCACAATGGGGTTTGCTCCACCCAAAGCGCATTTATAAAAAACCTAAAGCAAGGCAAATGTAATGTCCCTGAAGTAAGAGTTTGAATTGTGTAACAAAAGACACCTTTGCTATGAAAGTGGCAATATGCTAATTTGGTCTTTTATTAGACATGCAAACAACCTCAACCTCGTTTTGTAGTGAGAACTCACTAGTGTCATACTTTGACAGTTTGGGGGTGACAGTGGTTGTCTTGGTGACTGACCAGCTGGCCTTGTCGTGGAGACGAGAGAAACAGCTGCAGTTTAATGAGCTGTCAGTGCTAAAAGTCATTGGGCCGAGATGACGTCGCTGTTGCCTGTGCCACCTAAACTTGTCTTGTTGGAGACAATCACACCCATGGCACAATAGCCAATTCAGCTTTATGAGTATGTTTACATTAGGGGTACATGACACACACACACACACACACACACACACACACACACACACACACACACACACACACACACGCCGTCTTACCATTGCATTGCTGGTTGTTGTCAGTGCAATGGCATTGTCATAATTGTGATTTATCCTTTATTGGTAGAAGGGGGACATTTTCCTTGTCTCTTCAGTTAGAATAGATGAAGGTAATGTCAGGAGGACATGCATGGCTGTTCTTTACCATCAATTCTACACCACAACTTCTGGGCCACACGTCACCGTTGATGGAAATAGCCATATGCTAAATCTGTCACGTCATTTACAGTCAATTAGCCTGCACACACTGTGATTGAAATGAAAGCCCTGCCATATGAAGCTGAAAATAGCTCTCTTTGTAATGTGATTTTACAATATTTGCAACTGCACAACAACGTTTACTGTTTGGAAACCACTCGCGATGTATTGTAGCTTTCTGTTACATTGAGGAACAACAACAGGCTACAAGCCTAGTGCCAGTTCAACAAATTGTTTCAGATTGAGTGCAGATCCTTTCAATATACATTGCAAAGTCCCAGTCCCCCCCCCCCTCTCCCCCCACCCTCACACACACTTTTAGAAGCAGGGGATCCTTCTCAGTTTGACATGCCTGAGAGAGAACTCGACAGATGGTAGCACCCAGAGAGAGAAGGGAGATGGCAAAGCTAGTGGATATACGCCCCGGGTTGGTTTCACAAACCCACAAATACACGTCCACCTAAAAATACTTTTCAACTTGCCGTGCACCCCTTCCCCTCCTCCCCTCTCCTTCCTCCAGCTCTCTCTCTCTCACTCTCTACCGCCATCAAGTTGAGTACTTCCTCTTGCCCCCACTCTCCTCTTTTCACCCTCTCTCTCTCTCTCTCTCTCTCTCTCTCTCAACTTGTTGAGGTGGCATACCGTGCGTATATCTTTTCTTGGATGCCACCTTTAGCTCGCTGGTACAGTCAGTGGCGTGCTTCTTTTCTTCTTTGTAACTTCTTTTTTTTAACACTTGTAACATGATAGAACACTTGCTTGTTAAACCCAGCACAAAACACGCCATCCATTCCCTTTAACTTCACCTCTCAACCTCTCAGGGGAGTAGGTCACAGTATGCCGCTGCTCTCCTCGGCATGTAAAATCCAGCTTAAGGCGCTGATATCAGGCCGTAAATATAGATTGAGCATCATTTTGCGGTGTAATGAATCTGAAAGGAAACCCCCTCCACCACCTGTTCTCTGCCATCCTTGAGATGATTTCACTGGAAAAATCGACTCACCACTTTGACACACTAATAAAATGTTTGTCAACACAAAGTGATGTCGAATCTGATACCATGCCTTTCGAAATAGGCAGTGTGTTTGTGCTCGCATAGATATGTGCGCCTGTGATTGCATTGGTATGTGCATGTGTGCGTGCGTACTTGGGTACTTTGCATTGGTTGTGTGTGTGTGTGTGTTTGTGTGAGAGTGCGCGCATGCACGTCTGACTTGTACATTACAACATTGGTGTAAATGTATCATTCATAATTGTCAAAATGTTCCCTGCATGGCAGAGAGAGAGAGAGAAATTCTGCTTAATAGCTGCTGGCAATGGAACCTTGTGCAAGACAACGCATCACACAAGGGATGTCAAAAAGAATGAAATTCACCAAGAATTAGGTGTCTTACATCACTTGACACTATAGCCCACTCAGAAATACCCATAACTCAAAATGTCTCTCTCCCACTCGAGGTGAGAGCAAGATCAGGAATAAAAGTTCTTAGGCTACAGCAGACAACTTGGAGGAAAAATAGAGATATAGAGTTATATCAGGATAGCTGTGGGTGGAACATTGATGTTTACGTTAAGGATCTAAGCCTATTGATTTTTTGATGCCGGCTTTGCCTGAAGCTACACAAGAAGCTTAGAGACCTTTTTATTTTTATTTTACAAAAAAACGACCACTCATTTCTTGTACAGTAGAATCAATAGCCTGTTTGAAGATGAACTCGTGTGATGTGAAAGCCAGAAGGCTTGTCTTAAAAGCCAACAAAGAAGATTTAATGAGTATATCTTATAAATGACTAAGCGTCGTTGTTATTGTGTTCATTCCTTTAGGTGTATCACAAGAGGATTTGTGTGGGCCTGTATAAATACCATCCATACATGATTTGTTGTTTACGTAGCTTAGCCCCGATTGCAGGAAAAAACTAAATCTCATGAACACACTAATGCAGTCTGGACACAAACATTTCACACAGTCGGTCTGCGTGTTCAGCTGCTAACTGGCTAGCAGTCTGCCTACTAGTGTTAACCTAAAAATATCCATTGCATAGGACAGGGCAGCGGTCTCATTGGCTCAGCTGGGCCCATTAGCACCAGGGGATGGTGAATGTACACTATGTGTGCGGCCGTGGGGGGAATTGGCATCCCATCTGGTCAAATTAAGTTGACATTTTGTTGTCTCTGGAAGTGTAAAGATTGTCACTTGTGGTCTAGTACCATGCTTAACTCTCTGTGACAGGAATCGGTGTAAATTGGTTCATCAGTTCAATTAAAACAGCAATCCTGAGGCCTTAGTTACTAGTTAGTGGTGTTTATTTTTGTGTGTTAGCCTAATACACTATAGAATTAGCTGTTATTAGCTCTGATGCTACTCAGACCTCTAGTAGTCAGAGAAGGTCACTGGTTCACCTCCAAGCCCTGGCCGGGTCAATGTGTTGAAGTGTCCCTGAGCAAGACGCTTAACTCCTAACTGTGTCCCCTCAACGCTCATCATCATAACTACCTGAGCAGCCATCAGCTGGCTGAGTCTGAAACCGAATTCCCCCCCCCCCCCCCCCCCCCCGCTGGACTATAAGGTCTACAAAAAAATATAAATGGTTAATTATGATAATCAAGCATCAAAGACCATCACTAGTCCATTCGTCATACGATGTTGCAAGGCTTGAGTTATCATCCAGAGTCACATACTTTCTAATTTATTCTATTGTATGATATTCTATTCTGCGGTATTCTATTCCAGGACGTTTAAAAAGGAAGAGGTCAAAAATCTGTATCATTGGCGTGAAGTTATGTAGTATAGAGCAAATGCAATATAAATTATGTATCTACTACGAGTAGTATCTCTATGTAGGCAAGTTGATATCCTGAGATAGATACTGTGTCATGTAATCTCCTGTAGTCTAATCCGTTTTGGTGTTTTACAGCTAACAGCTCTGCCAGTAGTCCTGAAGCCACATGAGGTCACTGATGTCACTTCCCATCTGACAGCCTCTGTGACACAGCAATCCACCCCTTTACTGTTTTTTTTACACCTCTGAGCAATTGAGGTTTGCAATTCAGAGACTGAGATTGCATTTTAAATATGGACCCAATGCGATAATTTGGTAACTCAAAAAATAATAATTTGTATAAATATACGCACGACATGTGCATGCGGTCGCAACGGGTTCCTAACGCCAAATCAAATGGGTTCAGATCTGAGCCAATCAGGAGGCGCGTCTGAAGGCTGTCTTGGAACGGCGGAACCAGACATAAAAGCAAATCCATACACACGTGCACATCAATTCTGCCTGGAACCATTTTTTTCGTCTCATTATAGTAAAATGTAAAAACACGCCTGCACACTGTTGATCTGCTCGGTACAAGAGGATAAGTTATTTGAAGAAGTCAACGTTTTTGGTCACTGATGACTTGACTTCCAGGCATCTTCTCATTGTAGGACTTGGCTCTCAGTTTCTTGTTAAAAAGACATTTTGATTGTTAAGTCTTGGTTGCACATTATACTGAGGATTGGATGCACTGAAAAAGCAGTGTTTTGGCTCCTCTTTGGCCCTCCTGAACTCTTCAAACAAACTAGTCCAATACTGACCTGGAATCAAATGTCATCACCCATCACTGTTTAGGGTGCTTTCCATGTATAATGAGAAAGTACTGTATGGCAACATTGAGCCCTGTTGTACAACAAAGTATAAACCAGAGCCATAGAGTATGACAGAGTTACGACAACTCCGTTCACTTCATGGGGCCAGTCCAATGGCGGTTCTTCTACATGGACTTCTATTGGCGAATAGTGACAAAGGCCTGAACCGGAAGTTTACGGAATTATGCATTGGAGTCTATGGGCTTTACTGCCCCCTCGATGTCATAACTCGATGTCATACTCTATGGCTCTGGTATAAACTAGCCATTATAATAACATGTCAGCCATGGGGAAGAAACCTGTGTTAATGTGCCTTCTCCTTAGATGAGATTTCTTGCATAAACATATTTAACGTTCATTGGGATATCCCCATTTAAATGTGAATTAAGTAGTTGCAGACAATGAAAAGGAGGAATCTTTAGCCTATGAAGTGAGCTATCGAATTCGCCTGGGAGTGCTTGATTGAAAACTAACTCCCTTTCTGCAGACCTTCATCTTGGAAATTAGTACAATTATTTTGATATTACTCCTTAATCTGGGCGTGTCATAGTCATATAATGTAATAGTCAGTGAAAACGGCAGATCTAACAAGCTCACAATGCATAATGTTGCAACACATAGTGCGCTTGTACTGTAAATGGGACACGCACTAGTCAATGAAGTACAAACACATGGTTTAACCCATTTAGACCTGAGGACGATTCTACAAATGTCTTCTAAATCCATGACAGTTTTCTGAAATACATATGTTTCTATATCACTGGTGCTCAATATTTCATGTCAAGGCCCCCGTAAATTACATGTAATAGGCCGCCGACCCCCATCTGAAAATATGTTGTTCCAGGGACCTCCCAGAAGCAAAGATTTGAGTTAAAAACGTTCGCTCTGAAAGAATAGCTATTCAAAGAATTGCACTACATTTTCACGATTTTTCAAAAAGAGCAGATCTACAAGCTCGTAGCTATGAGCTATGAGCTTGTAGATCTGCTATTTTTCAATAGCTAAAGCATAACATAATGCTTAAGACACCAAAAGGCGTTTAAGGAGACATTTTGCCCTGCTAGTCCAGCTCCATAGAGGTGTACTCACCTTACCCACTCACCTAATTCCTGTGTGGACGCACTGGGGCGGACATCTTAGATTCACACCCATGATTCCCCGGGTCAGGGTCATGTGATCCCTCCACCACCAGTACAGGAACCTTAGCCCCTCTACCGAGGTGAGCCATGGAACCTGCGAAATGGTTCATGGAAAGACGCTAGCATATTTCATTTTTATTTCTATAAAGCATTTTTGAGTTATGAGTTGAGTATGTTTTGCAGATTCTCAACATTAATGATTTTTATTTAATTTATCATGTCACAAACTGTTTAGTCTTTCTTCTTTTGTGAATAATTTAATTAGTGTTTCATAAACAAAATACATCAATCTCACACACAAGAAGACAAGCCAAGCAACAAAATCTTACAAATGCTGAAATTCCGTAAATGAAAATGACAAGGTTTCATTTTTTTAATTGGTTCTTTCTTTGACTGAACTCCGAAGATGTACGTAAAAGTCAAGGAAGGAAAGAAAGCAGATGACACTTGAATTAAATGTACAATACAGAGATGACTGAGGTATTAACTAATAAGATAGGATTAGTGAATACACTGTACTGGTGAGTTATGTCTAGAGTGTATGGGGGGTAAAGTAAGAAGAGAGGTGAGACTGCCTGCTGTAGTCAGATCAAATAGCAGTTGCTATTCCAGAAGCTGTGTCCATGTAGGGAGGCTTCTATAAACTGCCTTAGGCAGCCACAGGAGGCCACACGAAGGGCTGAGGAGTGTGTGTGTGAGTGTGTATGTGTGTGTGTGTGTGTGTGTGTGCGTGCGCAGCGTGCGTGCTTCCGATAACAATCATTTCGATTCGCTTACCAGGTACATTTTCGTGTGGAAAAGAAATTGGCGTACACAGCTTGTGTTTTAAGAGGATACGTGGGTTTGACTTCTCAGGAGTGTGAACTGTGTGAAGACATGCCGGTAGTTGTGTTTCAAAGTCTCGCAGCAATGCTGAAGGGAGGACACATTATACGCCCACATTGTCAGAATGCAGGGAGTGAAAGTAGAACCGCTGACTGATGGGTGGCGGCCATCTTGGATCTGATCGGAGCCGACGTCCTCTGTGTGTGTGAGAGCAAAAATGTCTCCTCACCACTTTTGAAATATTAAGTGTTTATATAACGTGTCGTGTGTAGTAACATTTATTTGAACACCATTTTGATGTACTGCAGTGCCATGCTAGAATTACTGTAGAATCTATTCCAGAAGGCACCTTCGTTCACCGTGCGTGAGCCAAAGAGGGTTTCCGTTACACATTTGGGATCTTCATTAGTGGCAAATGGCAATGAGCATGGGTTTCTTTACCTAAATGAGTCCCACACACTGTTAATGCTGTCCTCATTTTATGTTTGACTGAATAAATCAACCAAAACTGCATATATATGCCTGTTAAAGCAGTCTGTCTGTATAAAATGTACTGTAAACCCAGTCATAGTGCTCTATTGGTGACAGTTGGTGGTCCAAATGGTGAGTCTGGTGACCTGTGTGTTATATAAGGAAGCAGATAGCCTGCAAGCTGTCGCGTTTATGGCCTCCTCAGTAACAACAGAACAAACACTGGAGGACACAAACACATGACAGTATGTGTTACCTCATGTCATAGTCACTTGTGCCGTGTTATTTCATCAAACGAGGTTAGAAGTTGTGGGGTATTAACTTCATTAAGCTGGTATTTAATAATGTCATCGACACATTAGGCACAGTCTGGAAAGGGTCCCGGTGTGATTCTGGCATCATGTCATAGTCATAGACTAGTATTTTTGAGTAAGGCACTTATCCCCGGCCTAAGGCCTCATACACACGTATCAAAACACATGTTCTGTGTCTTGTTTAATGGACGCCACAATGCTTTTCCAATGGGAGTCACGTGGTTTGACCAAACATTTTTGTTTGATGGGGGAGAACACGGCCATCACACACAAATGTTTGGTCAAACCATGTTTCTCCCATTGGAAATGCATTGTGGCGGCCATTAAACACAGACAAGACATATGGGGGCCTAACAGTTATGGGGCCTAACTGCTCCCCCAGGTGCGATTCAGTAAATGCACACGGGTAAAAGTTTGGTCTATGCAAATGTACTAACTTCATTAGTCTACTAATGAAGGTTATTTGCACACAATAGGTATGAGTGAGAGATAAATAGCATGTGAGGCAGATTTTTGAGGCCTGTGACCGAAATCTTTAATAGGATGATACAATTCAAACTAGTGTTAAACCAGGAAGAGCAATTGACAAGACATCAACACATTTAGCATGATGTCATGCTAACAAGTTGCTACAACATCTTTCTGGACAGTTTTGAAGCTGATGTAACATCGTGTAACTGAATGATGATGTAACTGAATGTTCGTTCCTCAGTTAATGTTTCTGTTTTGAGCACATCACCCAGATATGAGTGTATCAAATCGTAGCCGTACCAGGAGCAGTTTTTAGGATAAACGGTCAGCTCTATTGAATTCGATTCTTTTGATAATAGTGGCCGGGGCAATGTTACATAAATAACCGTTGAATATCGAGGATTATTAATTTACTTGAAGTCTTAGTCTTTCTTTACAAAGCAACAATCACTGCACTGTAGATTCTAAAAGTAATAACATGATTAGACTGGAAATCTAGAGCAGTAGATTAAGATTGTAGTTTAAATCGGATGAGATTTGTCGATTTTGACTCGGAAAAAAAACGATGTTTTCTACAGGGCTGAGTAACTGGTCTCAAGGTCGACCATGACTAGCTCTTTACGCAAAGTAAAATTAACTACAGGGCACAGCCCTAATGGTAACAACCATTCGGCCCTGTAGTTAATGAATCCATTAGTTAGTCTTAGTTGACCAAGAGTTTGTTAGTTGATTGACTTTTTGTTAGTTGAATTCTTCCTTTGCTATAACTTTCAACAGCCAGCAGCCATTGTGAAATCAACAATGGGAGAGTTCAGTCCCCTGACATCACCACCAGCCTGAAAAGGCCGTTCCCTGCATGATTGTACATGCAGAAAATGCATTTTTAAATTTTAAAATAATTAATTTCTTTAGCCCGAGAACAGCCCTATAGTTAACCATAGATAACGTTGGGCTTATGTTTGTTGACAATGATTTGTTCTTTAGCACCACGCTAAAGCCTTACTGTATAGGTCACTTGTCAGCGTCAGCCGTCATGATCAGGTCTCCTGTCGAGGCGGAATTAGCTGATTCTAGAGATGCCTGGACAGTTTCGCAGCGTATTTCAGAGAGCAGAACTGGACCAACTGAAATTAGAACCCCCCCTCACTCACCTCCTCCCCCTCCTCCCACCAGGCACCGCTAGGCCAGGCGCACAGTCATAAATCTCTGGCACCTTGTTGAGCCAATTTGTCTGCCTCATTGTCAGTCCGGGTGCCCATGGGGCACAGTAAAATGATGAAGGACGGTGCATGCCACCGCTGCGACCGCCTCTGCCAAGAACCCTGAACCCGCTCACTCACCTTTTGTGCTGCGCTATCAATCAAAACGATTTCCCATCAATCCTTTCGTTTTAATGGCTAAAAGGTGGAGTACAGAGAGAGGGCATGAAAATATAATGTCACAGCAAACTGTTGTAGAGCTGACTGTGTGTGAGGTCTGGGTGTGTGTTGTAGAGCTGACTGTGTGTGAGGTCGGGGTGTGTGTTGTAGAGCTGACTGTGTGTGAGGTCGGGGTGTGTGTTGTAGAGCTGACTGTGTGTGAGGTCGGGGTGTGTGTTGTAGAGCTGACTGTGTGTGAGGTCGGGGTGTGTGTTGTAGAGCTGACTGTGTGTGAGGTCGGGGTGTGTGTTGTAAAGCTGACTGTGTGAGGTCGGGGTGTGTGTTGTAGAGCTGACTGTGTGTGAGGTCGGGGTGTGTGTTGTAGAGCTGACTGTGTGTGAGGTCGGGGTGTGTGTTGTAGAGCTGACTGTGTGTGAGGTCGGGGTGTGTTGTAGAGCTGACTGTGTGTGAGGTCGGGTGTGTTGTAGAGCTGACTGTGTGTGAGGTCGGGTGTGTTGTAGAGCTGACTGTGTGTGAGGTCGGGGTGTGTGTGGCCGACCGCAGGCGTAGGGGTGTAACGATATAGTAACTGTATATCGGAATTTAAACGGTAAATATCGTATCGTTTGACTTTGTATCGTATTGTTTTGCAATGGAAATAATCGGTATCGAATCGTTTTGTAAATAATCAATTTAATCAATAGTAAGTGCATTGTAATTAGCAATTTTAAGAAGAAAAAAAGAAAAAGATGGGTTTAATTACTTTACCATTCCATATAGCTACAATTGGTCTAGCGATAAATGTGTGTATTCTCTGTGTTCATGTCAAGTCGTGGGTTTGAATCGTATCGTATCGCCATAGTGAACCAATATCGCCCATGTATCGTATCGTCAACCATGCATCGTGATACATATCGTATCACTGTTAAAATGCATCGTTACACCCCTAGTTTAGATGCTTGCCACGGATTAACAAAAAGCAAGATAAATAAAGAGCTTATCCGTCACCTGCATGAACACTGTTTGTGCAGCCAAACCATGCAGTCCTCTCGCATCCCCGTTTACCAAACCATGCAGTCCTCTCTTATCCCCGTTTACCGTTCTCTCGCATCTATAAACCCCTCAGACATCTGATGATTGTGCCAGAGCTGCAAATCACACACACCAAACACTCACTCATTCATGTGTGCACATACGCACAAGGACACACTTCTGGAAGAACGCATAGGCCTCATTGCTGACAGTTTTGGCTTTGCTTTGACATTTAATAGCAAACTCACTTCCAGTGAGGGGAACTTAGGAATATAGACTACTGTAATGGGGCAGGAACTAAGTGGTGTTTGGAATTTGGAATGTAACCTGCATGACAATGATAATGCACAAGTAAACTAAGATGGCCTGATGATTGACAGAATCAGGTTGCTGTCGTTTGTTTATGGTATCACAGTATCACTTTTATCAGCATACCTATTCTGCGCTTGTGTGTTACATTATGTGGATTGTGTTTCGTTTTTGTGTTTTGGCTGTTTCTTTCGATTATATTGGTATGTTGGAGTGATAGAGGGACAGATGTATATTATTAATTACACATTATTGTTCCATCCGGTGCATTGTTACTATACTGTGAATGTAATGCTGGACATTGAATCCCAAATTCATAACTGATTGGTTGGTAAATATAATTAAGTGCAGTCATTATGTAAGCTTTAGCTGTAAGTCTTGCACGAATCTTATAGGTAGCCTGTGTGTGTGCGTGTGTGTGTGCACGTGCATGCGTGCGTGCGGTGACGGGGAATAGAGCTGTTGCGTCATGTCTAGCTCACTAGAATCCTTTTTACCGACAGCATGACACACACGCACTCACGCACAATGCTCGCAAAGTTGTCCTAGGCCTTTGAGCCTCTAAACATAGACATGAATATTTATAATTTGGACTCTGGCCCTACACATGAGGCTGACAATAGGCCCATGTCAGCAGTCTTTGTGGGGGCTAATATCTCTGTCTCCCCTCCTCTTGTCCACTGTGATCCCTCTGCACCGGCTAGGGAGCGCTTCTTCAACACATGTTGGCTGAAGTTATAGGTTTAGGAGTCCATTCATTTTCTGCTCTGTTCACTCAATCGGCACCAATGGAGTTTGAAAAGTGCAGTATTATAATATACATGTAGAACAGTATTATTTATCTTTATACTCAACCACGTGAACCGTAATAACGTCCCTTTTCTGGGATCATAATAGGCGAACACATTCAGCGAAAATTGCCGAACATCCAGTGAAACTACATTATAGCTCACAATGCGCCATATGGGCTATTTTTGGCGAATAGATTTGGTTCCGAGGGGGGAAAAGTTATATAATATTAGTTTTGCGTGGTTAATAAATTACTCATGAGAACCTTTTTTCCAATCTTTTCAGCTCTGAGGAATATAGCTACACTTCTTGGATTGGATGAAATAGGAAGATGACTTAGTTAAAACATATTATTTTCTTTCTCTAAGGCAGCTTTTTCCACACCATTAATGAATAAATTGATCAGTTGCTGCAGCAGCTTCATTTAGGCACCTAATTGTGCTGCATTACCTCGCGCTCTAAATTGCCCTGAATTGGTGTCTCCGGCTGAGTCAGCAGACTCCATCAGCACCTCTCTCTACCATCCTTCAAATCATATCCCCTCCAGCCAGCGTCCTCCTATCTAATAAAGTGGTAAATGCTCATGAAAACACGCCCCCACACGACCAAACAAAGTGGCTATTTCTTCTCGTTGCAACTTTTTCGGTCGCTTCAGCACTTTTCATATTGGTTTAAAAAAGCACATTAGTGTTTGTCTCGTTCTTGCATCATCAGAAGCCTCCCGTGTGGACATTCTGACTTTCCTGATGCAATGCGCAATTCCTCTACGCTTCCTTTAAAAAATATATATATGTTACAGTCAATTTCAGTCGGATTGCTTTTTTGTTAATTGAGTGCAGAAATATGATATGATAGCCTTTGAACTGACATTCCCAGAGTGATGAAGTAACTGCAGTGTTAAGGCAGTTGGCATAACAACAGACTACCCGATCGCAGAGCAACAATCTCTCATCCCTGACCCTCATTCATTTAACTTGACTGATGTTGGACTGCCAGTGTTCTTTTTTGGTAGATTACATGGGGATCTGTGCCAAGGCCACTGACCTGACGAAGATCTGTTGATCGAAACGTTGTCCTTAACAAAGTAATTCCTTTGCCTAAGAATGGTGTGCGACTGCATCGCCATCATGGTGTGCATTATAACTTAACCCTAACCCCAAGGCCAAGCCTAAAGCCCAAACCAGACAGAAGCGTTTTTTAAGGTAAACCACGCCAATGCAACTCATTGAGTTGCATCGGTGTGGTTCACCATAAAAAAACATTTTGTCCCGACCCGACCCTTTGGTGTGGTTTGGGCTTTACAATAAGCCTAGTAACATAACATGTTTAACTATTAAGATGACGTAATAATGGTCCTTTTCATTTACACGGAAATTGTCCGCATAACTGCGAGGCCGAAATATCTGTTTACTGTTGTTTAGCAACGGCTAATAGGTTGACCATTCTCCTATGTTTTAACCAAACTCTAATCAGATGTTGCAGTTTGTTGTTGATGTTACAGCACTGTCTTCTTGAAATCTCGGGTCGAGGTGCCAAAATGAGCAGATTTGTATATATAACATGTTTTGGGTGATTTAATGGGGGCTTAGTCCCTACTTGGCTTTAAAGTTATGTGTGTATATATGTAATTATGTATGTTTGAATTGTACATCGGCAATTTACTGCTGTGGTCTTAGTAATAATTATTTGTTATTTTGGGCGTTTATATCTACTGTATATTTAATATACACAATATATAAACAGTTAAACACCCAAAATATAACAAATAGTATAGGACCACTGCAGAAAATTGCAGATGTACAACATTTCATGTCTAGGAATTTGCGTAAAAGACTTGACTATTATCCCTCTAACAAATTCAGACTGAAAGAGACCTTTTTTTCTGGTGTACGACTGTACGTATAAAGGCATTACTTACTGTGTTGTCGTGTAGCCTTGTGTCATAACTAATGTATGTCGTAATATACTGTACTCGTCAATGTTTTTACAAAGACGTATGTTGCCCCGATATACCCCTGGAGACGGACATGATGTCATGTCTGAAATGTATACCCAGAGAGAGAAGAGAATGAGATGAGAGGGAAGTTGGTAACACGGTGGGTGGGTGGGTGGGTGGTGCCCTCAGGCGGTTCCCATTCCTGTGTTTTGGTGTAATTGAGGTTGACGGGGAGGAGAGGGGAGCTGCTGTGGGCCGGGTGGGGGGGGAGGGGAGGGGGGTCTGTATGGTGTCAGAGATACGTAGAGGTGGGGTACGGCGGTTGGGGGTGCGTGCATTAAGGGGTAGTTTGTTGGGGGCGAGGGAGAGAAACTGGAAAAAAGATTGGCTCATCATGATCCTGGTTTCCTATGTCATCATCATCCCGATCCGTCCTCCTGCCTGCGTACGTAAGGCGCCCATGCCTGGCGGCGTGGGGTCTCTGTAAAAAAAAAAGAAAGAAAAGGGGGGTCGGGGGGATATTTAAAACCCAGCTGGTACAAGAAGGTAATGGGGGGTTGGTAAGGAGAGGGGGGGGGGGGGGGGGGGGGGTTAGTGGCTCTTCAGCCACACCTGTTGTACCCCTCCCACACACACACACACACACACACACACACACACACACACACACACACACACACACACACACACACACACACACACACCTCCCCTACCACCATATCAGATCAGCTGTTGAAACTCTGTGAAGGAATTCAGTGATGATGGAAGATGAAGTGAATGTATCAATATTGCAATGTACTGTATGTGGATTTACCAACTAAAAGTCCTGTGTTACAAAATGTCATTGGGTCAAAGTATCAAAGCAATCAAAGAGGTAGGAGCGCACACCAAGAGGCGGGAGGTGCTGACCACGGGATATTTTAAAAAGGAAAGGAGAGGTCGCACAAACTCGTAGTCCCGATGCCAAAAAAACTTTTATTTTACCAACGTTTCGACAAACAGGTTGTCTTCTTCAGGTTGTCTTCTTCATACCCTGAAGAAGACAACCTGTTTGTCGAAACGTTGGTAAAATAAAAAGT
The DNA here is from genome assembly GCF_951216825.1 of Electrona antarctica. Taxonomy (NCBI): domain Eukaryota; kingdom Metazoa; phylum Chordata; class Actinopteri; order Myctophiformes; family Myctophidae; genus Electrona; species Electrona antarctica. Next base: position 8,065,374 of record NC_136802.1, on the reverse strand, counting down.
ATTTTGGCATCGGGACTAAGAGTTTGTGCGACCTCTCTTTTCCTTTTTATTGGGTCAAAGTATAAAAAGTATTGGCATCAAAATATCCTTAAAGTACCACAGTAAAAGTGCTCATTATGCATTTCATGTTTTAACCCATTTTGGGCGGGAACCCCTTTTGGTGTTAGCATTATGTTATGCTTTAGCTATTGAAAAAAAGGAGATCTACAAGCTCATAGCGCGCCACCGAGTGGTGCACTACGAGCTTGTAGGTCTGCTATTTTTGAACGACTGACATAGAAACATAGCTTTTTCAGAAAACTGATTTGGAAGACATTTTTAGAATCTGAAAAAAAAAAACTTTTGAAAATAGCCGTTCTACAAGCTCATAATGTGTCGCGATGCGACACATTGTGAGCTTACTTTACACCGCTGTTGTTTACAAGACAGACTGCAGTGATGCAAATAGCCTCTGCATCCTGCATGCTTAGACTCACTAAATTGAGAAAGGACGCAATCATGTCACCCTCCAGGGGGTCCTGGCTGGGATGCAGTACTGAGCTCAGCACTGTACTCTAACGTTGTTGAAGTATAGGACTCATACAATGTCCCTCATGGGACCCATCTTATAATATAGACCACCCCTGGGGTCCCGGGACACATTGCATTGAAAACCTATTTACATCACTGGGAACTATAACGGTACAGGGCCAGGCTTCCTGGGACCCCCAGGGTGTGATGTCAGGTGTGAATTGCCGTTCTGACAAATTCCTTGCCAGTAGTAGGTGATTTCCTTGAGTTTGCTTTGCCAGAGTTTGTGTCACAGCTGACTGTGTCTGTGAAGAGTTGAGAAAGTCAGTGTAGTATTATGCGGTTTGGCTCAAACTCTTCTCAACTACTACAAGTTTGTAATATAACGTTGGGTCTTCGTGCATTGGCCTACAGATATAATAGACATGCACGTTTGAAAAGGTGAAAATAAGCAATATTGTTTTCTGACATGATTTCTCAATTTAGTGAGTCTAAGAATGCAGGATGCGATTTGCATCACTGAGTTGGTCTTGTAAACAACATTGGTGTAAAGTAAGCTCACAATGTGTCGCATCGCGACACATTGTGAGCTTGTAGAAGTTCTTATATATTTTGAAATCATGAAATGCATAATGAGTTACTTTGGCACTTTAAGGATATTTTGATGCCAATACTTTTTAATACTTTGACCCAATGACATTTTGTAACACAGGACTGACACAAGGTGTCGGGGGTGGATGGATGGGAGGATCCACGCAGTCACGAGCAAAGAGCCAGAGAGGAGTAGCTTCAGTGTTGGGACAGATGGACTAATAACAATAACAAGTGCAGCATGTCTGTGTTTCATTGTTGGCTACTGATAGACTGACACAGCTGTTCAGGCTTCTTACAGTAGTATGTGAAGTGCAATTTAACCACAGGCAAGTATACCCCCAAAATAGGGATTCTATTTTGGGCCCTATTATATCAACCACGCTTGTGGTTGATACAGAATTGCTGTTTCCAGTTCATTTGTTTTGCAAGAGTTAAATTAACCGAATCTATTGCCAGACCCGCAAATTATCGGGATTCGTGCTTGCAACCTCCTTTGCCAACACGATAAATCTCGAGTTTAATGTAATTTAATCCAGAATTAATAGTATTTAATTCACAGTTTTTAGCCTCCGGTGGGTCCCATGGTGTGTAGTCATCGAATATTCATAATCTCCTCATGCACGAGCACGCACACGATCAAAAGCATTTTAGGGCTCAGATTGAGATGAAGGACCATGTTTAGAGCTTAATAAAACATTAATTCGAGGTTGTGCTATATGCATATTAATAGTTCGAGCGGCAGATCATGGCCGTGAGCGAGCCTGGCGGGCGCGACAACGGAGGGCAATCACTTCCGGGTCGGGCCGGATGAGGACTCTTCTTCTTTGCTTATGGTGCACATTTCTGTGGCACTAGACTAGTAGACTCACGTTCCACCTACGGTAACGGGAGGGAACGTGTTAACACAGAGGATTCCCAAAATGCTGCTTTTGCCAATGTTAAAAGCAACCGCTGTCCCACAGTAAGTAGTAGTAGAACTACAGTCTACAGAGACCTTGACATTGATTGATAACATTTGTGTGAGGTTAGTTATATAGCTGTGAATTCCTTCCTCTAACCCATTTAGTCCTAAGTTCGATTCTACAAATGTCTTCTAAGTTTTCAGAAAAACCCATGTTTCTATGTCAGTCGTTCTCAACCTTTTTCATGTCAAGGACCCCTGAAATTATATGTAATTGGCCGCCGACCTCCATCTGAAAATATGTAGTTCCAGGGACCCCCTAGAAGCAAAGATTTGAGTTAGCTCTGAAAGACTCAATGCTTAAAACACCAACGGGGGTTCCCGTCCAGAATGGGCTAAGTGAGTCAGGTGCGTGGCACCGCGAGGTGAGCTGCGAGCGGAACCCCGTCGGTTATGTTGGCAGAGCCTCGGTATCTGGTGGCTGCGCTGGCAATGGCAGCCATTGTTCCTTCCTTGTGTGTGGGTGAAAGGTTGTACATTCCGTCTCGCCTCCAATAAATACTATTATCAAACAGGTGCCCCCCGGTGTGCATGCTCAGAATAATAGAGCTATTCCTGAGTCCGCAGGCTTGCGTTGCGCTGTTGAGGGTTGTAAAATTGTTTTGTGTGAACTGAAGGTTGTGTCGTGTGTGTGTAGTGTGTGTGTGTGTGTGTGTGTGCGCGTGTGTGGCATTGGATCAACTGCTGAGTATTTTGTGAGAGATGGATGCATGTGGACTGTGGATGCATGCATGCATGCATGTGTTTTTTTTTGTGCACAAACTTTTAAAAGTGGATGCAAATAGCAATGCATGTTTATAAGCATTATGCATCTATGTGCGAGCGTGTGTGTGCATGCACGTGTGTGTGTGTGGCATTGGATCAGCCCTGACAAGTGCTGAGTATCTTTAGTGGCAAGACACGTGCACACCACATGCACACACACAAATACGAGTTATATTAAAGGCATATATTATATTTACCTGCACTGTGTGTGTGTGTGTGTGTGTGTGTGTGTGTGTGTGTGTGTGTGTGTGTGTGTGTGTGTGTGTGTGTGTGTGTGTGTGTGTGTGTGTGTGTGTGTGTGTGTGTGTGTGTGTGTGTGTGTGTGTGTGTGTGTGTGTGTGTGTGTGTGTGTGTGTGTGTGTGTGTGTGTGTGTGTGTGTGTGTGTGTGTGTGGTGCAAACTTAATGTAACCAACACCTCCACCTACTACGCAAGCTCAACTTCTTTAGAGTGAGCAAGCATATTATGGAAACCGCCTATTAAGAGAGAGGGCATGTTTCATGGCAATGTGACATGGCAATCTTAATATAAAAGGAAGAAGCAAGCTGCAGCGAATTGTGAACCTAGCCTCAAAACTCATTGGGAAGAGACAGAATCATTAAGTTGCATCTACAAGGAGGTACTTCGAAAAGAAGCTGTGAAGATAGCAAATGACCTCCTCTCATCCACTCTGCAGGGAGTTCCAACTACTTCCCTCTGGTAGACAATGTACCAAAAGCTAACTGTATCATCTTTAAAAATTCCTTCATTCCTAATAAGGCACTAAATGATACCATGTCTCGTTAGATTTTATATTAAGGTATTTGTCACTGTTGTCCTGCATTTATAATTGTGATAATTGTGTGTAAGTGTTGCTGTTGTTGCTGTTTTGTTGTTGCTGTTGTTTATGAGACCGAAGACAAAGCCAGGATTCAATCATGTGGTTAACATACTTTTTTTGAAAAATGAAATTGTGATTTTTACTAAAAATAAATATCAAACATATCAGACAGCCATGTATTTATTTCAGTCAGGGATAAAATAAAATAAAAATAAATCAAAGCTGAGGCATTCCCCCCCCCCAGCTAACCAGACCCCCAGGGATGATGGCTGTAGTCAGCTGTGTGTGTCCTTCCTCTTGGCCTCATCCATCCTGACCACAACCCACCCACAGATAGATAGAGCAGTGGTTTTCAACCGGTGGTCCGGGGACCACCAGTGGTCCTTGAGGGGATTCCAGGTGGACCCTTATAGATCTTTAACTCTTGAGAGCGTTAATGAAACCAAATGGTTTCATTTTAATTTACGCTCTCAAGAGTTAGATTATTGTCGAACATCTGCATCGCTTAATTCACAAGATGTCTGCACAATTAGAGAATGTAAAATAATTGTCATTTTGATCAAAGTTTGCCTGTTATCTCTCGGGAACCAACATCAAACACCGCATGGAACTGTGGGCAAAATCTTATCCGACAACAAAATATCCTTTTTAGTTTTGGGTCTGAGAGGCTAAATCTCATCAAGTGGTGGTCCGTGGCTCAAATGCCGAATACATAATGGGCCTTGGTATGAAACCAGTGAGATAGAGAGATGAGGGCAGCCAGTCCGGTCAGCAGACGGTGTGGACGTGGACAGATAATGGGCCTTGGTATGAAACCAGTGAGATAGAGAGATGAGGGCAGCCAGTCCGGCCAGCAGTGACAGTGAGGACGTGGACAGATAATGGGCCTTGGTATGAAACCAGTGAGATAGAGAGATGAGGGCAGCCAGTCCGGCCAGCAGTGACAGTGAGGACGTGGACAGATAATGGGCCTTGGTATGAAACCAGTGAGATAGAGAGATGAGGGCAGCCAGTCCGGCCAGCAGTGACAGTGTGGACGTGGACAGCACTTTGTCAGTGCTGCTGAAGTAACACTAGGCTAGGCTAATTGTCAGGGCAGCTGCTGTTGACGTGTCCACATTACTGCCTGTGATGTATTAGAGCAGGCCGGCTATACACAGACACATACCTGTTGGCATACTTTACTGTAGCACACGCACACACACACACACACACACACACACACACACACACACACACACACACACACACAGAGCTGCTAAGATCTGCTATTTTCAAAAGATTTGTATGCATTTGAAAACGTGAAACAACGGGACATTCTGCATAAGAAGAGTACTTTTACGTTTACGTACTTTAAGTACATTTTGAGTAGTTCTGCATTGCAGTATTGATACTTTTACTTAAAGTAAAAAAATCGGTGGCCACCGACATACCCATTTGCTCAGACAGAATCTACACTATAGCTGTTTATAGGAGGGGCTCAAAAATGTGTACTTTTTCCACCACTCGAGGCGTCCTGACTCCAGACTTTGTCACGCGGAGAGGAGGACAGGAGCAGCCAGGACGTCAGCCTGTCGGTTTTGATTGATTGATTGATGGACGTCAGCCTGTCGGTGACCTCCATTTAGTGACAAACGGCAGTGGCAACAACGTCCTGATTACAGTGACGTGAAGCATGATCTTCGTCCCCTTCCCCCTTGAAGCCAGTGGTTTTCAACCAGTGGTCCGGGGACCACCACTCCTTGAGGGGGTTCCAGGTGGTCCCCGACTCCCCAGAGAGTTGGTAACCAAATGGACCCTTGGCTTATACTGTAGATCTTTAACTCTTCAGAGTGTAAAATGAAACCTAATGCATTTGGTTTCATTTTACAGTCTCAAGTCTCTGTATTACTTAATTTACAAGAATTGTTATTTTGATCAACACTTGTCTGTTATCTCTCCTATGGTACCACATCAATACAGCATGGGATTATTGGGGAAAACATTGTTATGTTTTGGGCCTGAGAGTCTAAACGTCATCAAATGGTGGTCTGTGGATCAAATGTTGAATAAATAATGGATATGGATTTTTCATAAAACTGTCAGGATTTAGAAGACATTTGGTAGAATCTGGTCTCAGGTTAACTGGACTCAGTGAGGTACAGTACAGTGGCATTACACTCAGCTCCATGCTGCCCCACTGAGGCAGGCATGGGTACTGCAGAATTAGAGCTGACAGTTGCATCAGCTCCTTTGACTGACAGCCAATCATCTGGCTGCTTTTATAAAGGGTTACACAGACAGCCAATCATCTGGCTGCTTTTATAAAGGGTTACACAGACAGCCAGGACCTGCTAAGGCAGGGGTTCTCAAAGTGGGATCTGGGGACCCCCAGGGGTCCTTGAGGGAGTTCCAGGGGGT
>NC_136802.1:7899324-8054324 GCF_951216825.1 Electrona antarctica | reverse complement strand
GTTGCCTGGCCCAGTGATGATGCATGGATTGGAACCAATGGAGTTGTCCCTCAGCATTAGGCACCGTTCCACTCACACCAAAACCAGGTGCTTTGAGCAGCTGAGACTCATTTCCATTTGAGTGTGATCTGTGTTGTCAATCTGCTACAAATACAACCCATTAAACCTGCCATGCAGCAACACACCATGAGAGGAAGAGTTCGCTCATCACATGAAATCCCTGCCTTTTTTGATAAAAAGCCTATATCCTTGAAAAAAATGCTTGAAATGTAATGCCCTGTCTGGCAAACTATCAACACCTATTTATATAATGATGTTTTTGTGTGGTTGTTTGTGTGGTCTGTTTGTTTTAAAATGGACCACAATGAACACAAGCTTCATGAACCCCGATTAAGTGAAATGTAAATTAAGGAATTAAATAACCTTGTTTGCAATCATGTTGTGGTACCGTGTGTGCAGTTAGTTACGACCACAAATAGAGCTCTAAAGAGATTCTGATTGAACTCGGTGTACTGTATGTTAACGTCTTCTCCATTTTCCTCTCCTCCTCTCCCCTCCTCCCCCTCTCTCTCTCTCTCTGTCTCTTTTCTCCAGACTTTCACAGCTTGGTGTAACTCCCACTTGAGGAAGGCTGGCACACAGATTGAGAACATTGAAGAAGATTTCAGAAATGGCCTTAAGCTCATGCTGCTGCTGGAGGTTATCTCAGGTGGAGCCGACACACACACACACACACACACACACACACACACACACACACACACACACACACACACACACACACACACGCAAGCGCGCATGCACACGTGCACTGTCTCAAACTAACATGCAGTGCAATATCCATGCATGTATGTATATATGGACACACACATTTACATGAAAACACGCTCGGATAGAGCCAGATTCACAGAATCATTTACGTTTTGACTGCATGATGTCATCTTACAGCTGAAAGTCATTTCAGGTGACGCACGCACGCACGCACGCACGCACGCACGCACGCACGCACGCACGCACGCACGCACGCACGCACGCACGCACGCACGCACGCACGCACGCACACACACACACACACACACACACACACACACACACACACACACACACACACACACACACACACACACACACACACACACACACACACACACACACACACACACACACACACACACACACCCCTCTCGAGATGCACACAGGCAAGACTAATTAACTGACGCAATGTTAACCGTGATAGAAGCAAGCACATACAGTACAGTACATGCCACAGACTAAAGGTGGTTGCACTGGATGCGTTACTGAAAACCGATGGAGAATGGATACTGAAACCGATGGAGAAACGCCGCTAAAAATCTGAAAAACGCGCTCTGTGTGCAGGGACCTTTAAAACGCATCCAGTGTGCAGGGACCTTTAGGCCGCACAATATATGGTTATCGTATTGTTATTGAGGTATGGACATCCGCAATATCAGTATCGCAAAAAGGCAACGGTATCGCAATATGATATATCGTCGATATATCGGCTTGTTATTATGCCGTTTTTTTTAATAATGTTTAGTTTTCAATGTTGCAACACTTAAAATATAGAATATGACATTTTAACGGTAATATCTTATATATATCACACCATTTGGCATGATATATGAAATTGTGTCCATATTGTGCAGCCCTACCACAGACACACACACATTACACTGATGATGTTGCTGCCAGTTGGACTCTCTCTGGTCACAGTCCAATGGTCCATACAGGAGCTGTCCATAGTACACTGGAGCTGTCCATGGTATCCATGGTACACTGGAGTTTTGTTAACCCATTTTGGGCGGTAACCCCTTTTGGTGTTAGCATTATGTTATGCTTTAGCTATTGAAAAATAGCAGATCTACAAGCTGATCTACAAGCTCATAGCGCTTGTAGGTCTGCTATTTTTGAAAAAACATAGCTTTTTCCGAAAACTGTCAGGATGTAGAAGACATTTTTAGAATCTGATCTCAGGTCAAAATGGGTTAAAGAGAGCTGGCTCTTATCACCCTCTCCGCCTGAACACTGGTCTGACAATGTCATTCTGTATCGTTGCTGTCGGGCAGAAACCTCCTGTCTCCATATTTTAGTGTTTTTCGTAAATTAGTGCCTTTCTAAGTGGCAGAACCTCGAAGCTCCAAGCTTTGAGCTTTTGCTATTTTTTTTAATTGAATCCTATTGAGGAGCGACTTCCGCACACTCGACTTACTAATCAAAGCAGGTGCGTCGGCGACAAAGCAGCCGACTGCAGACACGTAGGAGAAGGGACTCCCTCCTTCTCCTATATGTCTGCATTCTGTTGCTTTGTCCTCAGGCATGAGGAAGGTCGAAAGACCGAAACGTTGCATTTATTGTGGACATTCCATAAAAAGCTCTTGAACCAGCAAGTGGCAGTGTGCGGGTCTCCCTCCTTCTTTTAATTGAATCCTGAAAAGTAACAGTCTTGGACATGTGAAGTTTCCACCCGACAGAGTTGTTGTTTCTCTCAGTTTTGACTGGTAGCCTTTTAATGTGAATGAAACCCTTCTCGATTATAAACCTCATTCTTCTTTTGGTTAATTCGTGACATTATAAAAGCCTCTTCTTAATCAATGCGAAGACAATTTGAGATTCAATTGTGCAGTGTGCCTTGCATACTACAGTATGTTATCATTATTGGTGCTTCATGCACACACTTAATTGACCTAATAAGAGACGTAACAAGGTGAAGTAGTGAACACAAATTCTTTCCCAGTACGGGGAGGAAATCAGTAGTGAGTGTGTGTAAAGGCTAATAAAGATTTCTCCTCCTTTTCAGGGGAGAGGCTGCCCAAACCAGACAAAGGCAAGATGCGTTTCCATAAGATTGCCAACGTGAACAAAGCTCTGGACTTCATCTGCAGCAAGGGGGTCAAGCTGGTGTCTATTGGTGCTGAAGGTGTGTTTTCCTCATGTTTTTATAATCATAATTAATAATAAATAATAACAATGATAATAATAATAATGATTTTATAATCATTTGTAGTAGTAGTAGTAGTAGAAATAGTATTTAATCTAGCGTCCCTATTCTGTGCATGTCATAATAGGCAAACATTTGGCAAAAATAGCAGATGTACAAGCTCACACGTGTCAACGTTATGACGTGTTGTGAGCTTGTAGATCTGCTATTTTTTGATGAAGAGATGTAGACGGACAAAAAGGAGGGGACTAATTGTAGACCCCTGGGGTGCTCCTCCGGTCAACGGAGTGCACAGGATTTTAATTGGTTAGGTTCGTTTGCAAACAGCCCTGGTGATTCATTCTCAATGCTTGTTTAATCTCCCTGCAACGCCAGATGGGCGTAACAAACCACATTAGCATGCTATATGAGTTCTCCATCCATCACAGAAAAAAGTACTAGATCAGAGGCTTTCAACCCTGTTCATATCAAGGCCCATTATTTACTCTGCGTTTGAGCCACGGAACCACCATTTGATGAGATTTAGCCTCTCAGACCCAAAGCTAAAGAATATTTTGTTTTTGTATTTTGGTCCACAATTCCATGCTGTATTGATATGGTACCATAGGAGACGTAACAGGCAAACGTTGATCAAAATAATAATGATTTCACATTCTCTAATTGTGTAGATTTCTTGTAAATTAACGTAGTAATGCAGATGTAACTCTTGAGAGTGTAGAATGAAACCGAATGGACCCGTAAGGGTGCATTTCGGTTTAATTTTACACTCTCAAGAGTTAAAGATCTACAAGGGTTCATTTGGTTACCAACTCTCCATCATTTAGCATGGGGACCACCTGGAAGGTTCTAGTTATTCTTTTAGGGAGTCAAGCTGGTGTCTATTGGTGCTGAAGGTGGCCACTGGTGGCCCCCGGGCCACTGGTTGAAAACCACTGTACTAGATTGACTTTTAGACGGTAAGAAATCTTTAGCGTGTGGGGCTAAATGGTAAACCTCTTTCCTACATACTGTACACGTAGGACGTCTTTACTCCACATTAGAAAAAACAAGATCTTCTCCCCGTGTCCCCTAGGGTAGGTACCCTCACAAAAAACATGCAGTAATCCTGGTCTCTAAACTGCCTCCCCCTGGCCAGCTGGAGCGCCTGATGGTGGGGAAAGGAACTGGTTGGAATAACGTGTTCCTTCCACACGCTACGTCCAACCAGGGAAACTCCCCCCTGTCAGGTGTAAAGGAGCAACTTGGACACTCAGGCATGAAGGAAGCATGAGTTCAAGTCCGTTGCTCTCCCCAGGTTGGCGGAGGGTGTGTAGAGCCCAGGATCACATTAGATAGATACTTGACACAGGGGTGAAAAATGGGTTACAAAATCGTGGGATAAAAATTATATATATAAAAAAGAAAAAACAAGATGACAATTCGGTTTATACGCCAAATTTCATATGTGAATTATTGTACATTATGAAACAAACTGTCTGTGAATGCAGACAGTATTCACTGTATATTAAAGCGTGCAGTCTGTCTGAAGACTAGCAATTAAACGGTAGTGAATGTTAATTCATGATTTAAAGCCATCTATCTACGGTATGTGTAGATATGATTCTTCAAAGATATGCTTATTACTTTAGCGATGAAACGAGTGATGTAATGTTGATGTCGGCACTCTCTCAGAAAGCACTGAGAACATCCTCGCTTTACGGGCTAAACTCATTCATGCTTCAGTGGAGAGTTTCAAAAAGGTGTGATTAAGTATTAAGTGTGTTTTAATAGTGATTGAAAAAAAGGTTTTGTTAATGTTAAATCTCTGTATTCTAATAGTAATGTTCTAGTCTGATAGTATAGTTTGTTTGTTCAGTTTCAGGTGCGTTGCCAATTTCACAGTGAGTTCTGTTGACTGTCTCCTTATTGGATACAATTGGTATTCCAACTTCAAAAGACATGGAGACTCCTATCAGAATATAGATATTTCTTAGTAATGTGTCCGACTCTCTGTGAGAACCAGGCTCCCAAGGTTATCCTGATAAAACCTTGATTGAGAGATATGCAACACTTCCAGCATTCAATAACCTTCCATTCCATTTGCTAGGTTTATTTTTGAGAGACTCCCTTGTCTTGTAAAATGCAATTCATTTCACTTCAACTGGAATAGAACTAGAACTTTTGTACAGCAATTTATAAAATCTCTCCACTTTGTACAGTTTCATGTGTGAGATATACAGTATGTCTTTACTATGTGTGTTTGTGCGTGCGTGCGTGCGTGTGTGTGTGTGTGTGTGTGTGTGTGTGTACACGTGTGTGTGTGTGTGTGTGTGTGTGTGTGTGTGTGTATACACGTGTGTGTGTGTGTGTGTGTTGTGGCTGTCACTGATGGACGTGTTTGGTGATTGGTTGCAGAGATTTGCGACGGTAACGTGAAAATGACCCTTGGTATGATCTGGACCATCATTCTTCGCTTCGCCATCCAGGACATCTCTGTGGAAGGTCAGTGTGTGGCCGTGTGTGTTCCCCCCCCCTCGTGTGTGCGTGTGTGTGTGTGTGTGTGTGTGTGTGCGCATCCTCACACACATTTTACTGCAATTACTTCACATGACCTTCAACAACAACATCAGTGAAGCAGATAAAAAACACATACAGTATATTGTTGTGGTCGGTCAGAAACCTCTTATCTCCCTATTGTTGTTTTCTTCACAAATGAACGCCCTGGCCTACTGGATCACACCACAGCAGTGGTTTTACACCGTTTTCATATCAAGGTCCATTATTTATTCAGCATTTGATCCACGGAACCACCATTTGATGGCATTTTGCCTCTCAGACCCAAAACTAAAGAATATTTTGTTGTCGTTGGATAAGATTTTGTCCACAATTCCATGCTGTATTGATTGATGTCGGTACCATTAGGAGAGATAACAGGCAAAACGTTGATCAAAATCACAATTCTTCTACATTCTCTAATTGTGTAGACTTAAATACACACTCAATTGTTAATAATAAGGGTCCATTTGGTTACCAACCCTCCATCATTTAGCTGTGGACCACCTGGAAGTAACCCCCCTCAAGTTGAAAACCACTGCACTACAGCATCAAACAAAAGCATCAAAGAGTAGCAGATCCACAAGCTCAAAAAGCTTGTCGATCCGATGATGATACGCAACATCCTGAAACACTAACAGTTTGGGACATATACGAGGTTTCCATCGGACAGAGACAATACATACAGCACTGTATGTCACGTGAAGGCCATACGCTTTCTCTTTGACGTTATATTGCAGCCAGGCGCCACACGGTCACGGACCCATGCAGGGCGCCATGCGGTCACGGACCCACAGTGGCGTGCACAGACATTTCAAATCAAATCAAATCAATTTTATTTGTATAGCACATTTAAAAACGACTCTCATCGTACCAAAGTGCTTCACAGGTCACAGAAAAACAATACGATACAGTGCAATACAGTACATTAATCAGTGAAACAATAAAATAAATAAAATAAAATGATAAAAATGCATAGTTATGGTACAGTAGTCAAGAGAGATGTTAAGCAGTTAAAAGGCAGTACGAAAAAAAAAACGTATCCTAGGTATAAAGTGCACGAGTATTAGGGGGACTGGAAGGCTTGAGAGTAGAGGAACGTTTTGAGCCTAGACTTAAAACTCTCAGTGGAGGGGGCAGATCTGACAGCGAGAGGAATGCTATTCCAAAGTATAGGAGCTGCGACAGCAAAGGCTCGGTCGCCCCTGAGCCTCTTCCTTGTTGCTGGGACTACTAGGAGTCGTCTGTCTGCTGACCTGAGGGTCCTGATGGAGGAGGAGTATGATAGGAGGTCAGAGATGTAGGAGAGATGTTTAGAGGGGCAGGTGCTCAAGTGAAAAAAGGGCACCTTGTGCAGCGCGTGGAACCGGCCGGTTGCCTTAATAGTGTGACATTTATAGATTGTGGGGCCTAAATAATATATTAGAAGCTTTTTATCAAGAATTGATCAATGTCACCATGGTCCACATACTGTACAGTGTACACTGTACAAAATAAGAACAAAAAGGGCACATTGCCAAAAGGGCAGGGGGTGCTCTAGCACCCCCTAGTGTCTATCTGTGCACGCCACTGCGGACCCATGCAGGGTGCCATGCGGTCATGGACCCATGCACGGTGCCACGCGGTCACGGACCCACTCAGTGCGCCATGCGGTCACGGACCCATGAAATTCACAAAGTGTGTTTCTTGAGAACACATGTACAGTTCAACAACATACATGGTATATGCGTTCGTTCCCGCCTCAGTGTTGCAAGAAGACATTTAATTTCACACTCGACGAGCCAACAACAAAGGCTACAAATGGCACTGCACATACAAGACGTCAGCGCGCCGTAAACATATTCAAATTAAGACGCGCATCGGTGGGTTTGATGTACGTACGTATACGCACGTCCGCAAGCGCGGAGGACGTCGCTTTATATCATACATCGGCGACCACCGTGACCGTGTTCACGGGTCAACAGGCTTTCAGCATCAAACACCCAGACCGGGCCATTAATGCTGAACGAACGAACGCAAGACGCCGTGTAGATATTCAAATCACGGGGCCACATTTAAATTAGTCTAACCAACGAAAGCTTCCGTTTTTAAATAAGTGTGTTATAAACTCGTCGTGTTGATTTAAGACTGATTCTATCAGGCCGAGTCCAGTACAATGATTCATACAGTTCAGTGACTCAGACCCTGCTGCAATGTGCTGCATGGCTCACTCATTCCTGTATTCCTCACGTTAAAAAGTCTTGTCTCATTCTCTTGTCCTTATGACTCTCTGTCCGACGTGCAAATACACGCAGCACTTTGAGTCACACATTTTTTTGTTCACGCAGCATGTTATGATGATTGCTCCACAAAGAACTTTGAATGATTGATCGTCCTTTAAGCAAACTGACTCGGAGGCCCAGGGATTTAATACCTTATTCATAAAGCAAGGTTTTTTTTTGTACACACTCACCATCTCATCATAAATGCCCAATGACTAAGGCTGAAATCAAATTGGAATTTCTCCCTCCCACTCTCATATCCCCGTTCCCCACCTGTGTTGATTTCGTCGACTAATACTATGACGAAAAATGTTCGTCGACTACCTTTTTTCACTGATGAAAACTAAATGGAAACTGAATGAAAACTGAGCTATGACGACTAAAACTAAGACTAAATATACTGACAAATTCGTCAACAAATAAAAACTAGACTAAAATGTTAGGAAGGGACTAGACTAGTGGACAAGAGATCCAGTAGAAGTCATTTTACACTTGGTTGCATGCTGAAAATAGCCGATCTACAAGCTCACGCCACGTTGTGAGCTTGTAGATCGGCTATTTTGTGTAAAATCAGTCATTACGACGGCATCAAGGCCCGCCAAAATACCTTTTAGTCGACTGAAATCTTATGACATTTAGTCGACTAAAACTAGACTAAGACTAAAACATTCCAGGTGACTAAAATGTGACTAAAACCCTTCTCTCTCTGTCTCTCTCTCTGTCTCTTTCTCTTTCTCTCTCTCTCTCTCTCTCTCTCTCTCTCCGTCTCCGTCTCCGTCTCCGTCTCCGTCTCCGTCTGTCTCTGTCTCTGTCTCTGTCTCTGTCTCTGTCTCTGTCTCTGTCTCTGTCTCTGTCTCCGTCTCCGTCTCTGTCTCCGTCTCCGTCTCTCTCTGTCTCTCTCTGTCTCTCTATCTCTCTCTGTCTCTCTCTATCTCTCTCTATCTCTCTCTATCTCTCTCTCTATCTCTCTCTCTATCTGTCTCTATCTGTCTCTCTCTCTCTCTCTCTGTCTCTCTCTCTTTCTCTGTCTCTGTCTCTCTCTCTCTCTCTCTTCTCTCTCTCTCTCTCTCTCTCTCTCTCTCTCTCTCTCTCTCTCTCTCCCCCACAGAGACCTCTGCCAAGGAGGGTCTGCTGCTGTGGTGCCAGAGGAAGACTGCCCCCTACAGGAACGTCAACGTGCAGAACTTCCACATCAGGTGGGCCTGCGGCGCCACACGGTGGCCGCCAAAGGGAGCGACCCCCCCCCCCCCCACACACACACACACTCCGTTTCATTCCCTGCCTCCTCCTCCTGCTTTTTTGCCATAATACAAAATAATTACTCTTCTTCACCATCATGTTCTGCTTTGTTTCCCCTCAAGATGATGACTGACGTCTTTGCCTTTTGATTCTAAATCTTATCTTTTTTCTTCTTCTGCCCAATCATCACTCCTCCTCCTCTCCTCTCCTCTCCTCTCCTCTCCTCTCCTCTCCTCTCCTCTCCTCTCCTCTCCTCTCCTCTCCTCTCCTCTCCTCTCCTCTCCTCTCCTCTCCTCTTCTCCTTGGTGCGTCTCAGTTGGAAGGATGGCCTGGCTCTGTGTGCCCTCATCCACAGACACAGACCCGACCTCATTGACTACTCCAAACTGAGAAAGGTGCCCTCTCTCTCTCTCCTGCCTCTTCAATTTCCTGTTTCATGTTTCTATGCTCAGGCTGCAGTTATCGATTTAAAAAACTCACCTTTTGGTTGCCACGCTGATCTCTACTCTTCTATCGTAGTCTATTTTCTATACTCCATTGAAGTCTTTTCTGTAATTCTGTTCCTCCACTTTGCACAGTATTTGCCTGAAGCAAATACATATAAAGTCATGCCCTTGCGTATTGTAAACAATAATCATGTAGTATGCGAGTGAGCTATCTTATAACCTTTGAACATTTCTGATTATTTCTCCTAGCAGGTCTATAAGAGACTGTGCAATTTTCTCCTTAACAATGTGTGCTTGCAAAGGAGAAATGCATCTGACATCTTGTGTGCGTGTGTGTGCGTGTGGTGGTGCGTGTGTGTGTGTGTGTGTGCGTGTGTGTGTTCACATGTAGGATGACCCCATCGGTAACCTTAACACTGCCTTCGAGGTGGCAGAGAAGTTCCTGGACATCCCTAAGATGCTGGACGCTGAAGGTGAGCGTATTATGAGTGTCTCATACAGGAGTGTATATTCTATACATTTACATTTAAACCACAGCAAAACAGACTGCCAGGCTCACATGAAACATACTTGACTAAAAATAAGGGCCATTCACACCAAGCACGATTGTTCACCATTGTACAGTTTATTTTTCAACCACGGTTCACGTTTTAGATTGTTATTAGAGAAAGTAAAAGATGAGTGTCCATTCTTTTTTATTTGCTGCTTTCTTTCGTTTTCGTGATATTAGCTATTTTTGACAGGGGGGGCGGGGGCATTCGAACAAGTGGCTAAATTTTTTACAACATTTTACGGCAATTTCTTTGTCATTATTTACTATAGTCCTACTAGACCCCAATAAATTACATCTGGCCACAAAAGATCACGGGATCTATTGAATGTGAAGGTTTTTAGTTGGGTTTTTTAATTTTAACACCACCTGGTTATCGGTATAAATAACAAGCAGTGACAACATGAAGTTGTGTAGAAAATGAATGAAGGTCCAATGGTTTGTCTTCTCCACAGATATTGTGAACACCCCCAAGCCCGATGAGAAGGCCATCATGACCTACGTGTCCTGCTTCTACCACGCCTTTGCTGGCGCCGAGCAGGTAAGATAATGTGCTGCAATCTTAATTAGGACTAATTGATTCACGGATTGAATCATTCCTGGGAATCCTCGTCAGATTAGAACGATGATAGAAGTCCTTACATGTGTAGCGTGTGTAGCGTTTACATGCGTAGCATTAGTGTAATTACTATAGGGCTTATCAAAATAACGGTTAGGGCTGTCAGTTATTACATAATCGTCTAATCGCAATTATCTCACTCATGGCCAAGGACTTAATTAATGTGTATTTCATGAAATCCCCCATGGCCAGGAACGTGTTTAACGTGTTATTGAGCTTTCTATTAATTAATAATCGTCTCGATCATATTTACCGTATAGCTGGGCTCTCGGTCGATCGGCAAACGACGTCAAACTCGCCAACATTGCAGCTGTACGGAAAGCTTGAATTATCCTCTTTCAATCTGTAAAGTTTTTGTATCATAAAAATCCACCGTAGACATGTTATGAGCTACTTCCTGTAAAGAAATTAGTATTGGAGTTTGGAAGCACTCGTTTTTTAGTATAGCAACCTCCTGCATTATGTGCAAATTCAAAACAGGTGGCCACACAGGGCTTTTGAGTGATATCCAACGAGCGCTCCCAAACTCTGCACAGCATTTCTTGACAGGAAGTAGCTCATAACATGTCTACGGTGGATTTTTATGAAACAAAAACTTTACAGATTGAAAGAGGATAATTCAAGCTTTCCATACAGCTGCAATGTTGGCGAGTTTGACGTTGTTTAATACAATTAGAGAGGACTTTTCTGTTTGGATGAATGGGCTGCCAATGGGAAGTTGCACCTAGTTAGCACATTGCTGGCAAGATGGCCACGGTCTGAACATCGTCAATATCCCTTTATCTCGGAATTACGGCTCAGATCGATCGGATTGAACAAAGCGACTATGTTTAGTGGCTCAATTGTAAATCCCGGTTAAAATATGAATGCTTCTAAAGACTCTTAAATAGACGTTCGTCACATTAGCTTTAGCGCACAGTTGCTACAAGCTTACAACGCATCACTTCTGCTATTTATACCTTTAGTATAAAATGTATAACAATGCCAGTAATGTCATGGCGTATTTCAGTTATGTGCTCCCTGTGCTCTTTTTCATTAGGAAGCCTAAAGGGCGAAACAGAAATGTAATTACTATTTATAATGTTCCAATTTCCACACACAATTAAATCATTAATCACAATTATTTGTGTGACAATAAATGGTCAAACTAAATGTGTAACGGTGACAGACCTAGTAATTAACCCGGGTTTACATTACATTTAACTTTCTCTGTTGTTGCTTGAAAAATAACCCATTGAAGTTGTTACATTTTACAGCTGCGCATTCAGACAAATATGTAAAAAAACAAACACCGCTCATCTGCTGAAAAAAACTTAAGTGAGGTGCCGGAGTCACAGAAGTATAACGAAGAAAAAATAAAGGGAGGCTCCGCACACTAAAATCTGTGCACAATCGAAGGATTTATTATTTTATTTACAAGCTTCCGGTCTACTCATGACCTTCTTCAGGCATCTGTGTATTCAGACATACATTTCTTTCCACATGCCCGTAGAAATCTAAAGATTGGTCCAGGCTTAAAGCCGCACTGGAGAGTGTTCGCACTTTGCATACAATAACGGCCCCATAAGTGGCAGCAGTAGAAGCGTATCAGTATCCATGTAAACGCAATTGTGACTTTTAAGGCAGAGCTTGCCACCTTGCAGCATTGGAGGGGTTAAGTTAATTTTGCATCCATCCCAATACTTTGCTTAAAAGGGTCCTCCGAATCACATCCGTTAATACTGTGTTGTTCCTTTTTGATTGGTCGAATTGACTGGCACACTAAACAACACTGTCAGGGTTGATTTAATAAGCGCACAGATTAATCGATACGAGACGGCAAAAAATCACCCACGTATTTATTTGATTGTCGATCGCACTCTCCGGTGCCCTGTAATAACCCCCCGTAATAACAGTATATCAACTAGCGTTCCCTTTCCCTCCTGCACTTCCTCTTGCAATCCATCACTCTGTCACACACACACACACACACACACACACACACACACACACACACACACACACACACACACACACACACACACACACTTAATTTCCCTTATTCTCGCCATCCTCTTTATCTACCCTTGTCTCCGTACCTCCATCCTCTGTCTAACTCTATCATCCTGTTATTTACCTCGATTTCCCCTTTTATCCTCCCTCTGTCACTTCCTCCTTCCTTCTCCCTCTCCATCTCCATCCGTCCCATCTCTACCCCCTCCCTCTCCCTCCCTCCCTCTCTCTATCTCTCTCTCTCCATCTCTCTCTTTATCTCTCTCTCCATCTCTCTCTCCATTTCTCTCCCAGGCCGAGACAGCTGCCAACCGTATCTGCAAGGTTCTGGCTGTCAACCAGGAGAACGAGAAGCTGATGGAGGAGTATGAGACGTTGGCCAGCGAGGTGAGAGAGAGAGAGAGAACGCTCCCACGCGTACAGTCTGTTGAACACGACCTCCGCTGGCCGAACCGCCACTCACTTTATGAACCCGTCACCTTACTTACAACAGCGGGAAAATGAAGTCATTGGGTCCCCTAAAAAAACCAAAGCAGGACAACCTCACAAAGTCGCCTGCTAATATAAAGCGAAGCTGCTGAATTACTCCAAAAAGCAGGAAAAAGGAAGTGGAAAAACAAGACGTCCCATTCGTATTTCTGCCTTCCTTCCTTAGTCATTGATCACCACTAGACTCCTGACCGTTTCTTCTCGAAAACATTGGTCTGGTTGAACAACTGTGCTTTTACAGAATACTTTTTAAGGGTAGGTACCCTCACAAAAATCATGCAGTGATCCTGGTATCTAAACTGCCTCCCCCTGGCCAGCCTGATGGAGGGGAAAGGAACTGGTTGGACGTAGCGTGTACGCGCTACGTCCAAGCGGGGAAACTCCTCCTTGTCAGGTGAAAAGAAGCGGCTTGGACTCCTCATGCATAGAAGGAAGCATGAGGTGAGTCCGTTGCTCTCCCCAGGTTGGCAGAGGGAGTGTAGAGCCCAGGATTACATTAGATAATTGACACTGCAGTGAAAAAATGGGTTACAAAATCATGGGATAAAAGAAAAAATATAAAAAGAATAATTTTAAGACTAAAACAATTTCTAAAATAGACATCATTATGCAACCTTGCACAGACGTTTAGACTCAAACTCAAACAACATATACAATACAATTATGTAAATAACTAAAGATATGGCCTTGCTTGCCTTTATAGACCTCCATTCTCGTTGTCCCAACACTCAAACCACTTTATTATGACGTATTCCTCACATTCATCCTTTCACACACAAAATTGCTGTCAAAATCAACACCATATTCTAAGAAAATGATAACAGTAAATTGGAGGGAGGTAAAACCACCTACTATAACCCAATGGAAACAGAGACTGAGTTTCATACTTAAATGGACTTCTGTAATATTGTACTTGGGTGTTTCGGTGTATGTGTAGAGGTCTAAGAGTGCTGAGTAGGGGTTGTTGAGTCTATACAAATGCTTCGAATGTTGGATATCTGCTGTATATTGTATTGTATTGTGAGTCATGTCTCCTGCTGTTCCCTGCCTTGTCCTGTACTGTCTGAAGAATGCTGTATTTTTGAAGTTTTTCTGTTTTTCTTTGATTTCTTTTATTGTCTCTGTTTTTGTTATGTATTTTTGTTTTCTTGTATTCACATTTATGTTTGATTTCTGTTTCATTGTTCGTGTTTCATTTTTTGAAATAAAAACAAAGTTCAAAAAAAAAAAAATCAACACCATATTCTACCGTGTCCGTCCTTCTGTGTAGCTGCTGGAGTGGATCCGCCGCACCATCCCCTGGCTGGAGAACCGAGTGGCGGAGCAGACCATGCGCGCCATGCAGCAGAAGCTGGAGGACTTCCGCGACTACCGCCGCGTCCACAAGCCGCCGCGCGTCCAGGAGAAGTGTCAGCTGGAGATCAACTTCAACACCCTGCAGACCAAGCTGAGGCTCAGCAACAGGCCCGCCTTCATGCCCTCCGAGGGCAAGATGGTGTCGGTGAGTTGTTTTGTTTTGTTTGTTTGTTTATTTCACATATTTAGGAAATGATACACATGGTCAATAAAAATGTGAAGGAGAAAAAACTTCATCATATTGAACATGCAGATCTTAAACATTAGAATACAGATAAAATACAGGGACAGTGAGAGGAAAAAAACTGACAATATACTGTATAACAAGAAAAAAGCACAATAGACAGAAGTCAGACAATAAAACCGCTATAGGAAAACATAGTTGTAATGCTGGGAGTTGGGAATTTAGCTTGTTCATTTTTATTGATAACAAGCACCTTTATCGATCAGGCTTATCGAGCCGTGTTCTTCTCGAGCCCACTATCGAGCATTTTCTATTATTTTGTGGGGAGACGGCCGGGAGGCTGACAATACATTCTGAACAGAACCGGTATCTTTTACTAGGGCCTTCAAATACAGTACTTTTCTACCAGAAGGAAGTGAATTGACCTTTTTACCATTGATTAGATTTATTTCTTGATCGCCTCCTGTCTTGATTGTTTAAACATGACATCATGGGCCGCTATGCTCGATAAGACGATAACAGGCTTGATAAGCCCAAAGCTTATTGATATTGCATACTCAATAAGCTTGTTATCAGGTTTTTTCGGGTATCGGGGTTTCGAGCTCCATCCCTATCGGTGAGTGGATGCTCAAACACACAGCAAGAAGTGTGACGCACACCAAAGGTTGCGCGGCGCGGTGTGGCGCTGATCACTCGGAATGAACGTCAACAGAGGAAGAAAAGTACCAAACTCTGGCTCTAGATGAGAACGCAGACACAAAGAAACGCGAAGGATAATAATCAGTCGAAACTTTATATCAGCTTCATAAAACAAGCATTACAAGGTGCTTTACAGGGTGAAAACAACAAACAACAGGAATACATAGACACCCATGCATTCACAACACAGAACAGCTTTCAAGTCTATTCCCAATAGTTCTAAAACCCCAATTATATTGACAATAACACAAATACGTACGCACGCACGCACGCACGCACGCACGCACGCACGTGCGCACACACACACACACACACACACACACACACACACACAGAGCATGGTTTCTTTGGTGAATGTACTTTGAAGTCTATCCACAATGTTCCCAAAACCCCCAATTAATTTGACAATAATACCGCACAAACATACAAATCCGCTACCAAAAATCCACTTTAAGCACTTGAGTAGAACTCAATACTCACAACAACATTCAACAAAACATTCAGACCAATATCATTTAATTAACACTTGCATGAATGAAGTGAGGCCAGGTACCACTTGACTTAAGGTCAAAAATACCTTATTTTCCTGCGATGTTATTGGCTACTGTCTCCAGACGTCCACTCCTGTGGGGGGAGGAAGGGTGACAGGGGTCAGTTTGACAGAAAACAGGCAGAGATCGTATATAAGTATGCATAAATTCATATTTAGAAAATGTTTCGGATGAAAATACAAAAACCAAAAAAAAAAACATGTTTTGAATCTTAATATTTAGGAACAGTCATGGAAGGGGAACCTTCTGAGAGCTTCATGGGCACAGATAGAACCTTCTGAGAGCTTCATGGGCACAGATAGAACCTTCTGAGAGCTTCATGGGCACAGATAGAACCTTCTGGGAGCTTCATGGGCACAGATAATCAACTTCAAAATGTCAGAATGGGTTAGAAAGACCTCACAGGCCTGGGCCTGGGCCGTGGCTCAGCGGTCCAGGCACCTTGGCTGGTAATCCAATCTGGCAGTGTGCCGCGGGTTCGACTCCCGATCCCGACGGCCTTTACTACATGTCCCCCCCCAATCTCTCTCCCCATTTCCTGTCAGCCTACTGTCTGACCCTCCATAAAAAAAATAAAAAATAAAATAAAAATAAAAAAAACATTCAGAAAGACCTCACAGACACTCTAGTGTCTCTAAGCTGCAGGCTATTAACACTCGTGTGGTCCCTGCAGGACATTGCCAACGCGTGGAAGGGTCTGGAGCAGGTGGAGAAGGGCTACGAGGAGTGGCTGCTGACTGAGATCCGTCGTCTGGAGAGACTGGACCATCTGGCCGAGAAGTTCAAACAGAAGTGTTCCCTGCACGAGAGCTGGACCGGAGGTACAGTACGGACCGCTGCAGAGGGATGAAAGATGATTGACCACAGATTAGTTGAGCCGTGAAGTGTGTGTGTGTGTGGGGTGTGTGTGTGTGTGTGTGTGTGTGTGTGTGTGTGTGTGTGTGTGTGTGTGTGTGTGTGTGTGTGTGTGTGTGTGTGTGTGTGTGTGTGTGTGTGTGTGTGTGTGTGTGTGTGTGTGTGTGTGTGTGTCCTTTAGCCATGAAACATCACATTATACTGTAGATCTGCCATCTACGTCAGTAGTTCTCTCATTGGCAAGACTTTTCAAAAATGTCGCGGTTTTAATGGATTAAATCATTGTCGTATGTAATTTATGTCCTTTAGGCCCTTTTTATTTTAAAGGCACAGGCAACATATATATTTTGTGGCTCAACTATGAACTAGGCTGTCTTGCTCAGTAATCTTCAAATTGTAGACTAACTGGAATTCATTCATTGTATATATCGTTAGGGCGGGTCATACTTTTTTTATTTTGATAATCAAAAGGTTTGGGTGTCTATTTTGTGTGATTTTTTTTTGATGGAAGATTCAAATATGGCATTATCTTTTGGATAGGACAACTCTAACCTACATGAATTTGCATTTTTACATCTGTAATTGTACCCGTTCTACCTCATTTATAAGATCTTAAAATCCAAAGGAAATTCTAACATATTATATCGTACACACAATAGTAATCTGCACTTTATGCAAACGTGAGTATTAATAGTTTTTCCTTTTGTGTGGTCATCGTGTCTCAGGCAAGGAGGAGCTGCTGACCATGAAGGACTTTGAGTCGGCCTCCCTGATGGAGATCAGAGCTCTGATGAGGAAACACGAAGCCTTCGAGAGCGATCTGGCTGCTCACCAGGACAGAGTGGAGCAGATCGCCGCCATCGCCCAGGAGCTCAAGTAAGGAGGGATGGAGGGGTGTGTGTGTGTGTGTGTGCGTGTGCGTGTGTGTGTGCGTGTGCGTGTGCGTGTGCGTGTGCGTGTGCGTGTGCGTGTGCGTGCAATCGGCTATCCGACGGACTCGACACCGGGCACTGCACTCCCTGTGGGGGTGTGGTGGAACGCGTGTGTCGAATTTGAAGTCGGTGGGGCGAACGGTTCTGGAGTTACGTGGATTACAGACGTATATACACAGAGACTTGGTGGTGCATTCATAGATAAATTCTTATTTTCAATTTCAGTTTAGTTTATCATTAGTTTTTCAAGTGGGTTTGCTAGTTACGTTATTATTACATTTATAATATAAAGTTAAGCCCACCAAAAAGCAGGGTTTTTTTTTTTGGCAAATGTGTGTGTTGTGTTCTCTACAGTGACGCTGGACTAGATGGACTTTATAGATAATAGATTGAGGGCTATATCTTGCGCCACCCCTTAACCCTTATCCCTAAACTAATTTGCCATCTTTTACTATTTAAAAAAACCTTTTAGAATAGTTCAAATAGCCGATCTACAAGCTCACAATGTCTCGATGTAGATCGGCTAGTTGAACTATTTTAAAATGTTTTTCAAAATAGTAAGAAAATTGGAAAATACGTTTAGGGATAAGGGATAAGGGTGGCGCAAGATGGAGCCCTGACTGTGTTGTGTTGTACTGTAACTTTACTGTACCTCCCTCTACAGTAAGCTGTATATACATAGATTGACTGTGTTGTTACTGTACCTCCCTCTACAGTGAGCTGGACTACCATGACGCTGCCTCAGTCAACGGCCGCTGCCAGGGCATCTGTGACCAGTGGGACAACCTGGGCACCCTGACCCAGAAGAGAAGAGACTCCCTGGAGGTACCACGCACACACACACACACACACACACACGCACACGCACACCCACACACACACACACACACACAAATGGATACATGAACACTGACGATTGTAATGGTAGAGTATTAACTTTTTCGCTGCTATCTACGTTTATAAACGTAGCTAGGCTATCAGTACCTACTGGTGCTAACTACGCGTACGTTCGTAGACAACCATATACTCCATATATGAAAGCAGTCAATTTACCTTTTAGCATTGCTCCGGTTAGTATGGAGAGCCTCCGTCCCCCACCAGCTATGGGATTTTTAAATCCAGCTCCATTGAGCCTCCATTATAACAGGATTTTCAAAGCGCTGTATCTCAAAAGGTTAAGAAATGATGAGCACATGTAACTGGTTGTAATGATAGCTAAATTAAGAGGATATGATTAAGATTTAAGAGACCACTTATTATTCACTTCAGAGAGACAGACCTTCTGAAAAACAATAGGCCTATAGCCAGGTCATTTGACAGCATTGAAATGGCCACTTCTGTAACCCTGTGTGCGTGCGTGCTTCCCCATCGTGCAGCGCATTGAGAAACTGTGGGAGACCATTGACCAGCTGTACCTGGAATTTGCCAAGAGGGCGGCGCCATTCAACAACTGGATGGACGGAGCCATGGAGGACTTGCAGGACATGTTCATCGTCCACAGTATCGAGGAGATACAGGTACGACATTTAGACATTATAGAGATGTTCATGAGGAGATCCAGGTACGACATTTAGACATTATAGAGATGTTCATGAGGAGATCCAGGTACGACTAGATATTTAGACATTATGAGGAGATCCAGGTACGACTAGATGTTTAGACATTATAGAGATGTCCATGAGGAGATCCAGGTACGACTAGATGTTTAGACATTATAGAGATGTCCATGAGGAGATCCAGGTACGACTAGATGTTTAGACATTATAGAGATGTCCATGAGGAGATCCAGGTACGACTAGATGTTTAGACATTATGAGGAGATCCAGGTACGACTAGATGTTTAGACATTATGAGGAGATCCAGGTACGACTAGATGTTTAGACATTATAGAGATGTTCATGAGGAGATCCAGGTACAACATTTAGACATTATAGAGATGTCCATGAGGAGATCCAGGTACGACTAGATGTTTAGACATTATAGAGATGTTCATGAGGAGATCCAGGTACAACATTTAGACATTATAGAGATGTTCATGAGGAGATCCAGGTACAACATTTAGACATTATAGAGATGTCCATGAGGAGATCCAGGTACAACATTTAGACATTATAGAGATGTCCATGAGGAGATCCAGGTACAACATTTAGACATTATAGAGATGTTCATGAGGAGATCCAGGTACGACATTTAGACATTATAGAGATGTCCATGAGGAGATCCAGGTACGACTAGATGTTTAGACATTATGAGGAGATCCAGGTACGACTAGATGTTTAGACATTATGAGGAGATCCAGGTACGACTAGATGTTTAGACATTATGAGGAGATCCAGGTACGACTAGATGTTTAGACATTATGAGGAGATCCAGGTACGACATTTAGACATTATAGAGATGTTCATGAGGAGATCCAGGTACGACATTTAGACATTATAGAGATGTCCATGAGGAGATCCAGGTACGACTAGATGTTTAGACATTATAGAGATGTTCATGAGGAGATCCAGGTACGACTAGATGTTTAGACATTATAGAGATGTTCATGAGGAGATCCAGGTACGACTAGATGTTTAGACATTATAGAGCAGTGGTTTTCAACCCTTTTCATATCAAGGTTGATTATTTATTCGGCACTTGAGCCACATACCACGATTTGATGAGATTTAGGCCTCTCCAACCCAAAACGTGGAATATTCTGGTGTCGTTGGACAAGATTTTGTCCACGATTCCATGCTGTAGGTAGGAGATAACAGGCAAACGATCAAAATGACTACATTCTCTAATGGTGCAGTGTACTTCTTGTACATTAAGTAATGCAGATGTTTAACTCTTGAGACCGTAAAATGAAACCAATTGGACCCGTAAAGGTAGACTTTGGGTGATGTGCTGGAGTCACAAAGGAGTATATGAAAAACAGGCCTGAAGGAAAATCTAAGGACCAAAAAGGACTTGCTGTTCCCAAAAAGAAAAGTATTTGATTATGCAGTTTTGAGTGTGCGGAACCTCCCTTTATTTTTTCATAATTATACTCTCAGAGTTGAATTAACATTGATTTTACAGTACAAATATTTGACGTTTTTATATTTTTATTTTATCCTTTAATATACAGACGAAAATGATTTCATTGTTATCCAGTGTCCAACCCTCTGAGTGTTTCCGTGCTCTCTCTGTCCATCCAGAGCCTGATCACAGCTCACGACCAGTTCAAGGCCACCCTGCCCGAGGCCGACAAGGAGCGCATGGCCACCATGGGCATCCAGAACGAGATCATGAAGATCGCCCAGACCTACGGAATCAAGCTGAACGGAATCAACCCATACACCAACCTCAGCCCCCAGGACATCAGCAACAAGTGGGACGCTGTGAGTCCAAACCAAACGCTCCCCCTACAACTAGCTCTTCATTTTTATTGATAACGAGCAGCTTATTCAAATAAAATAAAATCAAACTTTATTTGTATAGCACATTTACAACAGCCAAGGCTGACCAAAGTGCTGAACAGGGTAAAAAAACATCAGAGCATAGCAATATAAAGCAATGAAAAGCAGCGCTTGTTGGCAGGTATCGATATGTTTGTGCCAGCATGGGTGATTTGATATATTTCTTGATTGCCTCCTTATCTTGATTGTTTAAACATGACGTCATGGGCCGCTATGCTCGAGGCTTGATAAGCCCAAAGCTTATTGATACCAGGTAATCAATAAGCTTGTTATCAGGTTTTTTTTTTCGGGTATCAAGTTTTCGAGCTCTATCCCTACCCACAAGTTACAACACAACGCAACACAACCCATTGGGGATTTCGGTTGCTAACAAATTTCCAACGAGTTTCTCGTCTTGGGAAAACGGACCCCCCCCCCCTCCCCCCAAACTCAAAACGTCATATTCAATGTGATATTATGTCTTGTTTTGACTTCCCTACTGGAGCTGTGTAACCACCAGTCGCTTATGTGTGTGTAATTGTATGGGGAAATGTCAGACTGTCCCACAGTCAATGCACAGCATGTGGTCAGTTCTAATTATACTCACATACATAGTGACAGGTCAGGAATAGTAGCTGCATATATATTTAGGGCACTGCCAGTGTCACTTTATACGATGAGCTACTTATTCTGTACAGTGCAAACATTCAGGGAGTCGGTGGAGGAAGGAAATGGAACCACTTTCAAACCTGGGCGTCTCTATTTTGGGTTTGCCATTATAGGGGGGGGGGGGGGGGGGGGGGGTAGTGTAGCGGTCCAGGCACCTAGGCTGCCAAATTCCACCTGACGGCGTGTTGCGGGTTCGACTCCCGATCCCGACGACCTTTGCTGCGTGTCACTCACTATCTCTCTCCCCATTACCTGTCAGTCTACTGTTAAAAAGTTGATTGTTAGAGGCAAGCCCATTTCAGTAGATGTCCTGTTGTGGCTTTACTGATTCTATGCACGTGGATGCTTATGCACAATTTACAATTTAGGCATTTAGCAGACGCTCTTAATCCAGAGCGATTTACATTAAGCAATAACAAGAAAGCATGGCATACATCACATACATAAAAAGTAGTTATCATGAAACATGGGTAAGCTAAGAAGTAAGAACGTAACAGTGGAGTATCTATATAATGAAACTATATATATATATAAACTATGCAGACCAAAGACTAAGAATATTTTGTTGTTGTTGGATAAGATTTTATTCACAATTCCATTTTCTTTTGATGGTGGTACCATTAGGAGAGACAACAGGCATTGTTGAAAATAACAATTCTTCTGCATTCTAGAAGAAGACTTCTTGTAATTTAAGTAATGCAGATGTTTAACAATCATTTAACTCAAGAGTTAAAGGGTCCATTTGGTTACCAACTCTCCATCATTTAGTTGGGGACCACCTTGAACCCCTTCAAGGACCACTGGTGGTCCCCGGTAAACTGGTGCAGTTAAATAAGTGTACTGTGCATCTCAGATGACTATTTGCTGCACTGCTTCTAATTGTGGGTTTTGCTAGGAAACAAATATTGTTTCTTAACCATATACAGTTGGAACCAAATATTCTCGCAAAGTTAAATTAACATTGAGGATTTTACTGTATGGATTATTATTAAAAGAAAATGAGTCTAGTCCAGTAGTCCTATAAACTCTAAGCTGGACTGTAACATGGCCCTCTGGCTCCCCCTGCAGGTGAAACATCTGGTGCCCCTCAGAGACCAAATGCTTCAGGAGGAGGTGGCGCGGCAGCAGGCCAACGAGAGACTGAGGCGCCAGTTCGCCGCCCAGGCCAACATCATTGGACCCTGGATTCAAACCAAGATGGAGGTACAGTAACAGTACAGTCTGCTGTTGACTATTACAGAACATTAGACCATTTGAAAATGCTCACAATGTGTCACAATACATTAGAAAACTTGCAATGGGACATTTCTGCATTATTTCTGCATAATGACTACTTTTACTTTTGGTACTTAAGTACATTTTGATGCCAAGTGCATTTTGAATTCCAGAGTATTTCTACATTGCTATGATACTTTTACTTAGGGATGTCCCGATCACGCTTTTTTGCTCCCAATCCGATTCCGATCAATTGATTTTGAGTATCTGCTGATACCGATTTTACACTTGCGGAAAATAGCTGATCTCCAAGCTCACAAATGTCGGCGTTGTGAGCTTGTAGATCTGCTATTTTCAGCATGCAACCAAGTGTAAAATGACTACTGGATCTCTTGTCCACTAGTCCCTTCCTGACATTTTAGTCTAGTTTTTATTTGTTGACAAAATAGACAGTATATTTAGTCATAGTTTTAGTCATCATAGCTTAGTTTTCATTTAGTTTTCGTCAGTGAAAAAAGGTAGTCCAATCCCATCTTCTCACGCCCTCCTCCTGCTGTGCTTCTCTCTCTCTGTGTCCGCGTCCGTCCGTCCCGTCACCAGGAGATCGGTCACGTGTCCGTGGACATCGCCGGCTCCCTGGAGGAACAGATGAACAACCTGAAACAGTACGAGCAGAACATCATCAACTACAAGTGCAACATCGACAAGCTGGAGGGCGACCACCAGCTCAGCCAGGAGTCCCTCATCTTCGACAACAAGCACACCAACTACACCATGGAGGTACGCCACGCGCCGCGCTGCAAACATTAAACACATTGAGGCCCTGAGACCAGATTCTAGTACAAATGTCTTCTAAATCATGACAGTTTTCAGAAAAACGTATGTTTCTATATCAGTTGTTCTCAAACTATTTCATGTCAAGGAGCCCCATAATTATATGTAATTGGCCGCCAATCCCCATCTGAAAATATTTTGTTTCAGGGACCCCCCCAGAAGCACAGATTTTAGTTAAAAACGTTCTCTCTGAAGGAATAAATATTCAAAGATTTGTGCCACATTCTCATGATTTTTCAAAAATAGCAGATCTACAAGCACTCAGTGCCGCGCTATGAGCTTGTCGATCTGCTATTTTTCAATAGCTAAAGTATAACATAATGCTTGAAACACCAAAAGGGGTTCCTGCCCAGAATGGGTTAAACATGGGTTAAAAAGCCCATTTTGAATACAATTGAAAACATTGAATATTTTATCCACTTTTGTATTACTATTCCACAGTTTTCTTGTATATTATCACATGATTATGAAGAATACTGGTTACACAAGATCTACAGTACAAGCTCATAGCGCAAAACCGTTAAAAGCTTGTGCATGACACCGCCTGGCTTTATGACTATATTATGTGCTTGGCGTGTCTCACACTTCCCCTTCTCTCCTCTCTCTCCTCTCCAGCACATCCGCGTGGGCTGGGAGCAGCTGCTCACCACCATCGCCAGAACCATCAACGAGGTGGAGAACCAGATCCTGACCAGAGATGCCAAGGGCATCAGCCAGGAGCAGCTCAACGAGTTCAGAGCCTCCTTCAACCACTTCGACAGGGTGAGACAGACTGACTGACCCGCGTCCGATGGTCCATGCCGGGGTGATGTTAGACCAGCGCATGGTTCTCAAAAGGTTTTTAGTTTCAAGGGGTCCATTTAGGACCACCTCAAGGACCCCAGGGGGTCCCTGGCTGGACTTCCCCACTTTGAGAACCACTGCAGGGTCTAGTGGACCGCTGGTTTCTCAGCCAGTGGTCCATGGACCACTAGTGGACATAATTACAGGTGGTCATTTGTAAATAACCACCTTTCAATGAAAAAAAGGAAAGGAAAAGATATTGTACATTTGTTAAATGTATCAAAATATATATTTAAATAATATTGCATAAGTCCAAATCTAGGAAATGTTTTGAAACAAATTTGCATTTGACTGCTATAAGGGCTTGATATAATTAGTGGTTTGCGGTGTCGCACACTGAAAACAGACGATGTACTACAGGCTCAAAAGGAGCTTGCAGATCGACTATCTCTTATTCCCTTTTTTGGTCTCCTGATTCAGGTGTTTTTTCTTTTCAGGCCAATTAAGAAAGAAACCAGTGTTACACTATATCTTTTTAAATACCAACCTAGTGATATTTGCTGATAGGTGCCCTCCATGGCCCTGGTAATAAAGCCTGAAGCAGTGAGCATCATTAAAACGTTAATAATGAACAGTTATAATGAGCAGTTATTTAATTCAATTCAATTTTATTAAAGTGTCAAGTCTCAAGACACAGAGATCTCACCCAGAGCAAACAATATTGCAACAGTGGTAACAGAAAAACGCCCCCTTAGGAAGAAACGTCAAGCAGAACCCGACTCTAGGGTGGGCGGCCATCTGCCTCGACCGTGTCGGGGAAGAGAAATAGAAATAAGGAGATACAGGCAAATATAAGTAGTAGAAAGTAGTAGAAAAGGCAATAATAATGAATGTAAGATAATATAATATGTCAGATAATATATAATATATAATGTATAAGAATGTTAAGATAAGATATATTGTAGTGGTGTAATATAATATGGTAGCAGTCCATGGTCGTGCTCGTTATATGAAGTTTAATGATAAAACTTGTTGATTGCTCATGTGATTTGTCTCATGGCTCTGTTCCCGTTCCCTCTGCAGAAGAGAAATGGCATGATGGACCCAGACGACTTCCGCGCGTGCCTCATCTCCATGGGCTACGATCTGGTGAGGACACATTTTAACACCCAGTGGGCCAAATGTTAGACATGGATTCACGTTCTCACTCAGTCACCACAACTGATTTCATTCTCATTTGGATTCCATAAAAGTCAGCATGTCCGGAAAATAGGCTATCTACAAGCTTATATACAACACGCCACTGTTTGTCATTTTAAGATTAAAGAGTATTTGAAGTGGTTCAATCGTCCAGAACATCTTAATGATCTCAGATATTCCATTAAAAACAACAGTTAACCCCCTTTATCTGGCAACAGTTTCTTTTGTCAGGGCTGATATTATGGCCGACTTTAGCATCAATCTGCATTACTTTAACTGATTAGCTGTGTGGCTACCAAAACATCATAATTTTATTTTACAAATTGTGCTAATTTGTTTCCATGATTACAGCCACTTTAATACTTTTCAGTAGTGCTCCCTGCTGTTCGGTTTATGATTCATATGGAGCGATGTGAAATCCTTCACTCTGCTAAATTTGCCACTCGGGGTTGAAATCAATAAGCCATCTTGGGTTTCCAAATTGATTTCTTCTTTCAATTTTTATGCAGAGAGCACTTTGTTTTGATGTTCTTCACACTGGGTAGAGGTGGAGTTTTCAACACAACGCCAGTCAATCTTCATAATTACCTAATTTATTAAATCTTTAGGCATACTATGTGCTATTTATTTAGTATGCCAAATTACTTTATGGCATGTCCGAAAGCTTAGTAGCTCCTAAACAGTATGTGAGATGCATACAAAATTCAGGCAGTTTTGTAGAATAGATACTAAAACAATATAGGCTGAAAATGGCATACTATGCACAGTATGCAGTATGGAGTGCGTTGGTATGTGGTTTCGGACGCAAAGATAATCAACTTAAAAATCTCAAAATGGGTCAGAAAGACCATTAGGCACTAGTGTTAAGTGGTCAGACAGACTTCATTGATCGGGTCACTACTACAGTACTGCGACCTGAACTAACACATTGCCTTGTCTTGCGTTCCTTGTTACCTTTTTAAAGGGCGAGGTAGAGTTTGCTCGCATCATGACCCTGGTGGACTCCAACAACACGGGCGTAGTGACCTTCCAGGCGTTCATCGACTTCATGACCCGCGAGACGGCCGAGACAGACACGGCAGAACAGGTCATGGCCTCCTTCAAGATCCTGGCCTCCGACAAGGTGAGCTGACCACGACTCACTCGCACTGTGTGCGGTTAGTCCGTAGGACCGTTGGTTCCTTCCCAGCTTGGTCATCGGTCTGGAGGACCATACCAGGATGTAAATTATATATTGCATTCATTTCATATTCAACTGGTGTCCGACTAGATTTGAACTGCTAGACTGACAACTTAAGGATACCAAGTGAATGCAATTAATGTCCTCCTGGGTAGGATGGGAATTTAAACAACAACCACTGCTATTGGACTCCAGCAGCAGTTTTTTTTAGGGGTTGTTAAGTGACGTTATGTAATGGGCCGCGTCGCATCGCTGACTGTCGGTTCCATGTCACTTTGGTTCACATTCTCTTGCTGGGCACTAGTAGTAGAGATGTATGAATTTAACTATGGTTCTAGATGTATTGTCAGAGCATGTTTATTTTAATGATCATTGAGCAATACATGGATTGTGTCACGTCTTCGATCATTGGAACTAACATAGTATATAGTAGGGCTGCACGATATTGACAACATTTTATATCTCAGTATTTATGCCAAATATCAATACGATATACGATATTACCGTTAAAATGTCATATTCTATATTTTAAGTGTTTGCAGCATTGAAAACTAAACATTATTAAAAAAAAGTGTATTAGTGAGTTCGCTAACACACTGGACCAGGGCTTGATTGATTGATTGATTGAAGAATTTATTAACAGTTTGCAGAATTACAGTACATTTCAAGCACAAACTCAATACAAAGGCTGTTAACTGTGAGTGGACGACCCAATTAAGCATTACACTTGTTTCCAACAGGGTCCACCATGTTCAAATCATCAAAACATTTAGAGACGTACAAATAGACACTTCTATAGACAGAACAGGAATTCATCAAAAAAGAATTCATCAAAGAGGAGGTAAAAAGGGAAAAGAAATATATACAGTGAGGGGAAAGAAGGGGGGGGGGGGGCGGGGGGGGGGGGGGGATTCAGATTTTACGGGGGCCAGTTTCGAATTGCAGCCATCCGTAGGTGCCCTTTGAGAGCGGTTTTGAAGGAGTCAAGGGATTCGCATGTCTTAATGACAGTTGGTAGGGCGTTCCACATTTTGGTGGCATAGGAGCGAAAAGAATTTAGTCCCTTGTTTGTGCCGAATCTGGGTTGTACATGGTTCGTTGCACTCCCTCTGGTGTTGTGGGTGTGGACTTCGTTAACATTAAGGAAGTATCTAGACAGGTACATGGGTATCTTGGTGGTGTATCGAATCTTGTGGACCAGACCCATTGCAAGATGCTGTACTCTGTCGTCGACCCTAAGCCATTCCAGCCTGTCGAAGTGGGCAGGGGTGAGGTGGGTTCGGGGGGCTAGATCAAGTAGGAGCCTGACCAGTTTGTTTTGGGAAGTCTGGAGCCTGGTTTTAAGGGCCTTTGAGGTGCTGTGGTACCAGGAGGTGCATGCATAGTCAAAGAAACCCTGTACAAGGGCTCCTGTTAAGGTCTTCAAGGTGTTTTTGTTGACCAGTGAGGAGATCCTGTAGAGGAATCTTGTTCTATGGTTGACTTTTTTGATTACGTTGGTGGCCATTTTATCACCGGAAAGATTAGCCTCCAGGATGGAACCTAGGTAGGTAATTTCATCTTTACGTGTGATAACATTGTCACCCACTCTAACCAAGAAGCCATTTGCCTTGCTGAGATTACTAATAGAGCCAAAGAGAATGGATTCAGTTTTTCCCAGGTGTAAAGATAGTTTGTTATCAGCGAGCCAGGTGCAGATTCTACCGAGTTCAGAGCTGAGGGCATTTTCAACCTGCAGTTTGTCCCTGTCCGAGACCAGCAGTGCTGAGTCATCTGCGAACAGGAACAAGTTGCAGTCACAGGCTGAAGTCATGTCGTTTACATATATTAGGAACAGTAGAGGCCCTAGTATGCTTCCTTGTGGAACGCCACAGCTCACTGGGAGGGGGGGGGACAGTGTTCCGTTCACTTCCACCATCTGTTCTCTCCCCTCCAGGTAGGATTGCATCCAGCTCACTGATGTGCTATCGAAACCAATTGCTTTTAGCTTGTTAACCAGTATGGAGTGGTTCACGGTGTCAAAAGCCTTTTGGAGGTCCAGCATGACCATGCCGCAGTATTTGCCAGCGTCCACCTCTTGTTTGATGTGGTCGCTCAAATAGAGGAGGCATGTGTCAGTGGAGTGGGATGTTCTGAAGCCAGATTGGAACTCGTACAATAATTTATTAGTGGCAAGATACTTTTCAACCTGTTCATAGACTATTTTTTCCATCACTTTCGAGATGGAACTAAGAATAGAAATAGGGCGGTAGTTGCCGGGGTCTAATTTACTCCCTTTCTTGTGCAAGGGGGTTACTTTGGCCAGTTTGAAATCTTGGGGGACCTGTCCCTGTTTGATGGAGAGGTTTACTATGTGGGTGATGATTGGAGCTATAGAGATGGCTGAGTCTCTGAGAAATTTGGAGGGAATGTTGTCATGGCCTGTGGCCTTGTGGGGTTGGAGGGCACTCAGTTTCTTAATTACCTCATCAGTTGTTACCATAACTAGTTTAAAATCGTCTTTACAAACACCTAGGTTTTTGTAGAAGGTTGTAATGTGCTCTACACCAAAGAGCCCAGAGTGGGAGGGCAGTTTGTTAACCAGAGTTGTTGATATGTTTGTAAAGAAGATATTCAAGTAGTTGGCCACATCAAGGTTGTCAGTGATGAGAGTGTTGTCAGATTTGATGTTTATGTTCGAAAATCTGGTTTTTAGTTTCTGACCATAGCTTAGTTGATTGTTTAGTAGCTTCCAGAGCTCATGAGGATTGTTTTTGTTTTCCTCAGCTTTATCATTAATGAAGTTACTTTTAGCTGATTTGGTCATGGCAGTTACACTGTTTCGTAGTTTGATTCGTTGTGTATTTAGGTTGTTCAAACGAGCTTGGCGAACACTGTCGAAGCGCTTGGCTAGCTTTGACTTGCATTTTAGAACTTCAGAGCATTTTTTGTCTCTGGCTTTCATTGCAGCCAGTATGTCCGAATTCATCCATGGTTCCGAGCGGGTTTTGCCCCTGGTGGTTCTCAAAGGAGCCATGTTGTTCAGTACTGATGTAAATTTGGTTTTGAAGCCAAGCCAAGCTTCTTCGACATGTGTGCATTTAAGCTCATCGGACCAATCCAGACTCTCCAATACTTGGTTAAAGACCTCACTAGAGTAGGTTTTGAGGTCCCTTGATATGACTGTTTTGTGGCAGCCGGTCTTAAGTTTTTGTATTTTGCGGGTACAGAATATCATAAAATGATCACTAAGCCCACATACAATAACCCCTTTCTTTGGCTAACAACAATGCAACGGAGTGGTGGTTTATTTTCCAACGGCCACAGGCTAAAACAGAGGGGTGTTGCTGGCCTTATCAGTGGACGATATATCGATATATCGACGATATATCCATATCGCGATACCGATACCGTTGCCTTTATGCGATACTGATATTGTGCATGTTCATACCTCGATAACGATATGATAACGATATATTGTGCAATGTGCAGCCTTAGTATATCGTTTTTTAAATTTGTATTATGTTACATCATCAATAAAATAAAAGTGTTTTGATAATTGAGTACTATAGACGAATAACAGTCGAAGTCCACACTAATTATCCATAATGTATAAATGATGGATAAGGGGTCAGGACAACTAGGCCTTTTCGTGGAGGGGTCAGGAGACATTTTGGACTTTTATTGGACCGTTATTCGTCTATAGTACTTATTTGGAGGCCCGTTTGCAATATGCTCATGGCCCACTAGTGGGCCCTGCCCCACAGGTTCAGAGAACCACTGGAGCCTAGAGTTGTTTGACTAAAACGTGTGCTCTCTCTCTCTCTCTCTCTCTCTCCTCCTCCATGCAGTCCTACATCACGGTGGACGAGCTGCGCAGGGAGCTGCCCATAGAGCAGGCAGAGTACTGCATCAGCCGCATGACCAGGTACATCGGAGCCGACGGCCCCGCCGGCGCCCTCGACTACATCTCCTTCTCCAGTGCCCTCTACGGCGAGAGCGACTTATAAACAAAAAGAGCCCCTTCTCTTCTCCTCCTCCTCCTCCTCCTCTTCCGCTTCCTCCTCCCCTGAATCCCAAACTGCCCCCCCTGCCGCCCCTCGCCTATCCTTCTTTCTCCTGTTTTGGGAGAGAGCGATTAAAAAAAAACCCTTTCCTTTCCCTGTCTTTCTTTCCCTTGTTTGTCCTTAATATTATTTCTCTTTCAAATTGTATGTTTGTACCCTTATATTTTACCCTGAACCCCCCCCCCCCCCCCCCCCTTCCCCTCCTCTCCCACACTGCCCTCCCAGAATTCACTGCCCAGAGAAGGCCGAGTAGTGGCAGGCTTTGCTCAAAACGGTTTGAAACCGGCTGGCTCGTAACCTTCATTTCTTTTCTGTTCACGAGAGCCCTTACAAAACCAGGAATGTATCGGGTCTCACACTGAATGTGTCTAAATGTATATGCAGCACACGTTTAACACGACTGTGCCTTGCAGAGAGTTCAAACAGCATGAGAGGGGAGATAATAAATGTATGAATAAAAAAATGAGGGCGAAGTTCGATCGTAAAAAAATGGTTTTCAGCAAAGCATCTCACTCTTCACTTCTTCTCAGATGACCTATTTTTTGTAGAAGGGTAATTAAAGAAAAGAAATGATGAAAAAAAAAAAGACAATAAGTTGGTTGTTTGGTTGGTTGGTTGGTTGGTTGTTCGGTTGTGTATTGCGTTGCATGCATGTTGTGTTTTTAAGTGTAGAAACACTTATGTCTCTGTGAGTCAAAGAGTCGTCGACTCATCCTTAACACCTTTAAAAAAACAAAATGAAACAAAACAAAAAAAAGCCAGAAGCCTTAACCTCTTGCATACTCTGAAAACTCGTTACTCGTTAATGCCGGTTGAAAAACTCTGGCAGTATGATGTAATGAAAAGCCAGTCTCATGGTGGAAGTTTCTCTGTCGGAAAATACACAATTACTACAGCACTGTGAGCCATATATGTTTAACGATAGTCCTTAACAATCGCATCCCTACAGCCACAACCCTCCGCTTTGAAACCAAAGAGATGAGCCTATAGGAGGGGGTGGGGTGGATAGTGGAGTGGAAGGGGAGGGGGCACGCATACTTTACTTTTTTTTTTTTTTTTTTGCCTGTGTATCACCTGCTGATAAGAGAAACTGAATAGAAAATGTTAAGATGAAGGCAAACTCCCCCTACAGACTTGTGTACTGTAGCCGAGGAGAGTGAGCGAACCCTGTAAAATGTAACACAAAAAAGAATGAAGAAGCCATGCATGGCTGGGTCGGGGACCGTAGAACGAAGAACGAACCAAAAACAGGATGCGGCCAGAGAAAGTGAACCCACGCGCCTCTCTTCTCTCTCTCTCCTGCCTCTGGCTAAAACACTCCCTCTAGAGAAAAAGGAGCTGGCTGTGTAATTATTTTGGTGCTCTGGAGGTGGGAGATGCGATGGAGGTTAGAGAGAGGCGCTGCTGAGGAGAGAGAAAGAACAGGGCATTATTAGGAATGTTCCGGATAAAAACTTAAAAAAAGAAGACTTGGCACTGCATGCGGGGGACCATTGCAGGGCCGATCGATGTCAGAAAGTTACGCAAAAGCCGAATTCATGCTTTGTTAATGCACGTGGTGTCACTCGCTGAGACGGTTATTTTCGGCGAGCGTGATGATGGCCGTATAAGATGGCAAAGCATTGATTGATTGATTGAAATATTTATTAACAGTTTGCAGAATTACAGTACATTTCAAGCACAAACTCAATACAAAGACTGTTAACTGTGAGTGGACAACCCAATTAAGCATTACACTTGTTTACAAGAGGGTCCACCTAGCAAAAGTCAGCAGTGAAGATTGGGTCCCATTAGCGACGGACGCTCTGTCTGCTTGGCAGCCATTGTTAATGATGAGAGGCTCTTAAATGGCGTCCACCCCTCCCTGTGCATGACACGATTAATTTTTCTCTTCCTTCATCTGTGTTCTATTCTTTCTTTTCCTTCCTCTTCCTCGACTTCGGTCTGTCTTGTCTCATCAGTCACATAAAGCTCACTTTCACATACAGTCAAAAGTTTCAAAGAAAAGAAATGAAAAAATAAAAAACACACCTTGGAATAAAAAAGGAAAACTATATTGCTACTTGACAGTTGTTTGTGTTTGTTTTGTTTTTCGTTTCTTTTTTTGAGTGGACGACAAAAGAGACATTTCATGAAAATCACTTTCAGTATGTAAATGGGGAGACACGGCAGAGTTGTATTTAAAGGACAACTTTAGTTTTTTTCAACCAAGGTTCATTTTAGGTTGTTATTAGAGAAAGTGAGTTATTTGCTGCTTTCTTTCGTTTTAGGGATTTTAGCTGTTTTTGACAGGGGGGTGGGGGCATTCAAACATGGGGCTAAATATGTAATCTTTTACAAAATGTTATAGCGATTTCTTTTTTTCTCATTTACTATAGTCCTATACTATACCCCAAGAAATTACATCTGGCCACAAAAGATCCCAGGATCTACTGAATGTAGATCCTGGGGGGAAGCCACACTGTGTGTCATAGGCTCAATATGTCAGTTTGACACAATCAGGAGTAGATCCCGTGATCTTTTGTGGCCAGAAAGCAGTAAATTAAAAAAGAAAATAACACTCAGATTTTACTTTCTCTATTAACAACCTAAAACATGAACCTTGGTTGAAGAAAAACTAAAGTTGTCCTTTAAGTCTCTCGTCGTCACACCGGCTAGCATCACACACACACACCATTATGAACTCATTGCATTTTTACCAACTGTCAACTGACAGTCAAATAATTAAATATGGTAAATATGGTTAACAGCATGATTACAGGTGACAAAATAAGTTGTGGATTTGGCTGAGGGATAGCATTTAAATACTAACTGTTTGTGAATAACAGAGTTTAAAGCTGCACTATATGTACACTTTCCTCTTCTACTCCGGATTTGAACCCGGTTTCCTGTGCAAGTGCTTACATTTTTCCATTAAGCTAATAGAGCCTGCTTGCTGCTTGCTCAGTGGGGATACATTTAATCTTGACCATCCGGTCAAAATCCGTGTCAGATCCTGTTTCTAGGACCTTTGACATGATCTAAATTAGACAAAATAAAACCACCCCAATTGTATAAGTTATATTGTATTAACATACTCTACAATGCTGTATAAATTGAACATTTCGTTCCATTTATACACTCTCTGCGTTACCGAAATATAAGAGTCCATTTGGTTTAGCTGCATGCGGGGACCCCCTGAAAACCCCACAAGGACCCCTGGGTCCTTTGAGAACCTCTCAAACCCACTGAGAACACGATTCAACCCAACACTAGCTTCCTGACACAACCCCGCTTCAACCTACGGCCTCCTCCGTCCAGGCTATAAGGTCAAGGTCAATGTCGTGGTGCTCATTCCCGGGGTGGGGGGTCCCAGGAGAGGTGAGAGGGGAAGTCCAGGCCTTTCTCCTGGGCGTGGTGCCTCCAGCGCTCCTCGTCCCCCTGGTGGGTGAGGTACATGCTGCCCATACGCTGCTCAAACTCCCTCAGGTCACACCACAGCTGGAAGTCCTGGAGGTCAAGTCAAGGCCGAGATATGAATGGAAAGAAGAGGAAAAGTGGGAGAGACATGCAGGGTCAGGTGGATTGTTTTAACCCTATATTATTACAACTGGGTTATCTTCTTAGGAAATACATCTTATTTTTCTGTGGTCTATGTAATATTATAATAGTTTGAGATACTGGATTACTGATGAGCTGTATGCCGTAAGATTAAAACAAAAATGGGTTTAAAATATTTCACTTTATGCAAAGTTTATGCAAATAAAATATATATAACACACACACACACACACTCTATTTTTTACATGCACCTAATCTGAATCAACATGAAAATGAAATAATTGTAATGTTTTGAATCTGACCTGAAGCCAGGGGTGACCCAGAGCCCTGCCAACAGTGAACCTCCGTCGCGTAGACACCTGCAGCAGGTTACTGATCAGACTCACAGCTGTGGGAGAAGCAGAAGAGATTTGATTCAATGATTACAATATAACTCCCTGCTATGTCCCACATAAGAGTGGTTGTTAGGGTGGAATGGTTTGAATGGCATAATATAAGGTAGTGGTTTTCAACCCGTTTTATATCAAGGCCCATTAATTATTTGAGTCCCCCCGACATTTACCTGGGGACCACCTGGAACCCCCTCAACGACCACTGGTCCCCGGACCACTGGTTGTAAATGCTATTCAGCAATGAGTCAATGACACTTTTGATATGAAGTGGGGTGCTGAGGGCGCTGCAGCGCCCCCTGGTGGTGGGCAGGGGGGGGGGGGGGTTTGTTTCGTAGACTTTAAAAAAAGAAATATATATATATATATATATATTTTAAAAGCATATAGGCTATAGACAAATACATCTATTAGAACAATAATATATTTATTATTTAACTTTGGGGAATAAAATAGATGTTGAGAAAGGAGTTTGTTTTGAGTAATATATGTGTGTTGCTTTAGACAGTAGGAACCTTTGTAACAGGTACTGCGTGACGCAGGAACCTGTTAATGGTTGCACCTCTGTTTACGTTTGGTTTGAGCTGTAGAGGTAGAGAGGTGCGTTGCAAACTAATTCAACAAACTATTGCCCGTTGGATACATTAATTCATGGTGAAAGGGAAGGCGAAGGCACTTTCTCCCAAATAATAGGTAAGACATTACATTATAGTTTATTGCTGGTTGCTGCTGCCGCCGTGCAGAAATGGGCTGTTAAATGCATAATTATGTGTCCTGTGTGCTTATGGCATTGGTTCTCAAAGTGGGGTCTGGGCCGGGGACGGGACCTTAGGACGGGGGTCCTTGAGGGAATTCCAGGGGGTCCCCAACTTAGAGTATGGTCCCCAAACCGTCCTGTAATTTAGCTTTAACAATAATTGTTCAACTTAAACTATCACTTATACCACCATTAATGGATGGTTGGAATTAAATAAACAAACAAATAAATAGATAGAAATACAAACAAACAGAACAGTCTACATCAGTGGTTTTCAACCAGTGGTCCGGGGACCACCAGTGGTCCTTGAGGAGGTCCCAGGTGGTCACCAGCTAAATGATGGAGAGTTGCCTGGTAACCAAATGGACCCTTGTAGATCTTTAACTCTTATGAGCACTCTCAAGAGTTAAATTTTTGTTAAACATCTGCTTTACTAGTTAATTTAGTCGATACACAAATACAATTAGAATGTAAAATCATAGTTATTTTGATCAACCTTTGCCTGTTATCCCTCCTATTGGTACCACCATGCAACAGTGGCAGCGGTGGCCGAACGGATTGCGAAGCGGTCTTGATACCGGAAGGTCGCCAGTTCGAATCAGCGGTCCGACACGTTAAAATTACCACCGCTGAAGTGCCCTTGAACAAGGCATTGAACCACTACGATGAAATGTTCTATGAGCAGGGCCTGGCTGGAAACAAGTTCTTGAGCTTAGCCCAGATACCCTGGGTAAATATAGTAATCATTTCATTTAATTTCACCAGCATGGAATGGAAATCTCATCGAATGGTGATCCGTGGCTCAAATGCTGAATAAATAATGGGCCTTGACATGAACAAATTTAGTTGAAAACCACTGGACATGAATGCATCATATACTGTAGCTGCAATTTTAAGCTATGATTCCCTAGCCTCGCGTTGCGATACTGATTCCCTGCTTTCACAAACAAATTATTCAATGACTTAACCTTGGTCAAAAACGGTATCATTTGAAACCTTTTTGCAGATGGAGGTCTTCGGATTAAATACACTGATTTTATTTGGGCGTCCTCCAAAATAAATGGAAGCAAGCCCAGAAAAAACCCAGCGACTACCAATATTCTCAAGCAACCTCACAGAAAAACAAGTAAAAATTGGCTTTATAGGCCTATAACAAGCAGACTCCTACTCCCTACCTCCCGTGTTGATTTTAATTTAGTTTTAATTTATTTAGTTTTCGTCACATTTTAGTCACCTGGAATGTTTTAGTGTTAGTATAGACAGTATAGTTTTAGTAGAAATAAATATAAGATTTTAGTCGACTAAATCTACAGTTGATTTAGTCTAAAAGGTGTTTTGGCGGACCTTGCCGTCGCAACTTTACACTTGCTGAAAATGGCTCACAATGCGTCGCACTGCAAGCTTGTAGATCGGCTATTTTCAGCATGCAACCAAGTGTCAAATGACTTATACTGGATCTCTTATCCACTACTCCCTTCTTCCTAACATTTTAGTCTAGTGTTTGATGTTTGTTGACGAAATTGTCACTATATATTACACTTTTACTCATCATAGCTTAGTTTTCATGTAGGTTCCATTTAGTTTGCGTCGGTGAAAAAGGGTAGTCGACGAACATTTTTTGTCATAGTATTAGTCGATGAAATCAACACTGCCTAGTTAGCCCCCAGTGAGATGGTGGCCCAGGGCTGTCAGGGGTACATGAAGTTGAAATGAAAATGTCATCAGTCTTGCGTTGATCCCGCCTCTAGCGGCCGCATACGGCTGCATATCGCTACGGTCTGATTTGGACCGGAGTACCAGACTCACCCTTCTGGCAGAATGCAAATGTTGTCCAGCAGGGGGAGTGGTTTTACCAGGCTATGTCGGGGGTACATGCAGGAGAAATGAACACTGCCTACCCCCCAGTGAGATGGTGGCCCAGGGCTGAAGGAGAAATGAACACTGCCTACCCCCCAGTGAGATGGTGGCCCAGGGCTGAAGGAGAAATGAACACTGCCTACCCCCCAGAGAGATGGTGGCCCAGGGCTGAAGGAGAAATGAACACTGCCTACCCCCCAGTGAGATGGTGGCCCAGGGCTGAAGGAGAAATGAACACTGCCTACCCCCCAGAGAGATGGTGGCCCAGGGCTGAAGGAGAAATGAACACTGCCTACCCCCCAGAGAGATGGTGGCCCAGGGCTGAAGGAGAAATGAACACTGCCTACCCCCCAGAGAGATGGTGGCCCAGGGCTGTCGGGGGTACATGAAGGAGGCGTTGGTGATCTGCTGCCCGATGTCCTCGTCCTCGTTGAAGGGGAAGGTGCCGCTCAGGCTGACGTACGTGATGACGCCCGCCGACCACATGTCCAGCGAGCGGTTGTAGCCGTGGCTGCTGATGACCTCGGGCGCCAGGTAGGCCGGCGTGCCCACCACCGAGCGGCGGAAGGACTTCTCGCCGATGATGCGGGCGAAGCCGAAGTCGCAGAGCTTCACCTGAGAGAGAGAGGAGGATGAGGAGAAGG
Organism: Electrona antarctica; assembly: GCF_951216825.1. NCBI lineage: Eukaryota > Metazoa > Chordata > Actinopteri > Myctophiformes > Myctophidae > Electrona > Electrona antarctica. The sequence goes on along the minus strand of NC_136802.1, from coordinate 8,016,124 downwards.
CGTAGCGTGGCATTAGTCCGACCATTACTAACACTATCCCAAACCCTAACCTCACAGGAAGCCACGGGTGATTTGTAACCCGCAGCACAAGTGATTTGTGCACACACAGTCACACACTCACCTGAGGGAAGGGGTCCGGGGAGGCCAGCAGCACGTTCTCAGGTTTCAGGTCACAGTGGGCGATGTGTTTGATGTGCAAGTACCTCAGAGCTTCTAGGATCTAACACACACACACACGCACGCGCGCGCGCGCACACACACACACACACACACACACACACACACACACACACACACACACACACACACACACACACACACACACACACACACACACACACACACACACACACACACAGTCCTGACTGTTATAAAGCTTTGGTACGGTATATTTGTAATTGATCAAATCAGTTGTGTCAGTGTGTAGAGGAAAGCAGTACAAAATAATTGCGTTGTTTGAACCAATCTTAAGCTCAATTTTTGTATACGTAGTAAATAACTGATCTACAAGCTGTGTTGCTTGTTGTGTTGCTTGTTGATCAGCTATTTTTATTTATTTGGGAACATTTTCACCTATAATGCCCAAAAGGCAGACTATTGGCTTTAGCCTTTCTGTGATCTACAATTTACCCTATCTGTGATCGGTAATTTACCCTATCTTGAGAAACCGATCTTTTATACCATTTAATTGGTGTAAAAGTCAATCAGATATATTGTATAATATCATTTTGCATCTTTGTGACAGGCTTAAACATTCTCCCCTTCCTCCCCACACCCTGGTCGTGGGTTTTGACATATAATAATTCAACATTCAACTTGTTCCCTTACGGGCTTACGCACAAGATCGGTATCTGTCCCAAAAAACCCTGATGGGAGCATCCCTCCCTAATATACCTGCATGACCAGGAAGCGCGTGTTGCGCTCCGGCAGCCGTCCCTTCTCACTGGACAGAATCATCTCCAGCATGTCTCCATGGAGCTTCTCCATCACCACAAACACATACTCTACAGTCTCAAACATCCCCTCCAGCAGGACCACTCCTAGATGGGAGAGATTCTGCACAGAGGCACACACACACACACGCACACACAGACACACACACATAAATGGATACATGAACACTGACGATTGTAATGGTACAGTCTATGATTAAGATTTAAAGGGACTGCAAAAAAATATTTATTAATGATGTTTATAAGATTTAGTGTGTGTAATCTTTCCGAGTGGCTCTGACGTCAGAGGAGCAGTGGTCACCTCACCACCGGAGCGGTGGTCACCTCACCACCGAAAATCCAGACTATGAATGAGCCTTAACATTACCATTGATATTAGGAATGTGATGTCCCGATCACGTTCTTTGCTCCCGATCCGATCATTTGATTTTGAGTATCTGCCGATACCGATTTTTCCCGATCCGATATTTATTTTTTTATTTTTTTATTTTTTTTAAGATATATTTTTTTTGCGGCTTACGCCTTTTATTGGTTTTTGAAGGGACAGACAGTAGGCTGACAGGAAACGGGAGAGAGATGGGGGAAGACATGCAGTAAAGGCCGTGTCGGGCTCGGGAGTCGAACCCGCGGCACACTGCGACTGGATTACCAGTCGGGTGCCCAGACGGTTACGCCACCGCCTGGGCCCGATATTTATATTTTTATAGAACAGTTATGCCATATCACAATAGTACAATATCCCAAATCACAGACAATATGAATTATCCAGTCCAATCATGATACGGATATAATGTTGATACGGTCATGTTTTTTTTGCTCTCGATCCGATTCCGAAACATTAACAGAATAATAGTTCTGTTAAAGTTACAAATGACTCATCATAATTGTCAGAGATCAGATGTACCTGTAAAATGGCCACTTCGTTCCTCAGCTGTCTCTCCTGCTTGTTGGGGAAGCGGGTCTTGTCTATCACTTTGATGGCCACAGAGCGGCCGGTATGCCTGTGAGTACCTGCAGGGGGAATGAAGAGAAACATCTCATACATGGTCTCTGTCGGGAAGAAACCTCTTCATCTCCATGTCTTTTTCATGAATTAATAGCAATAATAAACGTTATTTATATAGCACCTTTCATGGCATAAAATGCAAAAAAAGAGCCTAGAAGAGCAAAAAAAAAGTCCTACTTGATCACACTGTCACAAAACGCGTTTGGAGCTTGTCGAGCTGTTACCTTTTACATTTTTGAATTTGAAGTAGTGCTGCAGCACGATTCATACTCAAATGTGAATCTCGATTTTCCTGCACAAGAATTGAGATCACGATTCTCACACGATTCTCATTTTTTCCATGAAATTGATTGATTGAACAGCCAACTAGTGCTGCACAATTCTTCACATCTGAATCTGAATCTATATCTGAACCTTTTTTCCACTAATTGTGCATCACTACCAGCCAGCAACTCTACATCTGACATCACTGACAACAGATTCACTCAACTGTGCCGTATTATCTGTATCAATTATGCCGTATTATTTGTATCCTGAAAAGTAACGGTTTGGGATATGAGGTTTCCACACGAAACTTGAGACCATTGGAAGAGTTCTGACTGACGCTTGCGTTGGTAGCTCACTCTCTGCTTAGTCAGTTCAGGAGATGGAGATATTGTGAAGGAAATACTAAATCTGACACATGATGAAAATGATTGGTAACGAGGGTTCTGAAGTTATTATGTGAGACAGTGAGAGATGTACTCACTGGAGTGAACGTAAAGGAGTGACTTTAGAGTAAAAAGCATTATCCAAGCCTACACCCTACCTCCATACACCACTCCAACACTCCTCCACCCTACCTCCATACACCACTCCAAATTGTCCCGAACCAAGCACCTCATCTGTGGAGATCTGATAGACTGAGCTGACATCCTGAAATATTGAATTATTGCACACAGTAGCACATTAACACATTAACCTTAATGAAAATGTCAAAACTTTTCTAAATGTTCCAAACAATTTTAAGAAATAATTATTTTTCAAACTGATTAAAGCAGAGCATACAGGGCTTAAAGCAGCACTAGGTAACATTTATTTAATGAATGTAATGACAAACGGTTTAATTTGGTTATCTCCATAATTTAGCTCAGGACCACCCAGAAGATTGAAAACCCCTCAAGGACCACTGGTGGTCCCCGGACCACTGTTTGAAAACCACTGATGTAGGCTATTTAAGGCTCTGTGAGTGGCTACTCACTACTGTACCTTACTGTACAACAGGCAGTCAGGCTATTATAAAAGGCTCTGTGAGTGGCTATACTGTACTTACAACAGGGAGTCCACTCTGAGCTGCATTATCTGTAACGACAACACAACACAACACACACATTCACAACATGTCCAACTGAATGAAGTTGAAAGATGTTGTGCAAACACAACATTATAAGACTGTCCAAATGTCCACGCTGACTATTTGCAATTCAGTAACTTGGAAAAAACAGCCAACGTTGCGAAAGAAAGCAACTTATATCTAAGACATAATTCTGACCTGTTCAACCCCGGTGGAAAAGGGGCCTTATTGTCACCTCACCGTGGTTGTCCAGGTTCCCTGAACACGTGCCACTGCCAGACATGGGCATGAGAGCTTGACGGAGAGCGTTCTCCCAGCTCTGCGCGTCCGTGCCAGCGATGACGCAATGCACCGCTGCGGCCGTCACCACCTCGAAGGAGTGGGCGGAGGCGGTGGTGTCGTCAGGTAACAATGAGGGCCGCGTGGAGAGTTCAGAGGCCCCTCGTACCTGCAGAACCTCAGACAGAGGAATCTCCTGGTCGACAGACAATGGAGTTGGAGAGAAACAGGACAGAGGAGAGAGGCAGAAAGAAACGAACGCCATGATTTTGGACATCTACTTTGACAAGTAGAGAGATGATTGCAGATCAGCTATTCTTTTTTTTTTTAATACATTTTTATTTCATTTTTTGGATGAAAGGCACAGGTACAGGCATACAAAGAGAATGCACACAAAGCATAATTCAGATCAGCTATTCTATGTTCTCGAGTTACTGGTGCACATTCAACCCAAAAAGGAGAAATATCTGCACACTGAAAAAGAAGCTCCCAGAACAGTTAATTTACTTCTTCACATTTGTGTCACATATAGACCCCTATTAGGACAAACAACTCTCCATCATTTAGCTGGGAACCACCTGGAACCCCCTCAAGGACCACTGGTGGTCCCCGGACCAATGGTTGAAAACGTATGGCCTGGCCTAGCCAAGCCATAACAAAATTGGGGCTTGTCTAAATAAGCAAACAAATTGTTCAGGCCTAAAAGGATCTGTGACTGTACCTTGTAATACTTGGTGCAGTTCTCGTTCTGGTGCAGAGTGATGCTCTTCCAGTCCAAGATCCAGTAATGACGTTTCCTCTGTAGACGACAATAAGGAACGAATACATATACTTTTGTTGTATCTTGTATGACCTTGTAAGGTAAAAACACAACTGGTTATTGCTATTTATTGCATTTTTCAACTGAAAAGCTGTTATTTTCGTGCAACAAAGGATAAGTTAAGCCTGTGCGGGGAATGTGCACAAACTGTGTGTGTGTTCCATGTCACGGATCAGTGGTTCAATGAGTTTACTTGCATGGTGTGTGTGTGCGCGCGTGTGCTCACCAGTGTATGTGTGTGTGTATACTGCTAAATGCCTAAAGAGTGTGTGTGTGTGTGCGTGTGTGCTCACCAGCGTGTCAGTGTTGGTGTAATGCAGCAGCCATCCCTCCTTCAACGCCGGTCTGCTGGCTCTGCTCTTGACGTGACGCACAGACTGAACCAGCCTCATCAGAGGGATGTAGCTGCTGAAACAGGGCCTGGGGTGGATGGATGGATGGATGGACCACACGTCACACAACGCTCAAAGCCGAGGTAAAAAAAACATTAGCGTTCTTCAAATTCTGTCCAAACCCGACCTTACCTAATGCTTTAGGGCCCGGTTCGGGCCTAAAATGACTGTTAATTAGTCGAATGGGGCCAAGCCTCGGGCCGGACCAGTTAGGGCCCCGTTAGGGCCCCGTTAGGGCCAGGCCTTAATGTTCAGAACTCTAGCTCACATCCAAAGTTCTCAATGTTTTGTCTCGGGAACATGTTCAAGTCAAGGACCGCCAAATTGGTATGTATTTGGCCGCGGACCCGCCCCATCTGAAAATGTTATGTGCCAGGGACCCCACTACCAGAAGAACAGATTTGTGTTAAATTTTTTGTTCAAAATTAGCAGATGTACTGTACAGGACCACTCTTGTTGAAGGTGTGCTAGTGTCCAATCAATTGTAACGCACGTGCACGCACGCACACATGCGCACACACGCACACACACGCGCACACACACCTCCAACATGATTGAACAGCACTCCTGCTATACCCGGCAAGGGCCTCTAGGTGGGGGTGTGGACCGTTGGAAAGGTCTGCTGTTGTTGTAGAACAGTGGGTTTTCAACCCTTTTCATATCAAGGCCCATTATCTTTTCAGCATTTGAGCCACGGACCACCATTTGATTAGATTAAACTAAAGGTCTATTCATAGTCTGGATTTTCGGTGGTGAGGTGACCACCGGAGGTGTCATGTTGAAGACTTGAAGTTGCGGTGGTCACCTCACCACCGATAAATCAGACTATGAATAATGCTTTAGCGTTTAGCCTCTCAGACCCAAAACTAAGAATATTTTGTCCACATAGGAGAGACAAAACAGCGCGGCCAAATACATATCAAGTTTGAGAACCACCGGTTTAGACTCTGAAAGAGTTCAGATTGACACTCAGGTCTTAACCCAGGGGTCCTTGAGGCAGTTCCAGGGGGTCCCCAGCTAAATGATAGTTTGGAACCAAATGGACCCTTATGGGTCTGTAACTCTGAGAGTGTACAAATGGAACCAAATGGACCCGAAATGGAGTTAAATTAACATTTGATTTTACAATATAAATGGGGGTCCCAGAGATAGAAATGCCATTTAAATGGGGGAAATTAAACGGGTTTGAGAATCACTGCTAGAGCCGTAAAAACCTTCTCTTATGGGGGTCCCTGGCATATCTTTTCAAATGGGGGTCCGCGGGCTAAGTGTCAATTTGGGAGTCCTTGAACAAACAAAAAGGTAGGAGCGCACACCAGTAGTGGGGAGGTGCTGACCGCAGGAAATAAAACTTTGACTAAGAAAGGAAAGAGGCCGCACAGCTCGTAGTCACGATGCTATAAACTTTATTATGCCAACGTTTCGGCAAGCAGGTTGCCTTCTTCAGGGTATGACACAAAAGGGGTAAAACTAGTACTTATAAAGATTGGGACAAAGGTGCACTCATCAGGGAGTGTCCTCAATCTGGCCAACACCCAGAGAGGGTAATTGGTTGCTGGCAACAATTATAACTTATTATAATATGCAAAACGGCATCAAAATGCAATGGGTAAGTCAATAGAAATATATGTATAGAAATGCTTTGGGAGTCCTTGACATGAAAGATTTAGGGAACCCACTGTCTTACCCGATAGGGGTCTGCCGGGGGAAAGCTTCCAGGGTGCCGTACAGCGGGTTCTCGTCGATGGCCATCACGTCGTTGTCATCCAGCGATGATGATGATGACTCATCGCTGTCCTCTGGCTCATCTCTGTAGCCGTGACTGGCTGTGGAATCTGAAACGTATGACATCATCATGACATGTATACAGGAAATATAACACTGTGGCGGTGTGACAGTGGACGCGTTGTGTGATTGATGATCTGTGTCGCATTTAGACCTGTTCTCATTAATGTACGTCCTGTGGAGATCCAGTGCAGACTTTGACATAGCCTCGTGCGGCGTAGCCGTCCTTCATCTGCCTTTGCAATGCATATTGCCCCAGGCAGTGATACTAGTATCGCTACGCCAGGCTAGCTTCATGACACTTGCTTGAAGTTGATACTTGCTCATATGGCTTGACTACAAGAACTAAGTGAAGTTTCTAGGTTAGTTTCCATACATGCCAGCTCATATAAGGTTACCACATATAATACCACACACATACACATTCGGCTGAGTAAAGACTGTCACAGTCACAGATGACTTCTCACTAGGGATGTCCCGATCACGTTTTTTTTGCTCCCGATCCGATTCCGATCAATTGATTTTGAGTATCTGCCGATACCGATTTTTTCCCAAGAACACTTGTCATATCACAATAGTATAATATCCAGTCTAATATCATGATATGGCTATAATATTGATACCAGGGATGTCCCCCGATCACGTTTTTGCTCCCCATCCGACTCCGATCATTTGAAAATGACGTGATCGGCCCTGATTTCGGGACAGGCCTACTTCTCACCTTCCCCGTTGACACTTCTCTTCTCTCCCGGACAGTCTTTGGGGACGAGCGGCTCGCAGCGCCGGTGGCAGTTGAACCTGCAGTCTGTGACAGCAGACAGATGGGAAGGTTGTTATGTGTGTGTAGAGGTGACAGAGGAAGGTCGTTATGTGTGCATGTAGAGGTGACAGAGGAAGGTTGTTATGTGTGCATGTAGAGGTGACAGAGGAAGGTTGTTATGTGTGTGTAGAGGTGACAGAGGAAGGTTATGTGTGCATGTAGAGGTGACAGAGGAAGGTTGTTATGTGTGCATGTAGAGGTGACAGAGGAAGGTTGTTATGTGTGTGTAGAGGTGACAGAGGAAGGTTATGTGTGCATGTAGAGGTGACAGAGGAAGGTTGTTATGTGTGCATGTAGAGGTGACAGAGGAAGGTTGTTATGTGTGTGTAGAGGTGACAGAGGAAGGTTGTTATGTGTGCATGTAGAGGTGACAGAGGAAGGTTGTTAGTGTGCATGTAGAGGTGACAGAGGAAGGTTATGTGTGCATGTAGAGGTGACAGAGGAAGGTTGTTAGTGTGCATGTAGAGGTGACAGAGGAAGGTTGTTATGTGTGTGTAGAGGTGACAGAGGAAGGTTATGTGTGCATGTAGAGGTGACAGAGGAAGGTTGTTAGTGTGCATGTAGAGGTGACAGAGGAAGGTTATGTGTGCATGTAGAGGTGACAGAGGAAGGTTGTTAGTGTGCATGTAGAGGTGACAGAGGAAGGTTGTTATGTGTGTGTAGAGGTGACAGAGGAAGGTTATGTGTGCATGTAGAGGTGACAGAGGAAGGTTGTTATGTGTGCATGTAGAGGTGACAGAGGAAGGTTGTTATGTGTGCATGTAGAGGTGACAGAGGAAGGTTGTTATGTGTGCATGTAGAGGTGACAGAGGAAGGTTGTTATGTGTGCATGTAGAGGTGACAGAGGAAGGTTGTTATGTGTGCATGTAGAGGTGACAGAGGAAGGTTGTTATGTGTGCATGTAGAGGTGGCAGAGGAAGGTTGTTATGTGTGCATGTAGAGGTGACAGAGGAAGGTTATGTGTGCATGTAGAGGTGACAGAGGAAGGTTGTTTATATGTGTGCATGTAGAGGTGACAGAGGAAGGTTGTTTATATGTGTGTATGTAGAGGTGACAGATCGAGGAAGATGGATGGTGCAATAAAAGCGAATTGAACACAGCTCTTATGATATCAGCTTTCTGTAAACTATTCCACACAACGTCCTAAAGTTATTATGATCATCATCATCACTGTGGACTATATGTGGTGGAAATGGAAATGTCTTTCCATTTATAGTCGATGCATGAAGTGGATTTTAGTCAAAATGAAGAGTTATAGAGAGACGACTAACGCACAACCGGTTCAATTTCTAGCAGGTGCGTCGGTCCTAGCAGAGCAGCAAACGTATGGAGAAGGAGGGAGACCTGCACACCGCCACTTGCTGGTTCAAGAGATTTAATTATTTAAGAGTCATAGCAACCTTTCGGCCTCATGCCTGAAGAGGGCCGAAAGGCCGAAACGTTGCTATGACTCTTAAATAAATAAATCTCTGTGCGAGTCAGAGAAAAGAAACATACACTGAATTATTTGGCTATGAAAGAAGTTCTGCAATATCACAGAGCCTAGTATATCGTCAATGAAGGCTAAAGTCATAACATGAACGAAGTGCACTTTAAATGTTTGTGTGACCGCTGACCGCTGGGTAGTTCTTATTCCGGTTGTGGTTTCCTGCCTGATGACTACAAATCAGTGACTACAACATGACGTAAATTACCATCCGCTCCAGATCGGTTCACACAGTGATTTGGTAACACAGACCAGGCTTTTCCACCTCGGAGGAAAGCCTGGTCTGTGTTACCAAATCGCTGTGTGATGCAAGGTTATATATCTCACCAGAGCACTGCAGACCCTGTCTGAAGAGACCCTTGAGCAGGCGGTGGCAGTACTGGCAGACGGTGGGTTTGGTGTAGCTGTGGATGTGGAAGGTGTGCGGGACACCGGAGCCCCCCACGCCCAGCCACACGGGTGGCTCTGCCCAGGACGGGGGTCTGGATTTGGGCTTGGTTTTACTGATCTGTTGGGGTGAAGAGGAGCACATTAATTTCCTTAATGTGCAACATTGTTTTCTCACTCAACTGTAAACAAATCAACATACAGTATACCGGGTATACGCCAGCGTATCTGCACATTCTGCCAAGTTGTTCACCAGTTTGTCACTGAATGTTGTTCCAAGAGTTGTGATTCCCGGCAGCAGCATTTTCAGTGAAGGCACGCACTGTACTATGGATATGGGCACATACATACGCACTGTACTATGGATATGGGCACATACATACACACTGTACTATGGATATGGGCACATACATACACACTGTACTATGGATATGGGCACATACATACACACTGTACTATGGATATGGGCACATACATACACACTGTACTATGGATATGGGCACATACATACACACTGTACTATGGATATGGGCACATACATACGCACTGTACTATGGATATGGGCACATACATACACACTGTACTATGGATATGGGCACATACATACGCACTGTACTATGGATATGGACACATACATACGCACTGTACTATGGATATGGGCACATACATACACACTGTACTATGGATATGGGCACATACATACACACTGTACTATGGATATGGGCACATACATACGCACTGTACTATGGATATGGGCACATACATACACACTGTACTATGGATATGGGCACATACATACACACTGTACTATGGATATGGGCACATACATACACACTGTACTATGGATATGGGCACATACATACACACTGTACTATGGATATGGGCACATACATACACACTGTACTATGGATATGGGCACATACATACACACTGTACTATGGATATGGGCACATACATACACACTGTACTATGGATATGGGCACATACATACACACTGTACTATGGATATGGGCACATACATACGCACTGTACTATGGATATGGGCACATACATACACACTGTACTATGGATACGGGCACATACATACGCACTGTACTATGGATATGGGCACATACATACGCACTGTACTATGGATACGGGCACATACATACGCACTGTACTATGGATATGGGCACATACATACGCACTGTACTATGGATATGGGCACATACATACGCACTGTACTATGGATATGGGCACATACATACGCACTGTACTATGGATATGGGCACATACATACGCACTGTACTATGGATATGGGCACATACATACGCACTGTACTATGGATATGGACACATACATACACACTGTACTATGGATATGGGCACATACATACACACTGTACTATGGATATGGGCACATACATACACACTGTACTATGGATATGGGGCTGGGCACATACATACACACTGTACTATGGATATGGGGCTGGGCACATACATACACACTGTACTATGGATATGGGCACATACATACGCACTGTACTATGGATATGGGCACATACGCGCGAAGAAGCGGAAAGAAAGTGCCTATAGCCCACGCGTCTCGTTTTTGAGTGGTGTAAACCACTCCTACAACTGGCTTTGTTAGTTTACGTGTCTGTCTGTTTGTCTGTCTGTCTGTTCGTACCAAAAAATGAGCATGGTTGCTATGGTCACCCAGTTCGCACGGGTGTGATTTCATTACGTCAGACATTACGTCAGACCACAGCTGATCAGTCTATATATGACCTTACACCACTCAGTTCACACGGGTGTGATTTTTTTTTCTTTTCAGACAGCTGGTGGTGGATTGAAGTGACGCTCACGTGCGGCTTTAACTTGTAGCTACAAGTTGCAGCCGCGTGCGAGTGTCACTTCCATCCACCAGCTGTTAAAAAACCCACAAGAGGCTATGCGTTTCTTGACGCGACAGTGTAGTTAACTTGTACCATATTTGATAGATTCCCCCTATAGAGCGTCGCAGTCCCGCCCCTTATCATGGACCAGGAAATGATTCTCCGTTCATTTTCCTCATAGACATTTCAGAAAGTATTTATTTAAAGATGGTTACGCCGCGGACAAAGCCAGCTCGAGTCGTGACAAATCATGACAACAAACACAATTTTTGGGGCCGAAAAAATAATTAGAAGAAAAAAACGGCAGGTTACAACACTTTTTTTGTTGTTTTTCTTCTTTGTAATTATTTCTTTGGTCCAAAATATTGTTTGTGTTGTCATGAGTTGCCACGACTCGAGTTGGCTTTGTCCGCGGCGTAACCGTCTTTAAATAAATACTTTCTGAAATTTCTATGGGAAAAATGCATTGGGATTAATTTCCTGGTCCATGGTAGGGGGCGGGACTGCGACGCTCTATAGAGTAATAAAAGGATAGAGACCGAACCGGAGCGTTAGCCCCGCCCCCACGCTATTAATTTCAATAGAAGTTGCTCAGTGGCGTTTTGAAGCACCCGGAAGACTGCTGGAAAGACGATTATAACTCAATGGCTCGAGCGAGCGGAAGTTTAGCCTAGCCTAGCCTAGGACGTCATGAACGTCCGTCCACCTCCATGAAAGTGCTGCAGTTCCTCTTTTCGCCAGTAGGTAGTGGCAGCTTCAACGTTGGATAGCCTTACTGGGGGCTTGATTCCCCCACTCCCTCTACCTCGGCTCCCAGTGGGGAGACCTGAGTTGACGTCAACCTAACCCCGCCCCTAATTTTCATTGGCACGAGTCTCACACTTAGTGAGATAGTTTCACTAGTTTCATATATCTTGCATCTCTTCTTTGCAAACATTCGGTGTGAAGGATGCATTCTGTACAAAATAAATATACTTTAAATACATTTGAAGTTTGACTTGACTGGACTCCCTCTCACCTCCTCCAGACTGCCCCCTGCCTGCGTGGAAAGGGAGTGCGCCCTGGGCCTCCTGGGCGGGAACAGGGAGAGTGAGGCGCCCACCTGACGCCTCGCACGACTACAGTCATTGGCCAGCTGGAGGGCACAGCGCTTATGGAAGTCTAGAGCACACCCTGGATATAAGAGAGAGAGAGAGACTACAGTCATTGGCCAGCTGGAGGGCACAGTGCTTATGGAAGTCTAGAGCACACCCTGGATATAAGAGAGAGAGAGAGAGAGACTACAGTCATTGGTCAGCTGGAGGGCACAGTGCTTATGGAAGTCTAGAGCACAGTCAGCACACCCTGGATATAAGAGAGAGAGAGAGAGAGACTACAGTCATTGGCCAGCTGGAGGGCACAGCGCTTATGGAAGTCTAGAGCACACCCTGGATATGAGAGAGAGAGGGTAGAGGGCACAATTAATCAACCTACGACACCTATGCAATCTCATTTTGTGAAGAATCATGAAAAATGGTGCAGCACTAGTTGGCTGTCCGATTCATTTTAGTGACTTGTGATTTTGCTACAAGAGAGAGACTTTAAGAGAGGTTTAAGTCAAGCACTTTGATGATATGTTGTCTGTTTAAAGTCACAATAGTTATGGCTCCATGTGCCACATTTTGGATGTAGTTAATGTTCAGCAACTACAGACAATAAATATGTATGGAAAAAATGAGAATCGCAGAGAGTCAGAGGGGATGGTCAGAGACGGTCAGAAACTGACAAAGCAATAAAGGGGAATCGGAGACAGACAATAGCAGAAACACAACACTGGGCCCTATTGATGTGCAACTTAAAAATAGAAGTATGTGAATAACTGCATCGTCATATTGATATTCTTGCCTTCGCATTTCAGCCCCTGACGAACGAGTCCCCACAGCATCTCCCCACAGTGGTGGCAGAAGGTGGGCGTGCGATACGATTGGACGACCAGAGAGTGTGGGCGGATCTTCATCTCTGTGACGATGGCCGATCCTGCATGGGTCGGGTCAGAATGAATGGAAAACTGAGTTTTTAGTAGTTTATGATGGAAAGATTAAGTCATGAATAAATGAATATTTGGCACATGGCGGGGCACATGCTAAGAACAAGCAATATGTAGGCTATATATACACTGTAACAAAGCAATACATTTGGCCCAAATGGAACAACATGATGCATAACATTATTTGGGTACAATGTGTAACTACGTAACTGTGACACAAACGCAATAATACTATAAAGTGGCAAAAGTGACATTCTCCATCCGTCTCATGTGTGCACGTCTGTAGTTCCCATATCTCGAGAATGGTCTGGCATGTAATTATGGAGATCCGGTTGTCCAGAACCACCGCTCCAACTGCTATGTATGTGTGTGTATGTATTCAATTCCAATAATAGCAAAAATAGTGCGTTTTGAGCTTGTAGAACGGCTATTTTTTGCTATGACAGTAATAGGCTATGCAATGTGGCCCTCTGGAGTTAGTGTGGAAATATAGTGGCCCTCTGGAGTGAGTGTGGAAATATAGTGGCCCTCTGGAGTTAGTGTGGAAATATAGTGGCCCTCTGGAGTGAGTGTGGAAATATAGTGGCCCTCTGGAGTGAGTGTGGAACTATAGTGGTCCTCTGGAGTGAGTGTGGAAATATAGTGGTCCTCTGGAGTGAGTGTGGAAATATAGTGGCCCTCTGGAGTGAGTGTGGAAATAATAGTGGCCCTCTGGAGTGAGTGTGGAAATATAGTGGCCCTCTGGAGTGAGTGTGGAACTATAGTGGTCCTCTGGAGTGAGTGTGGAACTATAGTGGTCCTCTGGAGTGAGTGTGGAAATATAGTGGCCCTCTGGAGTGAGTGTGGAAATATAGTGGCCCTCTGGAGTGAGTGTGGAACTATAGTGGTCCTCTGGAGTGAGTGTGGAAATATAGTGGCCCTCTGGAGTGAGTGTGGAACTATAGTGGCCCTCTGGAGTGAGTGTGGAAATAATAGTGGCCCTCTGGAGTGAGTGTGGAAATATAGTGGCCCTCTGGAGTGAGTGTGGAACTATAGTGGTCCTCTGGAGTGAGTGTGGAACTATAGTGGTCCTCTGGAGTGAGTGTGGAAATATAGTGGCCCTCTGGAGTGAGTGTGGAACTATAGTGGCCCTCTGGAGTTAGTGTGGAAATATAGTGGCCCTCTGGAGTGAGTGTGGAAATATAGTGGCCCTCTGGAGTGAGTGTGGAACTATAGTGGTCCTCTGGAGTGAGTGTGGAAATATAGTGGTCCTCTGGAGTGAGTGTGGAAATATAGTGGCCCTCTGGAGTGAGTGTGGAAATAATAGTGGCCCTCTGGAGTGAGTGTGGAAATATAGTGGCCCTCTGGAGTGAGTGTGGAACTATTGGCTATATTCAGACCGCAGCCATCTTGACACTGACAGCAAGGTGATACCTAGGTGATATTTCCCATAGACAGCCCATTCATCGAAACAGAAAAGTCCTCTCTAATTATATTAAACTACGTCAAAATCACCAACATTGCAGCTGCAGGGAAAGCTTGAATTATCCTCTTTCAATCTGTAAAGTTTTTGTTTAATAAAAATCCACCTTAGACATGTTATGAGCTACTTCCTGTCAAGAAATTCCTTGCAGATGATTTTGATGTAGTTTAATATAATTAGATGGGACCTTTCTGTTTGGATGAATGGGCTGTCTATGGGAACTTTGGGAAGTATACACCTAGGTATCACCTTGCTGGCAAGATGGCTGCGGTCTGAATATGGCCCATAGTGGCTCTCTCCATCGTCAAAGTTGCCTACCCCTGCTCTATGGTATCTTCTTATTGTATTTATGTTGACACCTCAGTGTTATTTTCATCTTTTCATAAGTAAATACAAAACAACGGGGTGTAGCCGTGGTACTGCCTGCTCTTTCTCAGCAGACGGCCGAGCGTCCAACCTGCGATGATGACCTCGATGAGGTCTCCGTCCTGCAGTGCATCCTGGTCCGTGAGGCGGTGGAGCAGCTGTTCCTCCTCCGAGGTGAGCTGGTGTCGGAACAGGAGGATCTTCTCTCCGCCGCCAGCGCCCACCACACTGAAGTCTGGAGCCTACAGCAGTGGAGAGAGAGGTTGGACATTAGAGAGGTCAGTGGTTTTCAACCCTTTTCATATCAAGGCCCATTATTCATTCGGCATTTGAGCCACGCAGCACCATTTGATGACATTTTTATCCACAACAAAAACTTTTCTTACTTCTACTACAAAAGACGAGAAAGTGAGTCAAACTGGTTTCTGCCAAACAGCAACAATATTATGATTAATCCAGTCTTGGGAGAGTATGTAGGCCTTTTACTGGAGGTCCCAGCCCCTAAAATGACCCCAGGAGGAAGTGTTGACCTTACTGAATTGCTTCAGTTTGAGTTCATTTGAGCACCTAAATTCAGATTTGGGCACCGTAGCATGTGTTTTTTAAGTGGTGGGCCTCAGGTCATCCTAGGGGCTAGAAGGTCCAGGGAAAGGCCTACATACTCTCCAAGAGTTGGGAAAGAACATATCAAGAGAGTGGAGTGGTAGGCCCTTGGATGGACCAGTGGATGCAATGTACCCCACTTTGAAGTGTCACGTCTTAGGCCTAGATTTAGGGTAGGATTGAACCAGTCGCCCTGTAGCCATACAAAGGCCTAGGGTTCCCAGATTGTAAAATGTTGTTCCTCCATCTTGGGAGAGTATGTAGGCCTTTCACTGGACCTCCTAGCCACTAAGATGACCACATGCCCACCACTTAAAGACCATATGTTAGGGTGCCCAAATCTGAAATTAGGTGGTCAAATGACCTGAAACTGAAGCAATTCAGTAAAGGTCAATGCTTCCTCATGGGGTCATTTTAGGGCCTAGGACCTCCAGTAAAGGGTAAAATACTCTTCTTGGTTGTGGGAACAACATATCCAACGATGAGGACCCCAGGCCCAAAGATGTCCCCCTGGCAACTGTTTCAACTTTGGGTCAGCCTACATGTAAAAGTGCCCAAAGTTGAAGGGCAGAGCTTCAACTTCAGCTACCCAGTATCCAAGGTTGAAGCGCCCTTCCACTTTGGGCACTGGATAGCTGAAAGCTTCAACTTCAGCTACCCAGTACCCAAGGTTGAAGCCCTTCAACTTTGGGCAGATCTACAAGCTCGTAGTGCGGCACCGAGTGCCACGCTACGAGCTTGTAGATCTGCTATTTTTCAGTGGGGTACATTGAATCACTTGTCCTGGGTCAATCCAAGGGCCTACCACTCCACTATCTTGATATGTTGTTCCCCAACTCTTGGAGAGTATTTAGGCATTTTACTGGAGGTCCCAGCCCCTAAAATGACCCCAGGAGGAAGTGTTGACCTTTACTGAATTGCTTCAGTTTGAGTTCATTTGAGCACCTAAATTCAGATTTGGGCACCGTAGCATGTGGTTTTTAAGTGGTGGGCCTCGGGTCATCCTAGGGGCTAGAAGGTCCAGGAAAAGGCCTACATACTCTCCAAGAGTTGGGAAAGAACATATCAAGAGAGTGGAGTGGTAGGCCCTTGGATTGACCAGTGGATGCAATGTACCCCACTTTGAGGTGTCACGTCTTATGCCTAGATTTAGGGTAGGATTGAACCAGTCGCCCTGTATCCATACAAAGGCCTAGGGTTCCCAGATTGTAAAATGTTGTTCCTCCATCTTGGGAGAGTATGTAGGCCTTTCACTGGACCTCCTAGCCACTAAGATGACCACAGGCCCACCACTTAAAGATGTTAGGGTGCCCAAATCTGAAATTAGGTGGTCAAATGACCTGAAACTGAAGAGATTCAGTAAAGGTCAACGCTTCCTCATGGGGTCATTTTAGGGCCTAGGACCTCCAGTAAAGGGTAAAATACTCTTCTTGGTTGTGGGAACAACATATCCAACGATGAGGACCCCAGGCCCAAAGATGTCCCCCTGGCAACTGTTTCAACTTTGGGTCAGCCTACATGTAAAAGTGGCCAAAGTTGAAGGGCAGAGCTTCAACTTCAGCTACCCAGTACCCAGGGTTGAAGCACCCTTCAACTTTGGGCACTGGATAGCTGAAGTTGAAAGCTTCAACTTCAGCTACCCAGTACCCAAGGTTGAAGCGCCCTTCAACTTTGGGCACTGGATAGCTGAAGTTGAAAGCTTTGAAACATTGTTTCAACTTGTGTATATATAGACGGTCTATATATAGACGTTTAAAAAACTGTTAATCAACGTCTAAGCTTGACCGCTAAAAAACGTAAAACCTTAGACTAGTTAAGCCGCTGCGTTCACACCAGATACAGTGGACACTAATCACATGAATCACAGGGACAATATGCAGACATGGACGGTTCACTCTACTTTTAAACATTTCGAATGATCTATTCACAGAATGTTGAGAGAGAAACTGCAATCTTATGGACATGACAATCACTCAAAATAGTATTTCTCAGTTGATGATTAACCAATTCACTTAGTTACGTCCTTCCCCCAGAGATAGAGAGGTTTTTCCAATTTCCTGAACTATCTGCCCTCAGAACTAATGCAGTGGGTTGTAAATGAGTGAATGAGTCACCGCTCACCGGAACGGAGAGGCTGGCTATAGCTGAGTGGGTAGAGACTCACATAGCCAGACACCAAGTGAGTCCACCTACTGAAAGGTCAGGGGAAATCAACATATTGTTGCTGTCGAGCAGAAACCCCTTATCTCCCCTTCTGTCAGGTGAAAAGAAGCGGCTCGGAGTGACGCTCATGCATTGAAGGAAACATGAGGTCAGTCCGTTGCTCTCCCCAGGTTGGCGGAGGGAGTGTAGAGCCCAGGATTACATTAGATAATTGACACTGGGTGAACAAATGGGTTACAAAATCGTGGGATTTAAAAAAAAAGAAACCTTATCTCCATATTTCAACTTTTTGTGTTCTTTCGTAAATTATCGCCCTACTTGATCATAGCTTACTAACTATACAGCATCAAAAGCACCAACGGTAGCAGATCCGCGAGCTCACAAAACGACGCATTTTGAGCTTCTCGATCCGCTACTCTTGTATTAATATTTTTGAATTTCACTCCTGAAAAGTAACAGTTTTGAACAGGTTTCCACCCCGACAAAGATGATGTATATTGAATCCATTTTGGGCGAGAACCCCTTTTGGTGTTAGCATTATGTTATGCTTTAGCAATTGAAAAATAGCAGATCTACAAGCTCATAGCGCGCCACCGAGTGGCGCGCTACGAGCTTGTAGGTCTGCTATTTTTGAAAAATCGAAGAACGACATAGAAACATTGCTTTTTCAGAAAACTGTCAGGATGTAGAAGACATTTTTAGAATCTGATCTCAGGTCAAAATGGGTTAATGGGCTGAAAACCAGCGCCAGCAACAAACCCACATCCATTGCTTTGAGAACCAATCCTCCATTCCATACGGGTCCATTTGGACCTGTACGCGTGGCTCAAATGCCCAATAAATAATGGGCCTTGATATGAAAAAGGTTGAAAACCACTGCCCTAAAGTGTTATTTTAGCTAGTCCATTCATTGAACATTATAGCACCTTTTTATATATAGCACAAGTTTTAGACAAAAATCACACCCGTGTGAAGTGAGTGTGTGTGTGTGTGTGGGGGTGGGGGGGGGGGAGGAGTTCCAGACCCACAGGAACGCAGGGAGTCGCCCCGCATCCGGCATCCGAAACGGTTGAGAATTACCGTGTGGGGGTACCTTCTGTACCTTCTACTGTACTGTCACTGTACTGTACTGGCACACCCGAAATCACCATATATACAGTTAATATGTGCGTGTGTGTTAGGTTGCGCACAGGTGGTGAAAAACAACCATGCTGTTTTCGTGCTCAGACGCACCCACCCACCCAGCCACCCACCCACATAGCTCCGTAAGGGAGTGGTTGCATCACTCAAAAATTCCATCAAATGGGGGTCCATAGCCTAATGCATGACCGGGGGGCTTTGACATTAAAATTGTTGAGAACGTAAAAATCTTCTCTTATGGGGGTCCCTGGAATATCTTTTTCAAATGGGGGTCTGCGGGCTAATAAATGTCAATTGGGGGGTCCTTGACATGAAAAGGTTTTGAGAACCATTGTAATAGGGTTTAATGATTACACCCTATTATACAACATGTGTCGCTCACTGTTGTCTGCAGTGAGAGGACAGCATGCGCCGCACACGCTGACACATGCAGACTAGACACAAATCTACGAAATGCTACTGTATAAACTTCATGGCCCATTGACGTTGACCTACTGTACTGCTCGGAAAGGAAAACGATATCTACTGTGGCGCACTGGTGTGTGTGTGTGTGTGTGTGTGTGTGTGTGTGTGTGTGTGTGTGTGTGTGTGTGTGTGTGTGTGTGTGTGTGTGTGTGTGTGTGTGTGTGTGTGTGTGTGTGTGTGTGTGTGTGTGTGTGTGTGTGTGTGTGTGTGTGTGTGTGTGTGTGTGTGTGTGTGTGTGTGTGTGTGTGTGTGTGTGTGTGTGTGTGTGTGTGTGTGTGTGTGTGTGTGTGTGTGTGTGCGTGCGTGCGTGCGTGCGTGCGTGCGTGCGTGCGTGCGTGCGTGCGTGCGTGCGTGCGTGCGTGCGTGCGTGCGTGCGTGCGTGCGTGCGTGCGTGCGTGCGTGCGTGCGTGCGTGCGTGCGTGCGTGCGTGCGTGCGTGCGTGCGTGCGTGCGTGCGTGCGTGCGTGCGTGCGTGCGTGCGTGCGTGCGTGCGTGCGTGCGTGCGTGCGTGCGTGCGTGCGTGCGTGCGTGCGTGCGTGCGTGCGTGCGTGCGTGCGTGCGTGCGTGCGTGCGTGCGTGCGTGCGTGCGTGCGTGCGTGCGTGCGTGCGTGCGTGCGTGCGTGCGTGCGTGCGTGCGTGCGTGCGTGCGTGCGTGCGTGCGTGCGTGCGTGCGTGCGTGCGCGTGCGCGTGCGCGTGCGCGTGCGTGCGCGCGCGCGCTCACGTCCGTGTGTGCTTGCGTGTGTTTGTATGAATGTGCATTGTGCAGCACACAGACAATTGTGGTTGGAAAGTTGGTTGTGCAGACGCCTGTCGACAGCCCCCTCTGACTGAGTGAGTC
Organism: Electrona antarctica; assembly: GCF_951216825.1. Classification (NCBI taxonomy): domain Eukaryota; kingdom Metazoa; phylum Chordata; class Actinopteri; order Myctophiformes; family Myctophidae; genus Electrona; species Electrona antarctica. The sequence goes on along the minus strand of NC_136802.1, from coordinate 7,995,924 downwards.
ACTGTCAACACAGGGGCCAGGGCACACCCACATCAACACAGGACACACCCACATCATAGGTTCATGATTTGTAGGGTAGGGTCCTTCATATTATGCCAGTTGTTGACCAGTGTTGTTGACTACCTTTTTTCACTGGCAAAAACTGAATAAAAACTAAATGAAAACTAAGCTTTAAAAAACTAAACTAAGACTAAATATATTGACAATATCGTCAACAAATAAAAACTAGACTAAAATGTTAGGAAGGGACTTAGTGGACAAGAGATCCAGTATATCTCTCTCTCTCTCTCTGTGTAATTTTGCCCCTACTGGTACTCTAAACATAGGGACATAGCAGACATAGGGACATTGCTGTTCCTTGGAGTGGTTGCACCACTCAAAAATCAGACCAGTCTGAAGTGAGTGGTGCAACAGCACCCCCTGTTGGTACTCTAAACATAGAGACATAGGGACATTACTGTTCCTTTGAGTGGTTGCACCACTCAAAAATCAGACCAGTCTGAAGTGAGTGGTGCAACAGCGCCCCCTGTTGGTACTCTAAACATAGGGACATAGGGACATTACTGCACCACTCAAAAAAGGAAAAAGAACAGTGCTTTTGTGAAGATGGTCTCACCTTGCGTTCTATGATCTCCAGGGCCAGCCTCCTGGCGTGGCGATAACTCAGGTTCTCTCCGGGGACTCGAACCACCTCTCGGAAGAGGCCCAGCTGGAACTGGACCAGAGCCGGGGGGGCTGTGTGGCCGCAGGAGGACACCGCTGGGAGGGAGAGGGGACGTCCTGGGGGCACGGACAGGGGACGTCCTGGGGGCACGGACAGGGGACGTCCTGGGGTCACGGACAGGGTGACCGCTGGCACGCAGACAGAGCCATATAGGGAAGAAGGGCAGGCAGACTGTATTGTATAGCAGTGCATCTCAAACATCGTCATTTCAAGCAGTGTTGATTTCGTCCACTAATACTATGACAAAAAAAGTTTGTTGACTACTTTTTTTCACTGACGAAAACTAAATGGAATCTAAATGAGAACTATAAGCTATGATGACTAAAACTAAGTATACTAAGTAAACTAAATATATTGACAATTCCGTCAACAAATAAAAACTAGACTAAATTGTTAGGAAGGGACTTAGTGGACAAGAGATCCAGTATAAGTCATTTTACACTTGGTTGCATGCTGAAAGTAGCAGATCTACAAGCTCACAACGCGTCGCAGTTGACTAAATCAACGAGTTAAAAAACGTTTGCTCTGAAAGAATATGTTCAAAGATTTCACGATTTTTCAAAAATAGCAGATCTACAAGCTCGTAGCGCGGCACCGAGTGCCGCGCTACGAGCTTGTAGATCTGCTATTTTTCAAAACATGACACAATGCTTCCCGTTCAGAATGGATTAAACTATCACTGTACTGCGTAACCACCAACACACAATTTACAATTTAGGCATTTAGCAGACGCTCTTAATCCAGAGCGACTTACATTAAGCAATAACACAAAATGGTATTAGAACTACACAAAGACACTGAAACAAAAATAGATTTGGATTAGGAGGACATCTCACCTTTTGACTCCATGCAGTCAAGCCGCGTCTATCTGCCTCAATGGTGTCTTCTTTACCCCTCTCTCTCTCACACGCACACACACACACACACACTGACAGTTTATCAATAGTGTTCTCACTCATTTTATTTTACATTTCAAGTTTGGTTTCTCTTTGTAGGACTAGGCTGTTGAGACAGGCAGGAAGTCACAGAGGGCTGCACGAGTAGCTCTCCCCCGAAAAGGTAGGTAGCCCTCACTCTGAGAGCGGATACATGCACGCCCGGCACTGCCTCACACACACACACACACACACACCACACACACCACACACACACACACACACACACACACACACACACACACCACACACACAAAGAGGGGGGGGGACCTTTCGCACACAGGAAAGCACCACGAATACAGTGTTCATAACATAGCTTGCCTAATAAACAGGGGTTGACACTAAGGTCTCGACTCTCGAGGCACTTGCCCGTCGGGAAAGTACAGGTCATGTTGTACTTTACCAAAGGTCATGCCCACTTGCCCGAAAAATAAATTGTCCATTATAAAATGCTAGGTGAAATGTGAAAATTTGAATTTGAACGCTGAGGAAGGCCAACCAGGCTGAACGCGTACGTTGTCCACTCTCATCAGAGGTAAATAAAATCATGTGCAAAGGACAAATACCTGCTATGAATATACTTTTTATTTTATTTTTGTGTAGCAACAGTGAAAACAGCACATTATAGGTAAACGGTGCTCTTATTTTACATTCCACAGACCAGCAGACGATCGCTCTGGCCACGTTCACGGTTGTGTGTGTCCCCCTCTCAAATGAGCACTTTCCCAGTCGGGCAACCTTAAAGCAAACTCCACCTGACCGAAAGTTTTATTACCTGCAGGTGGGCATGCCCGGAGGACGTTGGACCCCTTTAAGAGGGGTGGGCAACTTTGACGATGGAGAGGGCCACAAATTTATTTCCACACTCACTCCATAGGGCCACATTGCATACTGCAAAAATAGCCGATCTATACAAGCTCAAAACGCGTCGCAGTGCGCGTCCCAGTCTGACGCGTTTTGAGCTTGAAGATCGGCTATTTTTGCTATATTTGAATTGAAATCCTGAATTATGATTTTTTTTTGCCATTTTTTAATTGGAATCCTGAAAAGTTACATTTTTTGATTGAATTTCAAATGCATTTAGTTATAGTTATGTTAACTTTATGAACTAAATACAAATACATTGGACATAAAAAAGACAATAATATTTTAATACTAAACTAAGTCATTAGCTGAAATCAATAATTTATCAATGTTGGATATTAACCTGAGGGCCACATTACGTGATGGTGAGGGCCGCATGTGGCCCCTGGGCCGCCAGTTGATATTAACCTGAGGGCCACATTACGTGATGGTGAGGGCCGCATGTGGCCCCCGGGCCGCCAGTTGCCCATTTATGCCTTATAGAGTGAAACCTGTGCCGTCATAATCAACCATAATGCACGTTGACATGGACATGAGGTGCAGGAACCTACCATCTATTCTAAACCTTCAGGGACCCCCCAGGCCCCTATGCATCAGCTATTAAAAAAAATCAGACCAGTCTGAAGCGAGTGGTGCAACAGCACCCCCTATTGGTACTCTAATCATCAGGACATAGGGACATTGCTGTTCCTTGGAGGGCTCCGTCTTTTTGGCAAATCTAGAACTTCCTGTTTGAGAGCTAGCAAACTTAAGACATCCGGTTGCTTTCAGAATAAAAGCGTGGTTAATTAAATAATTATTACATTACATTATTAGTATTATTATTACATTACAGTTATTGTGAAGACACACATTATGTTTCTGTGTAAAAATAAGTAATGAAATAACGTAAAAAAGTTATCTAAATGGATAAATGCCCAAGTCCATGCACTGGAGTGCCCAAGTCCATTCACTGGAGTGCATGGACTTAATAAAGTGGATGCTGGACAAAATCCCTGCTATGTTTCGACTAGTGTGACATATGCACGCGTCCGGGGAGACCTCCTCTACAACACCACACTGTCCGCTAAGCAGCAGAGGTGTAAAACAAAAATTGGCACCAGGTCACAGGTCAAAAAACATAAAAAAACTTCCCATTTCCAGACTACAGTGGACTAAAGTGGACGCTGGACAGAAATCCCTGCTATGTTTCGACTAGTGTGACATACGCACGTGTCCGGGGAGACCTCCTCTACAACACCACACTGTCCGCTAAGCAGCAGAGGTGTAAAACAAAAATTGGCACCAGGTCACAGGTCAAAAAACATAAAAAAACTTCCCATTTCCAGACTACAGTGGACTAAAGTGGACGCTGGACAGAAATCCCTGCTATGTTTCGACTAGTGTGACATATGCACGCGTCCGGGGAGACCTCCTCTACAACACCACACTGTCCGCTAAGCAGCAGAGGTGTAAAACAAAAATTGGCACCAGGTCACAGGTCAAAAAACATAAAAAAACTTCCCATTTCCAGACTACAGTGGACTAAAGTGGACGCTGGACAGAAATCCCTGCTATGTTTCGACTAGTGTGACATACGCACGCGTCCGGGGAGACCTCCTCTACAACACCACACTGTCCGCTAAGCAGCAGAGGTGTAAAACAAAAATTGGCACCAGGTCACAGGTCAAAAAACATAAAAAAACTTCCCATTTCCAGACTACAGTGGACTAAAGTGGACGCTGGACAGAAATCCCTGCTATGTTTCGACTAGTGTGACATACGCACGCGTCCGGGGAGACCTCCTCTACAACACCACACTGTCCGCTAAGCAGCAGAGGTGTAAAACAAAAATTGGCACCAGGTCACAGGTCAAAAAACATAAAAAAACTTCCCATTTCCAGACTACAGTGGACTAAAGTGGACGCTGGACAGAAATCCCTGCTATGTTTCGACTAGTGTGACATATGCACGCGTCCGGGGAGACCTCCTCTACAACACCACACTGTCCGCTAAGCAGCAGAGGTGTAAAACAAACATTGGCACCAGGTCACAGGTCAAAAAACATAAAAAAACTTCCCATTTCCAGACTACAGTGGACTAAAGTGGACGCTGGACAGAAATCCCTGCTATGTTTCGACTAGTGTGACATACGCACGCGTCCGGGGAGACCTCCTCTACAACACCACACTGTCCGCTAAGCAGCAGAGGTGTAAAACAAAAATTGGCACCAGGTCACAGGTCAAAAAACATAAAAAAACTTCCCATTTCCAGACTACAGTGGACTAAAGTGGACGCTGGACAGAAATCCCTGCTATGTTTCGACTAGTGTGACATACGCACGCGTCCGGGGAGACCTCCTCTACAACACCACACTGTCCGCTAAGCAGCAGAGGTGTAAAACAAAAATTGGCACCAGGTCACAGGTCAAAAAACATAAAAAAACTTCCCATTTCCAGACTACAGTGGACTAAAGTGGACGCTGGACAGAAATCCCTGCTATGTTTCGACTAGTGTGACATATGCACGCGTCCGGGGAGACCTCCTCTACAACACCACACTGTCCGCTAAGCAGCAGAGGTGTAAAACAAACATTGGCACCAGGTCACAGGTCAAAAAACATAAAAAAACTTCCCATTTCCAGACTACAGTGGACTAAAGTGGACGCTGGACAGAAATCCCTGCTATGTTTCGACTAGTGTGACATACGCACGTGTCCGGGGAGACCTCCTCTACAACACCACACTGTCCGCTAAGCAGCAGAGGTGTAAAACAAAAATTGGCACCAGGTCACAGGTCAAAAAACATAAAAAAACTTCCCATTTCCAGACTACAGTGGACTAAAGTGGACGCTGGACAGAAATCCCTGCTATGTTTCGACTAGTGTGACATACGCACGCGTCCGGGGAGACCTCCTCTACAACACCACACTGTCCGCTAAGCAGCAGAGGTGTAAAACAAAAATTGGCACCAGGTCACAGGTCAAAAAACATAAAAAAACTTCCCATTTCCAGACTACAGTGGACTAAAGTGGACGCTGGACAGAAATCCCTGCTATGTTTCGACTAGTGTGACATACGCACGCGTCCGGGGAGACCTCCTCTACAACACCACACTGTCCGCTAAGCAGCAGAGGTGTAAAACAAAAATTGGCACCAGGTCACAGGTCAAAAAACATAAAAAAACTTCCCATTTCCAGACTACAGTGGACTAAAGTGGACGCTGGACAGAAATCCCTGCTATGTTTCGACTAGTGTGACATACGCACGCGTCCGGGGAGACCTCCTCTACAACACCACACTGTCCGCTAAGCAGCAGAGGTGTAAAACAAAAATTGGCACCAGGTCACAGTCGAAACATAGCAGGGATTTCTGTCCAGCGTCCACTTTAGTCCACTGTAGTCTGGAAATGGGAAGTTTTTTTATGTTTTTTTACATCTGACCTGGTGCCAATTTTTGTTTTACACCTCTGCTGCTTAGCGGACAGTGTGGTGTTGTAGAGGAGGTCTCCCCGGACGCGTGCATATGTCACACTAGTCGAAACATAGCAGGGATTTTTGTCCAGCGTCCACTTTAGTCCACTGTAGTCTGGAAATGGGAAGTTTTTTTAAGTTTTTTTACATCTGACCTGGTGCCAATTTTTGTTTTACACCTCTGCTGCTTAGCGGACAGTGTGGTGTTGTAGAGGAGGTCTCCCCGGACGCGTGCGTATGTCACACTAGTCGAAACATAGCAGGGATTTCTGTCCAGCGTCCACTTTAGTCCACTGTAGTCTGGAAATGGGAAGTTTTTTTATGTTTTTTGACCTGTGACCTGGTGCCAATTTTTGTTTTACACCTCTGCTGCTTAGCGGACAGTGTGGTGTTGTAGAGGAGGTCTCCCCGGACGCGTGCGTATGTCACACTAGTCGAAACATAGCAGGGATTTCTGTCCAGCGTCCACTTTAGTCCACTGTAGTCTGGAAATGGGAAGTTTTTTATGTTTTTTGACCTGTGACCTGGTGCCAATTTTTGTTTTACACCTCTGCTGCTTAGCGGACAGTGTGGTGTTGTAGAGGAGGTCTCCCCGGACGCGTGCGTATGTCACACTAGTCGAAACATAGCAGGGATTTCTGTCCAGCGTCCACTTTAGTCCACTGTAGTCTGGAAATGGGAAGTTTTTTTATGTTTTTTGACCTGTGACCTGGTGCCAATTTTTGTTTTACACCTCTGCTGCTTAGCAGACAGTGTGGTGTTGTAGAGGAGGTCTCCCCGGACGCGTGCGTATGTCACACTAGTCGAAACATAGCAGGGATTTCTGTCCAGCGTCCACTTTAGTCCACTGTAGTCTGGAAATGGGAAGTTTTTTTATGTTTTTTGACCTGTGACCTGGTGCCAATTTTTGTTTTACACCTCTGCTGCTTAGCGGACAGTGTGGTGTTGTAGAGGAGGTCTCCCCGGACGCGTGCGTATGTCACACTAGTCGAAACATAGCAGGGATTTCTGTCCAGCGTCCACTTTAGTCCACTGTAGTCTGGAAATGGGAAGTTTTTTTATGTTTTTTGACCTGTGACCTGGTGCCAATTTTTGTTTTACACCTCTGCTGCTTAGCGGACAGTGTGGTGTTGTAGAGGAGGTCTCCCCGGACGCGTGCGTATGTCACACTAGTCGAAACATAGCAGGGATTTCTGTCCAGCGTCCACTTTATAAAGTCCATGCTCTCCAGTGAATAGCATTTATCCATTTAGATAACTTTTTAATTACTTATCTTTACACAGAAACATTACTTATTACTTATTTTTACACAGAAACATAATGTGTGTCCTATAGCATCGTTTAAATGCTTAATTTATAGTTTTAATGTGCAAATTAAACTTTTTTTCAATACTCTAGAGGGTACTCTTATTTTGAAGAGATCGTCCACCGGAAGTCTTATATTTGCTCACTAGATTTGCCAAAAAAACAGTGCTTCCTTGGGAGTGGTTGCACCACTCAAAAACATATAGGCCTATATATGTTGACATTCTTTGACACTTTTTAAAATATTTTACATTTTTAATATAGGCCTACCACAAATCTTGTATGGTACGAAATATTTCCAGATGGGGGTCCGTGGCCTAATACACATATAGGGGGTCCTTGAGATGAAAAGGTTTGAGGACCACTACGGGCCCCCTGGCGGTCCTCCCTCCCTCCCTGGTTGGAGCCGAGTCAGTCAAGGCGCTGCTGATGTCACGGAGACGCAGCAGCACAGTCCCGGGTTCTCTCTGTCTGTCATGCTGTGGATTCTGGGAGAAAACGTATGTCGGCCAACAGCCATTTTCGCGTCTCGGCTGCAGCCTGGCTGTCATCATGGACCATAATATGGACCACATTTTATGAGACACACAGTGTAGACTAGAGGAACTGTCTCTGAACACAACACCACACAGAGGCAGCAATAATAAGCGATCGTTTAACTTGATTCAAAGTTGATTTGTTTTAAACTTAGATGGACCCACGTCGCGGACTTTACTGAATTATTACCGCAGTGGTCGGTCTGTTGTTTGGGGGAGAGGAGAGGACAGCGAACGTTGCTGTTATTGTTAACCCGGCCGGGGTAAGGTTGGTTAACAGTGGATCGTTATTTATATACACACGTAAAACTACACTACCATCATTTCACCATCATCTTACTGTGCATCATAATAGCATCGAAGAGAGAGGCGTGGTTTGCATTGTGCTGTCACTGACTGGGATATTTCTCCTGGTCGAGGAGAGAGAGAGAGCGAAGGAGGGATCGAGGCAGGTAAACAAAAACACTTATCTTTCTATCTACACTTTGTGAATGTTCTTCTAAAACACATACAGGCCTGTTATTATTGTGAACAGCTATAGGCTGCAGGATCACTTGTGATTGTATAGCATATAGATTTAGACTCGTTAGATGTAGCCTATATTTCTCGTAGATTCGATTCTGACATTTTCAATCTACCGATTGAAAATGTCAATCGATCAAATTACATCTACGAGAGTCTATTAAATCTTAGGATTTGGTTGATTTATCATTGAATGAATGACGTGGTGATGGTTTGGTTGTCATCATCCTTTTGTGAATGATCGACGCAGCATCATAACAAAATAAAGGACACTTGCATCCATCCAGGCGTCGATCGTTGTAAAGGTAATGTAGATGGACAGACATACTATAGAATGCCATGATGGGGCACTTTTATAAATATAAAAAGGGGACACGAATGTTTACCAACAACAAACGGTTACAGTTACACAACACCACGCCATGCTGTGATCATTCCATAGAGGACAACATGATCTCGTGCGGTGTTTGTTATTATGTAGCTGTTGAACGCGAGTGGTGCGGCTCTTGTGAAATGTAGCACTTTTCTTGCATGGATACAATGTTGTGAATTGCCCGAGGGCAGGGAAACCTAACCATGAATCGCGTTTGAATCGGCTACAACGTTACCACCATCAACCAATAGTCTTTTATTGTCTGTCCGTCCTTGATGTTTTTTCCTCACTCAGTGCAATTCAACTATTATCTGCGCATCATTATTTATATTGGGGCCTAAAACCGTCTATGTTTACAAACGTCGGATCCGACCCCTTAATTGTTTTAAAGTGTATTTATATCCAGGCTATATAAAGAAAACGACGGACTGGGTTGTTTATTTATTTATGTGCTTTTATGGTTGATATGTGATGCTGCTGCGTGATAGATGGATACGGCCATTTTCTTTATTATTATTTGGGACAATCCTGATCCTCTCCTTTTTTATCGACGGTCACCTTGATTGATCTCCTGCCAAGCCCAAGCCTTTCTCCTCTCTCTCTCTCCTCTCTTGTGTTCGCCCCCAAGCCAGGCCATTAAAATGCACTTTGGGCTGTAATGACCACCACCCACATTGACGGATCAATGCTCTGATGATGAGAAGATAGTATATAATAGTAACACGACGCCGGTGGTGCCTTTTTTTCTGGAGTTTCCCGGCGACATTATAGTGTGTCGCAAACGGATAGAATGAATGAACGGCAGGGAGCCGTTGACATTGGTGCATTGCAGTCAATGTGGATGAGGCAGGCAGGCGGACGGAAGAGGAGGGGAGGAGGGTAGAAGATGAGAGAGAGAAGCGCGTGATGTGTGTGTGTGTGTGTGTGTGTGTGGGGGGGGGGGGGGGTACAGGTGCGTGTCCTCCAAGAGACAGAGAGGATGGATGGAGAGAGAGGATCATGGGTCACGCTTCACACAAAGTTGCACAACTGGCTTTTCTGACTATAGTGCTGCTGCTGCAATAAAGCGTTTGTTTACACAGTTTGTCAATAATAATTATAGTATTGGGCCCTCAGGGGTCTTCTTGTTGTAACGAGGAAAAGATTGAGTGCTGACTGTATTAGCAGAACAGAGCCTAATCAGCCTATATGGTGGAAGAAAATGAAATTAAATGATTACTATATTTACCCAGGGTATCTGGGCTAAGCTCAAGAACTTGTTTCCAGCCAGGCCCTGCTCATAGAACACATTTCATCGTAGTGGTTCAATGCCTTGTTCAAGGGCACTTCAGCGGTGGTAATTTTAACGTGTCGGACAGCTGATTCGAACTGGCGACCTTCCGGTATCAAGACCGCTCCGCTATCCGTTCGGCCACCGCTGCCACTAAAAGATGCATGATAATGTCTGATGACATTCTTCTCTTTCAACTGATTGTACTGTATACAGTAGTACAGTACAGCATGTCATGTGCTTAAGGAGGAGAGTGACTTATTGCTGCACATAGCAGGCAATGAGGAGGGAAATGTGATATAGTTGCTCATTAAATCTTTCTAGCCGGATCTGATCCTCCCTCTCTGTCTCTCTTCCCCATCGCTCCCTCCTCCTGAGTGCTGACGTGGTTTAATCTATATGGGTTCTGCTTAATCGTACACAAACGCACACACATGCAGAGACACACATGCGTGCGCAGCCGCGCACACACAGTGTGGTCCTATAGTACAGTACATTTACAGTAAGTACAGTCAGATACTTATCCCTTTCCCCCACACAGAGCATCAGCATATTGTCACCGTCGACCAGAAACCAACATGAATATGGTCCTATACTGTAGATGTTATATTATACTATAGGAATATTTTAGCAAAATACTGCTGCACAATTAATCGAAAAGATGGAGATCTATACATTCAGACACCTATGCAGTCTCACTTTGTGAGAGAATGGTGCAGCACTATAGAGGGTATGTACATTAAAGTGAATGGCAGATCGAGTGGCAAAGTGAGTGACAAAGTGAATTTAATGTTGTTTAAAGTCATTTAATGCAATCAAATAGGATATTTCTGTTTGGATGTATGGGCTGTCAAAGTGTCAATGCTAGAAAGTAGTTATTTTCCACTCGATAGGCATTCCAGCATAACTTCCAGGCGATGTCACGTGCATACCCTCTATAGTTGGCTGTCCCGATTCGTTTTAGTGACTCTTGGGTTTTTGCTACAAGAGAGAGACTTTTAAGAGAGATTTAAAGTCAAGTACTTTGATGTTGTCTGGAAAAAAATCGTGTAAGAATCGTGATCTCAATTCTTGTGGAGGAAAATCGGGATTCACATTTGAGCAAGAATCGTGCAGCACTAGAGCAATATGTGAAAATTAGGTGTGTGTGTGTGTGTGTGTGTGTGTGTGTGTGTGTGTGTGTGTGTGTGTGTGTGTGTGTGTGTGTGTGTGTGTGTGTGTGTGTGTGTGTGTGTGTGTGTGTGTGTGTGTGTGTGTGTGTGTGTGTGTGTGTGTGTGTGTGTGTGTGTGTGTGTGTGTGTGTGTGTGTGTGTGTGTGTGTGTGGCGCTAATGATCAGTAGCACATTTCCAGTGTGTATGTGCAAGTTGCCAGTAGGATAACTTGATACTTGTACAAACCGAAAGAAAAATGCTAAGTGCATAAAATAGATGAAGAAAGAAAAGCAACTAAAGATTTGCATGACCTTCGGCAACAGTCAGCCAGCCAGGCGAGCCACGGTGGAGCCACAGGGCACAACAGACCCACGAGGCGCGTCAACAATCAACTATCCAAGAACAAGTGAAGGGCAGGATAAAAACACAAGGACAGCAGCAGGCAGGGACACCGACAGTCAAGCAAATGAACCGCAGCCAAGCACAGCACAGCACAGCACAGGCAGTGGGAACTAAGCGCTATAGCATTTGTATCACCTTGGCCAAATCCATGGAGTATATGTACGTCATTTAGGGGACTAACGTCACAATCTAGAGCCGGTTCAATGCCTCTCGGCGCCCAATGCGAGATTAGTAGAGGTCGCCGGTCCCCGCCCCGCATATTTCATTTACTTTTATTTCATTTTATTATTTTAAGGGCTACACAGCGCCCCCTAGCGACCTGGCGCCCTAGGCGGGGAACTGTTGCGCCTGCCCCCCTAGAGCCGGCCCTCACTGGGCCGCATGAATCCACGCCGTTATTGGAGCCTTGTTCAGTTTTAATTATAGTCCCTTTTATTGGTAGCCGTAATACCATAATGTTGCTCTTATCTCCTTATTTGAACCTTTGGTGTTTTTTTTCCTTAAATTAATTAACGCCCTACGTGATCATACCACAGGGTCACACAAAATCATCTAAAGTATAGCTTTACACCTGACAGATACCTGATGAAGGTCGTTTAGACCGAAACGTTTCTATTCATGATTCGCATTTGGTTGCCGGCTCCGACGCACCTGTCCTTGTAGGTGTGCACAAGGTCTTTTCGCTACAAAAAAACACCTGACAGACGAAATACTGTACTATATACCAAACCATATAGTTTGTCCTTGTCGTTTTACCTCATAATGTATTATTTGTGTGTTTTAGACACAAGCTTGGGGACAAAAGAGCTGTGTAGCTTTTATGTTTATGCTTACTCACGGTATATAAACATCAGGAGGAGTCAGGAAAGTGATCCTCTCTGTCTTTGTCCCCCCTCCCCCTCCTACCCCTCCCCCCTCCTACCTCCCTCTCTGCCATGTCCCATCCCCCCTCACCTGTCTGTCTACCTCTCTCCTTCTGTGTGTGTGTGCGTGTGCGTGTGTGTGTGTGTGTGTGTGTGTGTGTGTAAACTAGGGGTGGGGGATATCATGATAAATATCGTCGAGACAATACGATATGCCGTTTCAGAGATATTGTACATATCGTGATACAGTGAATGCGCATGCTGTGATTTGCTGAGTTCTTCTATACCTTGATATTAAATTTTTTCCATATCGCCCCCACTCCTAGTGTAAACCCAGGCGATGTCCACGATGGTGTATCCACGCGAAGAGGCCCTCATGGAGCGACTGACCCAGGACGAGATCGTCCTCAACACCAAGGCCGTCATGCAGGGCCTTGAGACCCTCCGCGGGGAGCACGCCCAGCTGCTCACCTCCCTGCTGGACTGCAGCCAGCCGCCCGCCGCACAGGAGAAGGGCGGCGTGCTCCGCAAGAGCCTGGAGGCCATCGAGCTGGGCCTCGGGGAGGCACAGGTACGCAGAGGAGAGAGAGAGGAGACGGATTATATTAGAGCCTGGAGGCCATCGAGCTGGGCCTCGGCGAGGCACAGGTACACAGAGAGAGAGGAGAGGAGACGGATTATATTAGAGCCTGGAGGCCATTGAGCTGGGCCTCGGGGAGTCACAGGTACACAGAGAGAGAGAGGAGAGGAGACGGATTATATTAGAGCCTGGAGGCCATCGAGCTGGGCCTCGGGGAGGCACAGGTACGCAGAGAGAGAGAGAGGAGAGGAGACAGATTATTAGAGCCTGGAGGCCATCGAGCTTGGCCTCGGGGAGGCACAGGTACAGAGAGAGAGAGGAGAGGAGACAGATTATATTAGAGCCTGGAGGCCATCACGCTGGGCCTCGGGGAGGCCCAGGTACACAGAGGAGAGAGAGGAGAGGAGACGGATTATATTAGAGCCTGGAGGCCATCGAGCTGGGCCTCGGGGAGGCACAGGTACGCAGATAGAGGAGAGGAGACAGATTATATTAGAGCCTGGAGGCCATCGAGCTGGGCCTCGGGGAGGCACAGGTACACAGAGGAGAGGAGAGGAGACGGATTATATTAGAGCCTGGAGGCCATCGAGCTGGGCCTCGGGGAGCCACAGGTACACAGAGAGAGAGAGGAGAGGGGACGGATTATATTAGAGCCTGGAGGCCATCGAGCTGGGCCTCTGGGAGGATCAGGTACACAGAGAGAGAGAAGAGAGGAGAGGGATTATCCCATTTAGACCTGATACCAGATTCTAGAAGTGTCTTTTAAATCATGACAGTTTTCTGAAAAAACCTAATGTTTCAGTGGTTCTCAAACTACAGGTATTTCATGTCAAGGACCCCAAAAATGATATGTAATTGCCCGCCAACCACCATCTGAAAATATGTTGTTCCGGGAACAGAAGCAAAGATATGAGTTAAAAACGTTTGCTGTGAACACAGCAAACGTACAGGTAGCAGACCTCTAACCCATTCTGGTCGGGAACCCCTTTTGGTGTTTCAAGCATTATGTTATACTTTAGCTATTGAAAAATAGCAGATCTACAAGCTCGTAGCACGGCACCGAGTGCCGCTCTACGAGCTTCTAGGTCTGCTATTTTTGAAAAATCGTGAAAATGCGGCACTAATCTTTGAATATACTGTATATTCTTTCAGAGCTTTGCTTCTGGGGGGAACAACATATGTTCAGATGGGGATCGGTGGCCAATTACATATAATTTTTTGGGGTCCTTGACATGAAATATTGAGCACCACTGATACAGAAACATAGGTATTTCAGAAAACTGTCAGGATTTTTTAAATTTCGACGTCAGGCCTAAATGGGCTAAGAGGGATATAAATGTTGGGGAGGGTCTTTCTGGACTCGCATGGAGCTGAGCCTGGTAGAGACTAGAGAGAGACCGGTCCTGGGGGTAGAGGGGAAAGGGGGTGCGAGTCTAGCGAGAGAGAGAGAGTGGAGGGTAATGGAAACTAAGCGAGAAGGGGAGAGAGACGAGGACTGGAGGCCATCAACACCCAATACCAAAGGCATTGTGTGAACTGGTTTAATCGAGTTTCAAAAATTGTTCCCATGTTCCCATTGTTCTGCGCTGGAGATTAATGCTATAACATTTCACTGTGTTGGACACATTCATAGGATGTTTGGTAGAATTTATATCGCTCCGGTCCTCCGGTTCTCAAAGTGGGGTCCAGGGACCCCCAGGGGTCCGTGAGGGAGTTCCAGTAGGTCCCCAGCTAAATGATAGTTTGGAACCAAATGCACCCTTATGGGTCTGTAACTCTGAGAGTGTACAAATGGAACCAATGGTACTCTCAGAGTTAAATTAACTAAATTAATGAATTGATTTTACAATATAAATTGGGGTCCCAGAGATAGAAATGCCATTAAATGGGGGCTCCGTAGACTAATGCATGTCAAACTGGGGGGTCCTTGATATTAAACGGGTTGAGAATCACTGCTAGAGCCGTAAAAATCTTCTCTTATGGCGGTCCTCGGCATTATCTCTTCAAATGGGGGTCCGTGGGCTAATTAGTGTCAATTTTGGGGGTCCTTGACATTTAAAAGGTCTGGGAACCACTGCTTTATAACTCTATGATCTGCCCCCCCCCCCCCAGGTGATCATCGCCCTGTCCAGCCACCTGAGCGCCGTGGAGTCGGAGAAGCAGAAGCTGCGAGCCCAGGTGCGCCGGCTGTGCCAGGAGAACCAGTGGCTGCGTGATGAGCTGGCGGGCACGCAGCACAAGCTGCAGCGCAGCGAGCAGAGCGTGGCGCAGCTGGAGGAGGAGAAGAAGCACCTGGAGTTCATGAACCAGATCAAGAAGTTCGACGACGACACCTCGCCCTCGGACGAGAGGAGTGGCCAGAGCGGCGGAGGAGGAGGAGGAGGAGGGAGCGGATCGGAGACCTCCAAGGACAACCTGGACGACCTGTTCCCCAACGATGACGACCAGGGACCGGGTAGGTGCAGACTGCAGAGCCTTAGATATAGACAGAGTTACGCAAACTGCGTTCACTTCATGGGGCTTCAGGCATCCACAGGATACATACTTGCCCAGCATACAAGTACAATGCTCATTTTTTCTCTAAGCCATACCAGTAAGATGCCCTGGGGGCGAGAAGCGACCTCGCCCTTACCAGAGCCTTAGATATAGACAGAGTTACGCAAACTGCGTTCACTTCATGGGGCTTCGGTCCAATGGCGGCTCTCCTACATTGGTTTAAAAGGCAGGTGGCTTGCGCACATCCAGTTCCTGGCTGGTGCCGGACCAAGGCAAGTACAGTGAAGAGAAGAGAGTCCGCACACAGGATTGCTCCAATGGTGTTCTTTTATTGAAACACCATAGTTAAGACACAACGTTCCGACCGCAGGCGGCCTTCATCAGGTGATAATGGCTCTCCTACATAGACTTCTATTGAGCGTGGGGACAACCAACTGGGACAAGTCCTGGACCGGAAGTAGGCAGAAATGCATTTGACTCAGGCAACAGCCCAGCTTTAATGATCTTAAATCCCTTTATTTTAAATTGTTTTGTAGTTATAGTAAACATACACAAACATATACATTAAAGAGACTTTAGTTGTTACTGTACAATACTTTAAAACAGTTGGCATGTTGCACACGTGCTTAAAATAGCTCTTATTTGCGCCGCCCTCGTTGAAAACAGTGTATTTCCAACTCCAACTTGTCTCAGTTCAGGCTCCATGAACAGCGCTCGAGCGCTCGGTTTCTGCTTTTCTACTCTATTAGATGGCTCTGGGTAGGTGATAATATATACCAGTGCGTGGTTCCCAAACATTTTCATGTCAAGGACCCCCATTTGAAAAGATATGCCAGGGACCCCCATAAGAGAAGACTTTTATGGCTCTAGCAGTGATTCTCAACCCGTTTAATTTAAAGGACCCCCAGTTTGACATGCATTAGTCTACGGACCCTACACTACAGCCACACAAGGGTCCATTTGGTTCCTAACTATCCATCCATCTATATCTGGGGAACCATTGGAACACCCTCAAGGACCCCTTTGAGACCCACTTTGAGAACCATTGCCATACAGGCCTAGATATAGTGGTGAAATAATGATTGGATTCAGGAGGCGATGTTTGTTGGGAATGCTGGCAGTGGAGTTCATCAAGTTCTCCTTCTCAGGAGAATGAATGACGAGGATCAAGTTCATTTCCTCGTTACATTTAAGTTAAGCGTTGAGGACTCTGCACTGTGTTGCTGATTGCTTGCATATATTCTTAGCCCCTAGAGGGGTGATTATATAAGGCTCTACTGCATCTTACCTTTTAAACAGGCTATACAGGTCTTAAATAAGTACCACCATTTTACAGTTTTGCAACGTTTACAGTTTGTATAATTAATGGTTGAGTATATCTGTTGTCCATTTTTCTTTTAGTGCCTCAATGTTAAGTACCACATATTGCCAATCAAAGTTCTCTTCATAATTATTTAAAGCCAAGAAATGATGTGTGCGTTTACGCTTAACACATTAAGACCTGAGGTCTATTCTAAAATGCCTTAAATCGTAATAGTTTTCTGAAAAACATAGGTTGCTATACAGTATCAGTG
Source organism: Electrona antarctica (assembly GCF_951216825.1). Lineage (NCBI taxonomy): Eukaryota > Metazoa > Chordata > Actinopteri > Myctophiformes > Myctophidae > Electrona > Electrona antarctica. The sequence continues at coordinate 7,978,876 of NC_136802.1, read as the reverse complement.
GTGCTCAAACCTTTTCATGTCAATCCTTTTCATTTGGCTGCCGACCCCAATCTCAAAATATTTTTTCCCAGAGACCCAGAGAAGCAAAGATTTGAGTTAAAAAATATATATATTCAAAGATTTGCACAAATTTGCACAAAATAAATAAATAGCAGATGTAGAAGTTTATATGGCAGCACAAAGTGACACGCTAAGAGCTTGTACATCTTGCTATTTTTGAATAGTATAAAATAATACTTTTTAGCTCAAGTCTGAAAAAAATTCGACAGTTATCGTGTTGTGTTAACTCATGGTGCTATGTCCGTTCTCATGATGTGTTAACTCATGGTGCTATGTCCGTTCTCACGGTGGTTCCCCCACACACAGCCCAGCCCAGTGGGGAGGTGGCAGCCCAGCAGGGGGGCTACGAGATCCCGGCCCGGCTGAGGACCCTCCACAACCTGGTGATCCAGTACGCGTCGCAGGGCCGCTACGAGGTGGCCGTGCCCCTCTGCAAGCAGGCCCTGGAGGACCTGGAGAAGACCTCTGGCCACGACCACCCCGATGTGGCCACCATGCTCAACATCCTGGCCCTGGTCTACAGGTGAGGGACGCACACTTGTCCTCAACACACCAGTGATTCTCAAACCGCTTTCCAAGGCTAAAGACCACCCAAAAAATGATAATTATTTGGACACGGACCCTTCTGTGCATTTACCCAAACGTCCATAAAGTGGCAGAACTCTGAATCCATCCATCTTCAACTGCTTTTCCGTAGTCGGGTCGCGGGGCAGACAGCTCCACCAGAGAGCTCCAGACTTCCCTCTCCAGAGCAACATTAGTGACTTCCTCTTGGGGGATCCCGAGTCGTTCCAAGGCCAGTGAGTCGATGTAATCACTCCAACTGCGCCTTGGTCTGCCCCCGGGTCCCAGTGGGACGTCCCCAGTGGGACGTGCCTCGAGGACCTCCCTAGGGAGATGCCGCAAGAGGCATCCTAACCAGATGCCCCGAACCACCTAAGCTGGCTCCTTTCCAGGCGAAGAACTCTGAATGTAAATCTTAATTTAAACATTGTTGCTCTTTGTCGTCCGCCAGAGACCAGAACAAGTACAAGGAAGCGGCCCACCTCCTAAACGACGCCCTGGCCATCCGAGAGAAGACCCTGGGGAAGGACCACCCCGCGGTGGCCGCCACCCTCAACAACCTGGCCGTGCTCTACGGCAAGAGAGGCAAATACAAGGAGGCAGAGCCTCTCTGTAAGAGAGCCCTGGAGATCAGGGAGAAGGTACGGAAGAACACATTAAACTAAACTACACCTTAAATGTCCAATGTATATCGCCACTTAACTGTCGGGCTGCAGAAACTCTGTATTTGTATCTGTATTTTAACTTTTTGTGTTTTTGTGTTTATTTTGTATTTTTGTAAATGAATGCCCTACAACGTCATCATTCTAGTCTACAGCTTCACACAAATGTATCAAAAGTAGCAGATCTAAACGCTCAAAAGCGTTGTGAATCAACCTGTTTTGATGCTACTGCAAATTGATGTTTTTGTCCTGACCCACTGTAGCCTGGGTTCCACCTATGCTTTCTATGGCATAGGCAGCTCCTGGCAGCTAGACGCAGCTGCGCAGCATGAGACTAATTAATTAGAACGACAGAGAGAGAGGAGTGTGTGTGTGTGTGTGTGTGTGTGTGCGTCAATTTAACAAAGATGCAGACGATCAGAAATCAGCAGAGAGTGATCGACGTTTGCGCTACTGTATGCCGTATTGAAGTGGACTCGGACCCAGACTTTTTTTTTTCTCCCTGGAAATAAAAACGTCTGGGTTTCCGAGGCTAGACCCACGGTGACTTACACATAGTCCTGCTTCCATCTCTCTCTCCCTGAACATCATCATGACCATCAGGTTCTGGGGAAGTACCACCCGGACGTGGCCAAGCAGCTGAACAACCTGGCTCTGCTGTGTCAGAACCAGGGCAAGTACGACGAGGTGGAGTACTACTACAGGCGGGCCCTGGAGATCTACGAGTCCAAGCTGGGAGCCGACGACCCCAACGTGGCCAAGACCAAGAACAACCTGGTGAGGAGGAGAGACCAGGCCTGACGTCGGAATTTTAAAAATGTCTTCTAAATCCTGACAGTTTTCTGAAATACCTTTGTTTCTAGGCCTATATCACTCAATATTTCATGTCAAGGATTGTTGTTCCAGGGACCTTCCAGAAGCAAAGATTTGAGTTAAAAACGTTCGCCCTGAAAGAATATATATTCAAAGATTTATGCCACATTTTCACGATTCTTCAAAAATAGCAGATCTACAAGCTCATAGCGCGGCACTCGGTGCCGCGCTATGAGCTTGTAGATCTGCTATTTTTCAATAGCTAAAGCATAACATAATGCTTAAAACACCAAAAGGGGTTCCCGCCCGGAATGGGTTAAAGACTTGTTTATAGTTATACTTAGTCATACAACCTGGTCCCTTGACAGAAACAACTGGTTCAAGGTTGTAATTTATTGTTACATCTTGTGTACAGACTGTACATACTGTAAGAGTAAACCTTATTTTAGTTTGGCTTCCTTCAGACAATGCAGCAGCATACTGTATATGAAACCACATCAAACAGCAAACACAGCAAACAGAGAGCCAGAATATAGAGTGCATGAAAGAGCGAACAACGGAGTAACACGTGCATGTTCAACAAATCAATACTTAACTTCCATTGATTCCTAATTAGGGCTGGGGGATATTGACAAAATGTCACAATATGTCTGGCAATTTTTGGAACACAAAAATATTTTGTGTTCCTTTATTTACACACAAGAAAATGTACATACATAATCATTAATTTGAAGACCAAAGAGATGGAAGCCTGCAGTGTCACTCAGAATATATTGCTGTAATGCAATTAGGCCAGGAAAAGACGAATGTGCAAGCTGCTGTATCGTACATCACAATATTAAAACTAACCGGGATCATTATTTTCATATCAAGAACATATTGATAGATTGCGGCTCCTTGTGCTTAATTACTTTATAGTTTAACGTAGTTACATGATACAATACACCATTTTACCGAACATTTTCGATCATACTAAAGTGTAAAGTGTAAAGATATAACAAAAGTTTGGCATTTTGTCCCATTTCAGGCCACATGTTACCTCAAGCAGGGGAAGTTCAAGGACGCAGAGTCTCTGTACAAAGAGATTCTGACCAGAGCGCACGAGAAGGAGTTTGGTTCCGTCAACAGTGAGTATTCAATTCAATTCAATTCAATTCAATTCAATTCAATTCAATTCAATTCAATTCAATTCAATTCAATTCAATTCAATTCAATTCAATTCAAAGGCCTTTATATCAGTGGTTTTCAACCTTTTTCATATCAAGGCCCATTATTTATTCAGAATTTGAGCCACGGAACCACCGTTTGATGAGATTTAGCCTCTCAGACCCAAAACTAAAGAATGCTTTGATATCGTTGGATAAGATTTTTTTCCACAATTCCATTGATGTGGTAGGAGAGATAACATTGATCAAAATAACAATAATTCTTCTAATTCTCTAAATGTGTAGACTTCTTGTAAATGTAATAATCCAGATGTTTAACGATATTTTAACTCTTGAGAGCGTTAAAATTAAACCATTTTACGCTCTCAAGAGTTAAAGATCTAAGGGTCCATTAGGACGATTATGTTACCAACTCTATCATTTAGCTGGGGACCACCTGGAACCCCCTCAAGGACCTCTGCCATAAGCCCTCAATGAATTGCATTGAATTGAATGGGGCATTGGGGTGTTGTGCTAATGTGCTTATTTCCATCGATCAAAAATCATTTTTTTTTATATCCTCTCTTCATAATGTAAATAGTATCCCAAGCGGCACACTTTACTACTTATTTAGATGGAAATAAGGTAATTAGCACATATCAAAAAATCAAGACAAAATCTATGTACAATTGAAAGTCAGAATCTTTACAATAAATCAATACCGAGATCACTCGATGCAGATTATTGTGCAGGAATACACACAATGGTTAGCAGCCACAGCCACCCTGCTGCTGAGACAAACGCTAATAAATGAGCAGAGTTGTCCTGGTCAGCTGGACCCACTGAGTGCTCTCCTGAAGCACTTCTCTCTGCTAAGCAGAGCCATGAATCAGCAGGAGATGGTGATAAAAGAGCTGCCCGCCTGCCCTGGAGGTTCCTGACTCAGTGTCTAATCACTGGGGGTGTTTGTTTCCTTTGTTAAAGCAGAATTCCATGCTAGAAGGCTTTCTTACCTTTATTTGTAGTTGTTACGTCCCCACCAAAGAGGTCCAGGTGTTATTTTGTGCAAAAGTGCATTATTGGCTATTTCCCCTAATATAAGCCCTCAATAGGGGTTGGGTTTTTGTGCTAATTCGCTTATTTCCATCTAAATAAGTAGTAAAGTGTGCCGCTTGGGATACTATTTACATTATGAAGAGAGGATATTATACAGTATACAAAAAAATGATTTTTGATCGATGGAAATAAGCGAATTAGCACAACACCCCAATGCCCCATTCAATTCAATGCAATTCAATGCAATTCATTGAGGGCGTATGGTAGGGGAAATAGCCAATAATGCGCTTTTGCACAAAATAACACCTGGACCTCTTTGGTGGGGACGTAACAAACAACTACAAATAAAGGTAAGAAAGCCTTCTAGTATGGAATTCTCCTTTAATTGTGAGCCCTCTGAGACCGTAACGGTGATTAAGGGCTACACAAATTAAGTTGAGTTGAGTAAATCAAATCTGCGTGAAAGTAATACACACAAGAATCAGGGGTCAAATTGAATAATTATTTTCTGTGTGGGCAATGCATTCAGATTGTATTCCCTGTATTATTGCTGCCCTGTGATGATTTGTGCCTTGTCATGCTTAGTCACCTTTGCTGGGGAAAGGATTAAGTGTTGCTCTGTAACATGTGCGAAGCCGCTTAATGGCCCTAAGCCTATCAACCCTTTACCAACCTGCACGCTCAACACACCAGTGACTTTCCAGTTGCCACAAGATTGTCATTGCATACCATAATATTATTCTTTTTTGTACATCAAAAAAACAATAATCGTCAATCTACAAGCTCATCGCATCACGTTGTGAGATTGTAGATTGCCTATTCTGTATTCTCACAGAATGTTCACCTATTTTTGTTGAATAAAAATTATGAACAGAGTAAGGATGCATGGTTCATGTGGTTAAATAGACAGATGCACACACATTATGCTACACACAGCTACAGACTAGTATACATTGGCCTACATTTTTGTATCAAATCACAAAGCTTATCGTGGGACATGATGGGGGGAGTTCCCCCATCATGTTTATCTTTGCGTATTCAAGTCTGCACACTGGTTCTCAGTTCCACTTTGTAACTGCTTTCAACGTTTCGATCACAAGATCTTCATCAGGAATGCGTATCCCCATGTCCCCATCAATGCTGTCCAAAGCTATTCCAATCCAGACCCTTCCACTCTGTATCATATATTACGCTCTAATGCTCCATCTGTTGTTTCGTTACAGATGACAACAAGCCCATCTGGATGCATGCAGAGGAGAGGGAGGAGAGCAAGGTTGGTGATTTGGACCGACCTGGCGTCTGTCTGTCTCTCTGTGCCCACTGAAGTAGCTTGGATAACCCATTAGGGAGATGGATGAGATAACTAACTTATAAGACAGATGATGCGTGAACAGTCGACTGGAAATGTCAGCGTTCTAATGGCTGTGTGACAGAGTAATGGGTTAATTGTCCCTGCATGCCTCTGTCCAACACTCTGTTTATCTGTCCGTGTGTCTCATGTCATATGTTCCTTCTGTCTGTCTGACTCTCTCTCCCCATATGTCTTACATCAGTGGTTCTCAAACTTTTTCATGTCAAGGACCCCCAAATTTTCACTTATTAGCCCACGGACCCCCATTTGCAAAGATATGCCAGGGACCGCCATAAAGAGAAGGTTTTTACGGCTCTAGCATCACTGATTCGCAAACATTTTAATTTCAAGGACCCCCATTGACATGCATTACGATATGGACCCCCATTTAATGCCATTTCCATCTCTGGGACCCCAATTCATATTGTAAAATCAATGTTAATTTAACTCTGACCAAACCAACCAAATGGGTCCATTTGGTTCCATTTTTGTACACTCTGTGTTACAGACCCATAAGGGTCCATTTGGTTCGTAACTATCTATCATTTAGCTTGGACCCCCTGGAACTCGCTCAACGATCCCCACTTTGAGAACCACTGTCTTACATTGCCAAAGTATACATAACAAATTACAAACAAACACAACAAATTTTAACACTCTCTCTCTGTCTCTGTCTCTGTCTCTGTCTCTGTCTCTGTCTCTGTCTCTGTCTCTGTCTCTGTCTCTGTCTCTGTCTCTGTCTCTGTCTCTGTCTCTGTCTCTGTCTCTGTCTCTGTCTCTGTCTCTCTCTCTGTCTCTGTCTCTCTCTCTCTCTCTCTCTCTCTCTCTCTCTCTCAGGGTCAACGTAAGGACTCAGTAGGTCCGTATGTGGAGTATGGGAGTTGGTACAAGGCCTGCAAGGTAGACAGGTGAGCGTTGTCATTTTACTGTACATACTGTACATGATACATAGCTTGCGGAGTTAGTTCAGTCAGATATACTCGAGCGGCTTCATGCTAATGTACTGTATGCTCAAGGGCGCATACTGTACATACTCGAGGGGTTAACCCATTTAGACCTGGGAACGATTCTACAAATGCCTTCTAAATCCTGACAGTTTTCTGAAAAACCCATGTTTCTATATCAGTCGTTCTCAAACATTTTCTTGTCAAGGACCCCCAAGATTATATGTAATTGGCCGCCGACCCCCATCTGAAAATATGTTGTTCCAGGGACCCCACAGAAGCGAAGATTTGAGTTAAAAACGTTGGCTCTGAAAGAATATATATTCAAAGATTTGCGCTACATTTTCACGATTTTTCAAAAATAGCAGACCTACAAGCTCGTAGCGCGGCACTCGGTGCCACGCTACTGTTCATGAAGTAGTGAAGGCGGAACTGCATCGGGGTCATTTATATCGGTTACGTAATGGATGAATGTGTCGTACCTCCTCTCCAGCACGGTCACTGTGTTTAGACACCATTAAGCAATCTCAGTTTCACCTGCCTTCAGTAGTCAAATAATCGGCAAATGTGGTTTCTGTGGGGAGCTGACGCAGCAGCATCCCTCTTCCTAATTTGAATTTGAGAGTGCAGAACATTATGTTTCAGGTCACGCCGCGTCTGCCTGTGCACCTAAAGTTAGCCTGCCTTCTGGATGCGTGCGTAGCAGCGTGAGGACTAAGGACAAGTGAAAGACCATTTCAGATGCCGTCAGTGGTGTAAAAAGTACTCAATTGTTTTACTTAAGTAAAAGTACCAATACTGCAATTTAGAACTACTTCGTTACAAGTAAAAGTACGGAATTGAAAATGTACTTGAGTAAAAGTATAAAAGTATCGGCATCAAAATGTACTTAAGTACTAAAAGTAAGTACTCATTGTGCAGAATGTGCCATTTCACATGTTCAAACTGTGTACAAAATCTATTGAAAATAGCAGATCTGCATTGTGAGCTTGTAGATCTGCTATTTTCAAATGGCAGAAATGTATATTGTGGTTAATGTATGTTCTCTAATCAAAATTAAAATCTCCAAAGTAACTAATAACTAAAGTTTTCAAATACTTGTAGTGGAGTAAAAGTAAAAATGTTGTCTCTGAGATGTAGTGGAGTAGAAGTAAAAGTACTGGAAATTGGAAATACTCAAGTAAAGTACAAATACCTCAAAATTGTACTTAAGTACAGTACTTACTAAGTAAGAGTACTTAGTTACTTTCCACCACTGGATGCCGTAGCTTTATTTATATTTCAATTCGGTCTGCAGCAGCAGAGCATGAAGCTCGGCACAAGGACAAGCTAATGACACTGCATTGTGGGATGCATTGTGCTGTCAGCTCAGCTCAGGTACTCTTGGCAAGCGATACTGTCATGATGCGACAGAGTACAAATTAAATTAATATGTTCGTGTTTGCACAAACACTCAAAATTAATTCAGTCAATGGCTTTCAATGTTTGTGTTGGGACAGTGTTTGTCAAAGCTGGATATAGGAGGGGCTAGCGCCCAACGATAATAGCCAAATGGCTGGAACTAAGGGTGCACTCACACCTTTAATGCAATTCTCGTGCTCGTTGGATCAATGCTGTGTTGTGTCATGGCCGCCCAATGCATTTCCAATGGAGGTCACATGGTTTGACACAACATTGTGTTGTATGAGGGGGAGGGGCGCAGTCGAATGCACCCCTCCCCCTCACACAACACAATGTTGTGTCAAACCATGTGACCTCCATTGGAAATGCATTGGGGGCGGCCATGACACTCACAACAGCAATGCAGTGCATTAAAGGTGTGAGCTCAGCCTTAGTAGTTAAGCTATTTATTTCCGGTGAATGTCCAGCCCCCCCCAGAGTAAAGACGCTAGGGTTCATGTGGTCAAATGAATAATGCAAGGTGCAGTCCGCTGACCCTCATAGAGGTCAAGCAGCATGCTGTGGGAAGTTGATCTGTCACCGTTAACACCAGGTGGCATTTAGTTACATGTAATTGGTGATCATTAATATAAGGTGTTGAATAATTTGCCTGCATTTTGTTATACAGTCCCACAGTCAATACCACGCTGAAGAGCCTGGGGGCGCTGTACCGCCGCCAGGGCAAACTGGAGGCGGCCGAGACTCTGGAGGAGTGTGCGTCCAAGACACGCAAACAGGTACGTACTACACACATCACACACACATACTCTGTATGTTCAGACACACAAACGTACAGGTATGTACTACACCAGTACAGTGTTGATTTTGACAGCAACATTTTGATTTTAGCTTTAGTCATAGTCTCTTGAATAGTTTTCATTTAGTTTTCGTCACATTTTAGTCATCTGGAATTGTCTAGTTTTAGTCGACTAAGTATAAGATTTTAGTAGACTAAATCTACAGTTGTTTAGTCGACTAAAATGTATTTTGGCGGGCCTTGATGCCGTCGTAATGACTGTTTTTACACTTGAAAATAGCCGATAGATCGAGCTTGTAGATCTGCTATTTTCAGCATGCAACCAAGTGTAAAATGACTTATACTGGATCTCTTGTCCACTAGTCACTTCCTAACATTTTAGTCTAGTTTTTATTTGTTGATGAAATTGTCAATATATAAATCTTAGTTTTAGTCATCATAGCTTAGTTCGTTTAGATTCCATTTAGTTTTCGCCAGTGAAAAAAGGTAGTCGACGAATTGTTTTTGTCATAGTATTAGTCGACGAAATCAACACTGTACTGCACAGATACTGTATGTTCAGTGGTGGAAGAAGAACGCTGGTATTTTATTAAAGGAAAGCCGTTGCCGGCCTACTTGGGGACAGGCGTGTCGGGAACAACGCAAGCTTTTCATTTATATGGAACACACACATTTCTGCCGCGGAGACTATGGGGTTTGGATGAATCCGGCTTTGTCGAGTCAGTGTCTAGATACGTCATACAAACACATTTGGCTTGTGTTTGGGCGGAGGGGGGCTGGGTTGGGGCGACACCTGTCAGCAGGGTTGGGGCGGGAGGTAGTCTCGCGTTACCAGACTGTTGCCACCGTGATTTCCAAACGCTTCATCATACAGTCTGGGCCAACGGAAGAGCTGTCATGAGTAAAATCTAAAGCGGAAGTGGAGCCTCCTCGCCACTTCCGTTTCGTCTTTACGGTCGCGCACATTTATCCTAATATAAATAGAAAACATTTAAGCATATATATAGCTTGTTGCTTAGCAGAAGAGGAAATACAAAAATAAGCTCTAAAGATATTTTAAAATATATTTTTCGTTCCTTACTCATGGGGGCTATAGTTCCAGACTCTATATAGCATTCGGAGATTGTGGAATAGTTGCGAGACTAGCATGATCAAGTAGGGCAGGGGTGGGCAACTTTGACGATGGAGAGAGCCACTATATTTCCACACTCACTCCAGAGGGCCGCATTGCATATTACTGTCGTAGCAAAAATAGCCAGTCTACAAGCTCAAAACGCGCCGCAGCGCGACGCGTTTTGAGCATGTAGATCAGCTATTTTTGCTATATTTGAATTTAGTTTTAGTTATGATAACTTTATGAACTAAATACAAATTGTACACAAAAAGACAATACTACTAATACTAGTCGTTAAGTACTAGTCATTTAATACTAGTCATTAAGCATAATTAAAGCAGGTCATGTTTGCATGTTTGGAATTGCAACAGCTGAAATCAATACTATCAGTATCAGTATTCTGATATTAACCTGCAGGCCGCACTAAGTGAAGGTGGGGGCCGCATGTGGCCCCCGGGCCGCCAGTTTCCCACCCCTGAAGTAGGGCGTTAATTTACAAAAGAAAGAACACAGAAGCCTCTCCCTCACCACCACTCATGCATCTCTCCCTCTTTGTCTTTCTGTCTCTCTCTACGTCTGTCTCTCCCTCTCTCTGTGTCTCTCCCTCTCTCTGTGTCTCTCCCTCCCCCTCTCCCCCTCTCTCTCTCTCTCTCTCTCTCTCTCTCTCTCTCTCTCTCTCTCTCTCCCTCTCTCTGTGTCTCTCCCTCTCTCTGTGTCTCTCCCTCTCTCTGTGTCTCTCCCTCCCTCTCCCCCTCTCTCTCTCTCTCTCTCTCTCTCTCTCCCTCCCTCTCTTCCTCTCCCTCTCCCCCTCTCTCTCCCTCTCCCCCTCTCTCTCCCTCTCCCCCTCTCTCTCCCTCTCCCCCTACCTCCCTCCCAGGGTATTGACGCCATCAACCAGAGTAAGGTGGTGGAGCTGCTGAAGGACGGGGGGGTCGGAGGGGGCGACAGACGGCAGAGCAGGGACGGCGTCAACGGGGGCCAGCGGGGGGACTGCGAGGGCGACGACTCCGCTGAATGGAACGGGGTCAGCTCATTGTTAATGAATGAATGACAAAACAAATGAATATGTCAATGTCTTAATGTAACTGCTGTTGAAGGCCTTTTGTGAACTCCATTGTCAGTATCAATGGCGATAACTAGTAGTTATAATAATAGTAAAGCGCTATTGTGGGATAACTAAGTGTCTAGTAGGTCAGTTGACTCCAGACATACTGTAGTGTAATAGTAAAACAACACTGGTGGAAACCTCATACAGTTATGTCCAAAACTGTTACTGTTACTTTTTCTTTCAATTCAAAAGCATCAAAAGTAGCAGCTCAGAGCGTGTCGCTTCGCGCCTCGTTCCCAGCTTGTGGATCCGTTGTTTTTTTTACGCTTCAATCCAATCCAATCCACTTTATTTATAAAGCACATTTTACAACTCAGGGTTTACAAAGTGCTGTACAGGAGAATAAAAAAAAATACACTATAGCTAAACACAGAGAACAACAGCAAACACACGAAAAATACAAAACGGATATACAAAACAAGGACCATGGAAACTCAACCGGGGTTAAAAGCCAATGTGTAGAGGTGGGTCTTTAGGTGGGATTTAAAGGTCTCAATGGAGGGGGCCAGTTTGACATTGGGGGGGAGCGCATTCCATAATTTGGGGGCTATGATGGAAAAGGCTCTATCCCCTCTGGTCTTTAAACGGGTCTTCTTTTTGACCCTAAGGTTTAGCTGGCCTGAGGACCGCAGTGACCTTGGGGGATTATACACCTCAATAAGAGTGACGCTGTAGTCTGATCAAGTGGGGCGTTAATTTATGGGAAAAAACACTAAAAGTTAGAATATGGAGAGAAGAGGTCTCTGCCCGACAGCAACATATACTCATTAACTCATTTTCCGCCAAACAGCGCCATCTGGTGGTTGCTCAGGGCACCATCCAGTCATCCACCCTAAACATACATTTTGTTAACTGAGGATCATTGTATCATTGTTTAGATAAATGAGCCGCAAATCAAGCTTGTTTTTTAGCCAAAAAGAAGAATCCGAGATGTTAGCGTTCTAAAAACGGCACCGCCATAGACAGCATAAGCCAGTGGAATTTCCATTCCATTCCATTCATTTTTTGGGGATTTTTTTTACCGCACCAGAACCGGAGTGTTATGAGAGCATACAGGACACAGTTGATCACTGTAATCAAGTGATATTAACCCATTCTGGGCGGGAACCCCTTTTGGTGTTTTAAGCATTATGTCATGCTTTAGCTATTGAAAAATAGCAGATCTACAAGCTTGTAGGTCTATTGTTGGAAAATCGTGATAAATGCGGCGCAAATCTTTGAATATATATTCTTTCAGACGGAATGTTTTTAACTCAAATCTTTGCTTCTGGTGGCTGGGGTCCCTGGAACAACATATTTTCAGCCTATATGTAGCCTATTAGCCTACATATAGTTTCTGGGGTCCTTGTCATGAAAAAGCACCACTGATATAGAAACATAGGTATTTCAGGAAACTTTTAGGATTTAGAAGACGTTTTTTAAAATTTCAAAGTCAGGTCTAAATGGGGTAAAAAAAAGACGTGATAAGGCGTCATCGGCGGGGAGGTACATATGAAAATAGGCGTCAAAAGGTGCAATTGGAAAATAAATTAGTTAACCCATTCTGGGCGGGAACCCTTTTTGGTGTTTTAAGCATGTTATACTTTAGCTATTGAAAAATAGCTGATCTACAAGCTCATAGCTCACTCGTGCCGCGCTATGAGCTTGTAGGTCTGCTATTTTTGAAAAATCGTGAAAATGCCTCAAATCTTTGAATATATATTGTTACAGAGTGAACATTTTAACTCAAATCTTTGCTTCTGGGGAGGTCCCTGGAACAACACATTTTCAGATGGGCGTCGGTGGCCAATTACAGATAATTTGTGGGGTCCTTGACATGAAACATTGAGCACCACTGATACAGTGGTGCTCAATAAATGGTCGAAATGGCCTAAATGGGTTAATGTCTTCACGTGCCCTCCCGTCCCACACCCTCTCTCTCCCCCTCCAACAGGACGGTAACGGGTCTCTGCGTCGCAGCGGCTCGTTCGGTAAGATCCGCGACGCTCTGAGGAGGAGCAGCGAGATGCTGGTCAAGAAGCTGCAGGGGAGCGGACCGCAGGACCCCCGCAGCGCCGCCGGGTGAGACACGCGTGTGTGTGTGTGTGTGTGTGTGTGTGTGTGTGTGTGTGTGTGCATGTGCGTGTGTGCATGCAGAGACGTGATGCTTGTGTACGTAGGCGCCGGAGGGGGGGGGGGGGGGGGGGGGTCAGGGTAACAGGTCAGGTCGCCCCAATTCCAACTCGCCCCAGCTTTTTTGCGCCGACCTCACGCCGACAGCTCGGTGCGGTGGTTCTTGTATTCTTTATTTTGTTTTACTGAGAATAAGGTTAGAAATAAGTTTAGGGTTAGGCATAGTTTTACTGGGGTTAAGTTTAGGAATAGGGTTAGGTTTAGGCATTGTTTTACTGAGGTTGAGGTTAGGAATTTTTTTATCGACTGGCGCTGGTGGTCCGTAGCACCGTTCCAATTTTGTTGCGCAATTGTCGTTGTGTATTGGCTGCACAACACGTGCAGTAACTGGCAGTCGCTGCAGTCTCAAATTGATCAAGGTGTCAGACAAGCCAATACACAACAATGTGAGTCATGGCGTTAAACATAATGTCCCCGCACTTTTTACGTCCTGGCGGCGCCACTACTTGTGTGATGTCAGTGAGAGAGAGGTGATACTGTTTTTGCCCTGACTCATGTGTAGTTGTGTTGTGTTGTTTTTGCCCTGACTCATGTGGAGTTGTGTTGTGTTGTTTTTGCCCTGACTCATGTGGAGTTGTGTTGTTTTTGCCCTGACTCATGTGGAGTTGTGTTGTTTTTGCCCTGACTCATGTGTAGTTGTGTTCTTGTGTTGCTCCCCTCTACAGAATGAAGAGAGCCAGCTCCCTCAACTTCCTCAACAAGAGTACAGAGGAAACCACACCGGTATGTACGTGCGTGTGCGTGCGTGTACGTACGTGTGCGTGCGTGTGTGCGTGTGTGTGTGCGTACGTGCGTGTGTGTGTGTGTGTGTGTGTGTGTGCGCGTGTGTGTGTGTGAGACAGTTAGTGTGGGCACATATACGCACGAAGAAGCGGCAAGAAAGCGCCTAGAGCAGGTGTCTCCTCTGGGGTTTTAAACAGCTGGTGGATGGAAATGGCGCTCGCGCGCGGCTGCAGCGCGTTTCCGGTTTTCTGGCCGACGCGTCAAGTCGCAGCCGCTCGCGAGCGTCATTTCCATCCACCAGCTGTTTAAAAAATCCGGAAGATTTCCTTTCCTAGGCGTTTCTTGCGGCTTAACCTAAGTATATACATTGACTGTAGAAGGGAGTTCCAGCCGCGCCTCTAGCCTATAGCAGGCCAGTCTGGTGCGTCTCAGGAGCAGGACATATAACATACATCTTCATTACATCTTACAACATTACATCTTCGTCAGGTCATGACCTGACGAAGATGTAATTGACATCGAAACGTTGTCACTTTTTACCTGCACCCTGATATAATAAAATAAGGGCCTAAGGGACTATTTGGAAATAGCTGATCATCTAGATCTGCTATTTTCCTAAAGATCTTTTTTAACAACAAGTCTTGATCCCTGGCATTAAACATTTTCACATGGGGGGGATCTAGGGGGATCTGCAGACTGAGAAAAACACAACCCGCAACTACCAATATTTACAAGCGACTTTACAGAAAAACAAGCCCACAGTCGCTTATAATAAGCAGACATGGCAACACTGTCACTGATGTCAGCTTGTGTTGTTAAAAAAATATATATATATATATATATGTATATGTATATGTATATGTATATGTATATGTATATATGTATATATATATGTATATGTGTATTTGGGTCTTAATCCTTAAAGCTTATTCTTCTTTCTGTTATTGGTCTGTTTCTAGGAAGCCAACAACGGCCTAACAGACTGCAGGGGACTGAGTGCCAGTAACGTGGACCTGACAAGACGCAGCTCGCTGATTGGTTAGAGAGAGAGAGAGACAGTGTGTAGGTGGGACTACAGAGAAAGGCGTGGCCCAATAAGGAGGAGGAGTGTGCAGCTGGGTCTGATCACATGACGACACAACGAAGGTCAAACACAACATATTTTTTAAAGAACAATGGAAGAAAAAAGAAAAAAAAAACATTACACACCATGGCTTTTAAGACATAGAAACCGCTGTGTCTGCATTGCTGTACAAATTGCTGGCATCGATCACAACTGTTACCAGAAGCGAAAATATTTAAGGTACGCATTATTGGCATGCCGCTTACTAGAAAGTGGAATGTCTGCACTTGACCACCCCGCCGTCCTTGAGCCGTAGCACCGCGACAGGCTAGCGTACGGTACGGTGTTCACTCTGTGTGTGGAGTTATACATGTGCTTCTGTGATTTGATATCTCCCCCACTCTTGTGCAGACACTCAACCGTAGGTAGGCTCAATGTACTCCAGTCTTTAGGTTTTTTTTTTTCTTTTCTTTTTAAAGAAAAGCATCATCGCACACCGTGTATTTCACTAGTAGCATGAATTTACTTGCTAATGCAAACCACCCACGGAATGGTTATCACATCACAAATGCTAAAGCTGTATGATTCACCAAATTTGAAAACACGAGAGAGAGGGAGGAAAAAAAAACAAGAGGTAGATTATTGGGGGAAAAGAAAACGACCAAGCAGTCTTTATGGGGTGGAGTGGGGGGGGGGGGGGGGGGGGGGGGGGGGACCAGTTCAACCTCACTTTCTGCCTTTTTTTATGTATATATAGGTTTAAATTATATGAAATGTATTTTTCTTTGTTTTTTGTATATAGTGCACATGATTTCTTTGTCTGTATATGGTTTTACACCGCATTGAGTTTAAGATTAAAAGAAGTAAAGGAAGGATTTTCTTTCCTTCAGAAGTAAGGGAGGAAATATGAAGAGGGGGTAGCCTATAAATGAATGCAGGCACTTGCGTTTTGCCAGACGGGGAGAGAGAAGGAAAGCGAAGGTCAAAAAAAGGAACCAATATATCCTTGAAGGAAGTGCATTCTTCAGCCACTTCAATCATTCATATATGGCTCATCACAGAAGGAACACAAAAGACTGTGAATACTGACATGGGATAAACTGTACCTCAGTCAGTAGACCTGCTACTGTTATTGACTATAATGCAGTCCATGTTGCCAGCACGGTGGTAACTATAGGTGCAATTTCCCATTGACAGCCCATTCGTCCAAACAGAAAAAGTATTTTCTGATTGTATTAACCCATTTAGGCCTGACGTCGAAATTTAAAAAATGTCTTCTAAATCCTGACAGTTTTCTGAAATACCCATGTTTCTATATCAGTGGTGCTCGATATTTCATGTTAAGGACCCCAAAAATGATATGTGCCGACCCCCCATCTGAAAATATGTTGTTCCAGTGACCTCCCAGAAGCAAAGATGTGAGTTAAAAACTTTGGCTCTGAAAGATATATAAAGATTTGCGCCACATTTTCACGATTTTTCAAAAATAGCAGACCTACAAGCTCATAGCGTGGCACTCGGTGCCGCGCTATGAGCTTGTAGATCTGCTATTTTTCAATAGCTAAAGTATAACATGATGCCTAAACAACGTCAAACGAGCTACTTCCTGTCAAGAAATGCCGATATTATTCTTCTAAGTGTCAGAGTTTGTGAGCGCTCGTTATCAGTAAAGCAACGTCATGCATTATGTGCAAATTGGAAACCGGTGGTGCCGCAGGGACGTTCAGTGACTTCGACGAGCGCTTCCAAACTCCAACACAACACTCCAAATAATCACCTGCAAGGAATTTCATGACCGGAAGTAGCTCATAACATGTCTACGGTGGATTTTTATGGAAAAAGTACCCTTTGCAGATAATTCAAGCTTTTCGTACAGCTGCAATGTTGGTGAGTTTGACGTTGTTTAATAGAATAAGATAGGACTTTTCTGTTTGGATGAATGGGCTGTCAAAAGGGAAATTGCTGGCAAGATGGACGCGGTCTGCATATGGTCAATAGTTTACAAGACAAGAGCCGTAGAGAAAGTCTAGGCCATCAGGGTTTCAACCAAAACCATTTTGATGCACTTTTTCTGGCATGATGACATACTACTGGTAGTGACCAGTAGTGGCGCTGCTGTCTGTCTACAGTTCAATGTGGGCCAAACGTTTTCCCCCATGAATCCAAACACAGTAAAATCCTCACGTGTTCATTTACATTTTGTTGCGGGTCCATTTAGGTCCATTTTTGTGTTAAATTGACACAGAGGATTTTACAGTGCTCCTCTCTTAACCCCTTTTCAACCTGAGGACGATTCTACAAATGTCTTCTAAATCCTGACAGTTTTCTGGAAAAACCCATGTTTCTATGTCAGTGGTGCTCAACCTTTTCCATGTCAAGGACCCCCAGATTTATCTGAATTTGCCCGCAGACCCCCATCTGAAAATATGTAGTTTCGGGGAAATCTGTAGTTTCCAGAAGCAAAGGTTAAAACGTTCATTGTGAAAGAATATATTCAAAGATTTGCACTACTATTTTCACAATTTTTCAAAAATAGCAGACCTACAAGCTCGTAGCGCGGCACTCTGCCGCGCTATGAGCTTGTAGTTCTGCTATTTTTCAATAGCTAAAGTATAACATAATGCTTTAAAACACCAAAAGGGGTTCCCGGCGCCCAGAATGGGTTAACCACACCCGGGTCAAATTATATTAGCAAATAGTGGCTTTGTTTGAATCATTGTGGGGCGTCAAATGGGTGGACAATACAATGAATGCGTGTGTGGAAAATGCGGGAACATTTCTTAAAGGCAACAGTTGTATAAGTCAATTTAACTTTTCTGTGATTGACTACTTTCCTGAAACCCCACCCATCTGCCACTCCATGTAGGGTAAAAAAAACAAGTATTTATAATGTAATTTGTCAATACATATCAATTAACGCAGGTCTATTTATGGCAGGTAGGACTTTTCTCGTGGTAAAAATGTCCTCCTTTGCTGCCTACTATAGCCTGAACGATGCTGAGTGAATTGTGAAATCAAAAGAATACTGAGCTTAGTGTACTAATCACACACGTTTACAATCAAACCTCAAAGCTCTGGGAATATTTATGAATATATATATCTGACCCGAAGTCAATTTTAAAAGCCACCGGCACCATCGTGTTGCAATGGTGGTATTCCCTGGAAGCTGATGCCGAGCATCAGATATATAAAGAGTATAAATATACTGTCCGTGTTGAGATCTGAAGTTGTTTGATTCCATTATTTTACCTTTTTTTTAACCATTTTATTGTCATGGCTAAGCATTCTCTCTCTTGTGTGCTAAAATGGACTATTGCGTTCAAGGCGCTAACTATTGATTGAATGGCTGGCCGTTTTGAATGTGAAATCGTTGCTGTACTTTGGGGTGGAGGGGTATCGTGTGTTTGGTTTGACATTCTTTTTGTGTTTTTATTTAATAAGTTAAAGAGTTAAAAAAAAAAAAAAAATCTCCAAAACAAGACCAAAAGAAAAAGATTTGTCCACATAATGTACACGTCTTATATGAAAGAGAGAGAGACTCGGCAGTCGGCAAGATGACACCACATTCTGAATTAAAGGGCGTACATTTTCTAAACGTCAGAAAAAGTCAATAATCTGATTGTTTCATATTGTCGTGTTCCTTGGCCTTGTTCATTGCTAGAGATCAAGAAAGGTCAGATCTAGACGAAATAATCAAGGCTTTCGGTTAACGTTGGTGCATGCACACCATTGCGATATGCCAAGATAATCAATGTTCCCTCCTTTATTCAAACTAATTAGATTGTGGCTCATAATCGGGTACTCAACTTAAGACAGGATTTCAACAATTACTTTATGGGTACGAATCGATACTGCTGGGTCAGGAGCCATATGGCCAGAGAATGATCCACTGTGAATGTGTCATGAATAGCTGAGTCTACTTTCTAAGTCCTTATGAATACAACGGCTTCTGATTGTGCTGAAAAAGTGCTTATATGTGATGATCTGTGATGGTTGGACAATTGAATGGTTCGTAGTGGAGGAATCAAATCTAAGGAAATGTTAAAGATTTCATGACATTCATTTTAATTTATTTTTATTTTTCGTTTTTATTTTTATTTTAGATTTTATGACCTCAATTACACCCAAAAAAACTTTGAACATTCAGTGGATTTTCTGTGATCTGGAGTTTTCTCTGGGGTTCGGAAGCCTTTTGAGCTGCCATGGAAACGGTGAAAACAGTGACATCTGCTGGCAAATCCCATTGACATATATGGGATTTGCATAAACAGCAGGAAAATCAGAGCACTTGTTTGAGCCAGAAAACCCCAGACCACAGACAATCTACTGAATGTTAAAAGTTCTGGTTTTTGCGTGCAAATTAAAAACAAATTACAAACGTTTTTTTTTATGTCACAATCCCTTCAAGTCAAATGTAATAAAGGGAGGAATAAATGGTTTGTAATGTGCTAAAAGGAAAGAAAATGTGATGGTGTAAAAGTGCTTTAAAATGTTGTTTTTGCTGCAAATAATGTACAGAATTTGTGAAAGTATGACCTCTACTATTATGCTTATATTATGTCATACACTGTGTGTTCACAAAAACAATGTGAATTATAGTTCTGTTTCGCACTCACTCACTCACTCACTCACACAATCACAATGTTACTGCTTTAGTTGTGTACAAAGGTAGCACAACAATTTGTAGTTTGTTTGAATGTCACTATTACTAATAATAAAGAAAATATTTAAAAGAGCATTGTAGAAAGCTGGAATCTTCCTCATCCACACGTGAACAAACCTTTCTAAAACGGTTAGTCCCAATACTTGATTCTGATTGGCTGGTTGCCATGGTAAATCTCACAATGTGTCACTTCGTGAAGCATTGTGAGCTTGTAGATCGACAATTTTCAAATGGTCGAAATGCATATAGAGCTGAAGTGATAAATGTTTTCTAATAATAATAATCAAAATCTACAAAGTAACTAAAGTTTTCAAATAAATGTAAGTAAAAGTACAATATTTGCCTCTGAGATGCTTGACATGCCAAAATCTGCCATTGACCCCCATTATACATTTCTCAAATTTTAAAGCAGATTAAAAAAATGGCTTCTGAGAACATACAGTATGTCGTTGAAAACACTGACAAACGACAATATGTATGTCGTTTTTCATTATTTTCGACAAAAGAATTCAAAATAGATGGAAAATCATGAAATAACGACATATACTTCATGGTTTTCGACAACATATAGCCCTAGTATGTCGTCGAAAACCCTGACAAACAACATACTATGTCATTTTTCAACGATAAAAAAAACTGCATGACAACATACTTTATATTACTAACGATTATCTTTGTAGATCAAATTTGGTTGACTGTATTTGTTTTCACAATCACAAGTGACACGCTGTCAGAGCCAGGACTTGAACCTGTGGCCTCCTGATTCCGTCAGTCAGAGGTAAATAAAATCATGTAAAAGGACATACAATGAGTGCTGGCATTCTTCATCTCTACTCCTGATTCCCAGGCAGGCTCTGTACCCAGTGAGCTACTGAGCTTGCTGTGTACTAAAAGCCAAATAACGCAATTTAGATGTTTCACATATAGCCTATCACATATATTTCACATATATCGTTTATGTACATTATAAACAGTTTGGGCCCAAGTACAGAGCCTTGTGGGACTCCATATGAGATGTTTTAAAACATCTGTGGCTGTAGGCTATAATGTATACTCTGTGGTTTTCAACCAGTGGTCCGGGGACCACCAGTGGGCCTTGAGGCGGTCCCTGCAAGTGGTCCCCAGCTAAAGGATGGAGAGTTGGTAACCATTTGGTTTCATTTTAATAGGCTCGAGGTTGTTAATTGTTGTTAAACATCTGCATTACTTAATTTACAAGACATTTACACATTTAAAGATAATGTAGTTTTTTTTTATCAACGTTTGCCTGCTATCTCTATGAAAACCATGCACCACTCTAGGCTATATCACTGCTTTTGTAGATCATTTGGTTAGACTAGAGAGAGAGAGAGCGAGAGCGAGAGAGAAGGTGAAACTACATGTTGTTTAAAGTCGTGTGTTCATGGACAGACTGGAAAACCGACGTTTTGCTTCCATCTAGTGTTCACCAGCAGACAGGGACCCCCGTCTGAACACTATGTTGTACCAGGCACCCCCGTCTGAACACTATGTTGTACCAGGGACCCCCATCTGAAGATTATGTTGTACCAGGGACGCCATCTGAACACTATGTTGTACCAGGGACCCCCATCTGAACATTATGTTGTACCAGGGACGCCCATCTGAACATGTGTTGTACCAGGGACCCCCATCTGAAGATTATGTTGTACCAGGGACGCCATCTGAACACTATGTTGTACCAGGGACCCCCTTCTGAACATTATGTTGTACCAGGGACCCCCATCTGAACATGTGTTGTACCAGGGACCCCCATCTGAACATGTGTTGTACCAGGGACCCCCATCTGAACATGTGTTGTACCAGGGACCCCCATCTGAACATGTGTTGTACCAGGGACATTTTTCCAAAACATTTCAATAATATCAGTTGTGCGCGCTTGTAGATCTGCTATTTTTGAATAGCCAAAGTATAACATTTGGATGAAGTGGTTCAAATGATTGTGATACTGATCTCCAAGACCCCTGCAACCTCCCCAGGGACCCCCTGGAACCTCCCCCCAGGGACCCCCAGCAACGTCCCCGCAGGGACCCCCTGGAACCTCCCCGCAGGGACCCCCTGGAACCTCCCCAGGGACCCCCTGGAACCTCCCCGCAGGGACCCCCTGGAACCCCCCCCAGGGACCCCCTACAACCTCCCCCCAGGGACCCCCCCAGGGACCCCCTGGAACCTCCCCAGGGACCCCCTGCAACCTCCCCGCAGGGACCCCCTGGAACCTCCCCCCAGGGACCCCCTGCAACCTCCCCAGGGACCCCCTGGAACCCCCCCAGGGACCCCCTGGAACCCCCCCAGGGACCCCCTGCAACCTCCCCGCAGGGACCCCCTGGAACCTCCCCAAGGACTTCATATTGACTCCATCATGTGTCCATTGATACTGGTTTTAAATAGATCTAAATGAGAATAGATGGACTTCCTATACTTTACCACAGAGTATAATATAGGCTATGTTTATATTTCTCTTCTTTTAGGGTTCTTTAATCAATAAAACGTTTATAATTTATCCATGATATTCATTTAATTTAATGTGATATAAAACGTTTTTGAGTGCATGCCAGGCTGCCTACTTCCAGTCCCACCACTGTGTGTGTGTGTGTGTGTGTGTGTGTGTGTGTGCGTGCGCGCGCGCGCGTACGTCTTGTAATAACTCCACACACAGCTGTGATCCATTCACTCTGGCTCTGACGGACCAATGACCGACGGACTTTCCAATGACATAGTCGGGGCTTTAGATTTAAAATGGAGCCGCATGCGGTGCATAGCAGTGTTTGGGGCATGCTGCTGAAAGGTAAGATTTGTTTGAGCATAGACACGGTTTTATCCAACATTAACTCTGTTATTGTTTAAACATTTGTGCTTTTATAGGACTGATGGTGATTTGTTGTGGCAGTAAATTGTTCAAACAGTGGTGGAAAGTCAATTACATTTACTGAAGTATAGGCCTACTGTGGGCAATATACTCCACTACAAGTATTTGGAAACTTGTAATTGCTTGTTACTTTGTAGATTGAGATTATTATTACAAAACATAGCCTTTAGTTTAGGCTACAGCTGCTACATTGCAATTTACCACTATAGCCATATTTTGGCCATTTGAAAGTAGCTGATCTACAAGCTCACAATGCATTGTGATGCAACACATTGTGAGCTTGTAGATCTTGTATATTTATTTTAACATTTGAAATGGTACATTCTGCATAATGAGTACATTTGGTCATTTTTAAGTACATTTTGATGCCAATACCTTTTTACTTACTCGTGTAGGCTACATAATGGTAACACAAGTTGTAACTAGCATTTACACATTCATAAGATTAATGTCTATCTCTGCTGGATGGGAACTCAAATGTAGCCTACAGACTTACTTCTCAAAATTCAAAAGTAGCAGATCTAGAGCTCAAAATGTGTTGCTTTGTGTTTCGATTAAAGTCTGGGGACCAGAGCACTATATAGTAATTTGTATTGTTGACCCATTTCTGCCATACAGAGCAACTTGATTTCAACTTTAAAGGGCCACTTCAACCTTTTTGCAACCAGATCTTATTTTAATGATGTTTGGGAGACAAACACTTTCCTGGGGTTTTATGTGTTTTTAGATATTTTAGTATTTCAAAGTGTCCATGATGTCCATGGACACTGGGCACACTTCCTTCCTGGACTACAATTCCCATAATGCTTTGGTCCACTGCTCCTCCTTGTGGATAGTGGGAGGGCTGTTTTACTGAGACTGTAGTCCAGGAAGGAAGTGAGCCCAGTGTCAATGACATCATGGAGTCCATGGACAAGTGTTTCTTGTCTCCCAAACATCATCAAAATAAGATCTGGTTGCAAATGGGCTGAACAAAAAAAAATTGTCCCATGTCACTGACGGAGGTTAAAGGGCCCTTTAACCTCTGTCAGTGACATGGGACTATTTTTTTTTTATGGATTAATTTCTCCCCACCCCCCCTGCACTGTTAACAAATTGGAAATATAATGTAGATTTTTTTTTTTAAGATTTTTTTTTCCTACAATGTATAAACTCTGGATAAAGTGTAATGTTGGTGTATGTTTGTGTCTTACAGGTTGATCATGTGACCTTGGTGTCATGCGATGACCTTGGATGCAGTCTTCAGGAGATGGCTGGTAATAGAGTGTCTACTCGGCTGGGCTGAAACGTATAACGGTGCCAACGAACGCCCTTCCTGAGATTACGAGGCGAACGGTGCTCGGGACATATGTGCCATACAACCTTCGCGGCTCTATTAATACCAGTTTATCTTCAACCGAGCGACGGAAGGCCCCCCACGGTACGTACCTGGATTACATGTGGCTGTAGTAGAAACTAGGGCTGTGTCACCATTGTCATACAAATTATTGTGATTACTGTTGAACATATTTGACTGAGGGACTGCCATTGGATTTTTTTAATTTTAGTTCTCATGCCACATGAAAGCAGGGAATCATGGCTTCAAATTGACATATTGGTTGTTCAGTTTGACCCACAAGTTTTGGAGATATGGCTTATTGAGTAATGTCTTGCAGAAAACGGCGAGTTGAGAAAACAAACTTGACAGATTCACTTCTGGTCTCTAACATCACACCTAGCTACATGTTTAAGCATTTATTTCATATTTACATGTCGATTTCAGCTCTGACACTTATTTCAGACATTCTCTAGTATGTGAAGAGTCATAAAAGTTGGAAGCTGGCATTTGCGCGATGGCAGGCTCTCAGTCAAATCTGGTCACATATTAATACAAAGTTTTAATTTCTTCATGACATAAAAAAAAATAGTTGCACAAGGCAGATGTGAATAATTATAGCCCTAGAATGTCTGTTACATACATTGCAGTATTTCACATACCAGAGCCATAGATCACTGCCGTAGACTTGCAGCATAAATGTGGTACTGTGTGTACTAAATATATATAATAAATGGATATAGATATGAAGTTGAGGAAGACTTGGGAGTCAGATATGGTCCTCAACTTTCATATCCATGTGAAAGTCCTTATCATAAAATGTTTGTTTAGTCCAATATCTCCACTTTTTCACAAGCTGCACCCGGGCGGCTTTCTCTCCGGGCAAAGGCGCTCGGAATTACACCAGGACATTTATCAAAACTTTCTTTGATCATCACAAACGTCATCAGGGAAACACAAGTTTGGGGCACAATTGGCAGGTGGTGTGATTAATTACCCAGCACCTATCGCAACGCACCTGCTGATTGTGTGCCCCAAACATTTGTGTTAACCTGGTCAATTGGTGATGATGCGTGTGTGGTACCAAAACTTGAGGAAGTTTTGATAAATTCAGTCCAGCTGTCATTCCGGACCCCTTTGCCCGGAGTGAAAGGTGTCCGTGCGAATGCGGTGGAGATATTTGACTAAATGCACGTTTGGGAGACCAAAAACACTTTCCTAGTGATTTTATGTGGGCAATATGAGGTTTTAGATACATCATACATCATAAGAGGCCCAGCCCGCACAGGCTTACAAGACACTCACAAAATTGTACATACATAATGATACACCATAAACAAAATACATAGATATAGTTACTTATGGATACATTGTTCTCCAACGTAACTGCCATGCCTTCTCTATGAATTGTCCTAAAAAAAAAAACTTCATCCAAAACAGATCTGGGTTCTTATCCTGAATTTTTTCAAATAAAGAGTTTCTTAAATCATGGTATCTATTATACAATTGAAAAGGTGTGCCCAAAACGCTGTTCCCACCCAGGAACAAAAGGCACCAGCTACTACGTCACTGACACACTGCAACACACACTGCAACAACCCACTAAACACACTAACACGTCACAGACTTACCCTCCGCGTCGACCCTCCGCTATCTCCTCATGTCGCGCAGCACGCCCACACTCAACATCACCCGCGTAAAAATTGTCATTGCACTGCCACTAAAGCCGCCTCCCGTCCAGACTCTCAAACAATATCACTATCAATAATAAACACAAACACGCCACAAGCACCGACACCCCCGCCTAATTTGTTGCCAGGTCTATGAAAACAAGCCCAGAAAAAATGCCATTCAACACGCTACTTACAACTCGCTTACAATTCGCGGACCTGGCAACACTGCATCCTGTTTTCCCATTGGCTACGGTTGCTACAACACGCATTTGCACTGCATGCTGGGAGCAACACAGCTTAATGTAGGGGTCACCGATTGCTGTGCTACATCCCCCTCATGTTCTCACCACCCCGTTCGGCTACACCACACACACTAACCTACACAATTCTCCACATGCAACACCGGGCTCTTATTGGCTAGCCCCCTCACATGGCGATCCCCACGCAGCAAAACACAGGCCAGCCAGCCACACACACACACACACACCCACACACACACAACGGCCACGTTCGGAAATATCGCACTGAGCGCACTGTGCAAATGCAATGCAAACTAATAGGCGAGTGTGCTTCGGCGCGGTATTTCCCAACGCGCCCATCTCATCGACACAACGCGCGCAGTCGGATGCCAAGCTCTTCCGTGCATTATTCCTTTCCCAGTCTCACCACACCACGGACTCATTGTAACCTCGCATCAGTGTCACTGCAGACACGTAATCACACTGTGGAGGATTTGTGACTGAGTGACTGTGTGTGTGTGTGTGTGTGTGTGGTTTGATTTCAGCATGTTTTACACTGCACAGTTGCGCAGTGCACACCATGGGACAAATCGGCTTTTCACCCCCTGCCACTGTGCCCACAAACGCATGTACAAGAGGAAAACAATCTAAACATTATATACTAACGTCAGCATCGGGCAGATTAACACACACAAGCGTTATTAGTTGAGTTTTCTTATTGAAGTGCCTCTGAATTGTAACTGTGCGTTTATGTCAGTCAGCGATGCGATCCGTTGTTATTCAGCCACCAGCAGCAGCATACGCACGGACTGGAGAGAGGCGACGTGTTTCTCTTCCTTCGGCTCATGTAGCCCTCATTGTAACTACAAATATTGTTCCCGAAGAAACAATGTGGGGTCACTGCAATCCAAAAGATTGTAGGCCTACTATAATGCAGTCAAGGTCCCCACAAAAATATACTACAGTATGTTCTGCTCCATTCTCAACATCTTTTGGTTTCCAAAAACAGTAACTTATTGTAAGTAAACAAAAACAGTAAAAAGCAGTTTCATGTGTGCTTATTTTAATTGAATTTAATTTGCTTTGATGTGAAAATAAAATACAACAAATAATAATAATACCCATCCGTTAATACATGTGAAGGGCACAATACTGGGTTTAAAAACACAGCTGAAACATGAAGTGGAGTCTGTCAAATCTCGCAATTTCCTTCTTCCCATTGCGCTGCAACGGAACTAGGATGAGCCGCCCGAAGGGCGGCGAAATTCTAGTAGTGGACAATAGAAAACAAAATTAAACTCATCCTCTACAACTCCCAGGTCACAAAGAGCACACAGTCGCTGCTCCTCAGGAATGCCAGAAATATGTTCATATTAAACAATAATACAAATCTTAGATCTGTACAACTCAAAGTAAAGTTTTAGTGATCTGATCTGAATGATTCAGTACACTGAAAAGAACAACAATGCACATCACTACTAGTTGTGTGAGCTTGTAGATCTGCTATTCATCCGCGTGACACCGGTGTGTGCAACAAAGTATAACTCAAGCCTAATAAAGTTTTCATCTATGAAACATCTTCATCTCTCACACTCGTCACATCACCAGTGTCTGCCTGCCTGGGAGCAGCTATGCTCATGGTGTCATGTCCTGAAGAGGGCGCTATTGGTCCAGGATATCTGTTCAGCCAAGCGGAGACCTTGGCAGAAGGTGTGTCACCACTCACTGCAACACAAGACAACAAACACACCACCACACATTTACAATAAAAACACAAACCCTCACATTTTGTTCTAAAAGGTGGTATGGCCGACTTACTGGTAGGCCTACTGTAGCCTAGGGGATATTTCTCATGTCAGCCTATTATAACAGGCTTAAAAACACATCTTGCTGGAAAAGAGACAACGAGAGCTTTACAACAGAAAGCCAACTATTAGAGGACTGACTTAATTAGGGCATTTGAACACTGATGCCTGTCAGTCACAATGTGGGACAGGGTCTCAGTTTGAACACTGATGCCTGTCAGTCACAATGTGGGACAGGGTCTCAATTTGAACACTGATGCCTGTCAGTCACACTGTGGGACAGTGTCTCAATTTGAACACTGATGCCTGTCAGTCACAATGTGGGACAGACAGGGTCTCAGTTTGAACACTGATGCCTGTCAGTCACAATGTGGGACAGGGTCTCAATTTGAACACTGATGCCTGTCAGTCACAATGTGGGACAGACAGGGTCTCAGTTTGAACACTGATGCCTGTCAGTCACAATGTGGGACAGGGTCTCAATTTGAACACTGATGCCTGTCAGTCACAATGTGGGACAGACAGGGTCTCAGTTTGAACACTGATGCCTGTCAGTCACAATGTGGGACAGGGTCTCAGTTTGAACACTGATGCCTGCTAGTCACAATGTGGGACAGGGTCTCAGTTTGAACACTGATGCCTGCTAGTCACAATGTGGGACAGGGTCTCAGTTTGAACACTGATGCCTGTCAGTCACAATGTGGGACAGGGTCTCAGTTTTTTAGTTTAGTTTATTTTATTTCGAACCTTTCACAATACAATACATACATAATACATTATACACTTGAGTGGCTCGAAAAGGTGTAGGCTGAAGCTAAAAGCTTATAATTGCCTACCCTATTGGTTTACAGAACCAAATAAAAAAATAATAATAATGATAATAAAGCTGACAAAACTGTCAGACAGTAAACTAAGAAAATAACATAATAATAGTAATAATAATAGTAATAATAATAATAATGAAATGAGTTCGTGCATAGAATGATAAGACTCAGACCCTCTATAGACTGCTTCTTTGTTAAATTTATACATTACTATTTAATAATTGCATTTGTATATATTTAAATTTATTTAATTATTTGGTTTTAATATTTAGTATTACTTATTTCTAACTAGGATACTCTAATGTTTTATATCTATTTATTACTTTGGATTTAAACATTTGTTTGAATTTGGTGACTGATGAGCACATTTTCAGATCCTTATCCAGGCTGTTCCATAGACGCACTCCTCTTACAGATAAGCATTTGTCTTTGGTGTTGGTTCTTGCGTTGTTTCTCTTGAATACACCAGTTCCCCTGAGTTTGTACCTGGTCTCTCGTGCTTTGAACAGCTCCTGCATGCAGGGTGGAAGAATATTGTGGTGGGCCTTGTACATTATTATAGCAGTGTTTAGATCAACTAGGTCTTCTAATTTTAGGGTTTTATTTTTAATAAAGAGTGGATTTGTTGGCTCTAGGTAGTCCGATTTATTTATTAATCTTATGGCTTTTTTTTGTAACAGAAATACAGGATTAACGTTAGTTTTATATGCACTCCCCCATACTTCCACACAGTAAGTTAGGTATGGAAGTATGAGGGAGCAATACAGCAGATAAAGTGAACTGTGGTTGACAATGGGTTTCAATTTGTATAGTATAGCAATTGTTTTGGATATTTTTGACTTTGTGTTATCTATGTGTGGTTTCCAACAGAGTTTGTTATCTATAATGATACCCAAGAATTTGTGTTCATTGACTTGTTCGATTTCCACATTTTGGATTGTTAGTTTGACCGGTTTATCTATTTTTCTATTACAAAAGAGAATATATTTGGTTTTACTGAGATTTAGTGATAGTTTATTGGTGTCAAACCATTTTTTTAGGATTTGTAATTATTTTTCAACTGCATGGAGGAGCTGTTCAAGATCTCTTCCTGAACTATATAGGCTGGTGTCATCAGCAAATAAAACATACTTAAGTTGGGTTAGTGCTTCACCTATATCATTTATATATAGAATAAACAGCTTGGGGCCCAATACAGAACCCTGGGGAACTCCATGTGTAATATTTAGTTGGTCTGAGTCAACACCATTCACATGCACGTACTGTTTTCTTTCATGCAAGTAGCTTTCAAGCCACATGCTAGCGACTCCCCTGACACCATACCTCTCCATTTTTTTAATAAGTATTTTATGGTCAATAGTGTCAAATGCTTTTTTTAGATCAATGAAAACCCCCACAGTATATTCCCTGTTATCAATGCCCGTTGCTATTGCTTCTACGAGTTCATTTACTGCCATCAAGGTGGACCTGTTTGACCTGAATCCATATTGGTGATTGCTCAATAGTTGGTGTTTGTCAATAAATTGGTCAAGCCTTGCAACAAATAGTTTTTCTAATATCTTTGAGAATTGGGAGAGAAGAGAGATGGGTCTGTAATTGGTAAATTGATGCTTGTCTCCAGTTTTATAGATTGGAATAACTTTAGCTGTCTTCATTTTATTAGGAAATATGCCAGTAAGGAATGATTGATTGCAGATATGTGTGAATGGTGCAACTATAGTGTGTATTATATTCTTAATTAATATCATGTCAATATTTGTGCTGTCAGTGGATTTTTTGTTTTTGAGATTCTTGACAATGTCCAATATTTCTTTTTCATCTACACTTCTGACAAAAATTGAATGTGGATTTTGTTTTACTGGTTTCAGACCATCCAGATCTCTCGTCTCTTCGATTTCATTTGCAAGGCTTGGTCCTACATTAACAAAGAATTTGTTGAATTCTTTGGCAATGTCCTTGGTATTGTTAATAGTGTTTTTGTCCTTAATAAAGTAATTTGGAAACTCATTTTTGCCCTTACCTTTTTTTATTATACCATTTAGAATGTTCCATGTTGCTTGGATGTTTCCTCTATGCTGTTCCAATTGTTTTTGATAATACATTTTTTTATTTACTCTTATGATATTTACTAATTTGTTTTTATATAACTTATATCTCTTTTCAGCTTCCTTTGTTCTAGATTTTATAAATAACTTATATAGTATATTTTTCTTTTTGCAGGCATTTTCTATTCCTTTAGTTATCCAAGGTTTCTCATTTCTATGGATGCGTGTGATTTGTGATTTTTTTTTAGTGGACAGTGTTCATTGTAAAGTTCAAGTGTTTTTGACACAAGGACCTCATAGGCTATATTTGGGTCATTTGTTTCATAAACTTCATTCCAGGTCTGCCTGTTTAGATCATCCTTGAGGGCAGCAAAGGCTTCAGGTGTTCTATGACGTGTGAAGATGTAAGTATTGGTTTTGGTCTCCATTTTGAGGATATTATGGAAGTTGGCAAAAATAGGAAGATGATCACTCGTGTCATTTATTATTAATCCGGCTGTAATTTGGCTTTCAATTGTATTTGTGAAGATGTTATCAATTAGAGTGGCTGTGTTTGTGGTTATTCTTGTTGGTTTGGTGATAACAGGGAATAAACTGTTGCCGTACATGGTGTCGATAAAAGCAGCTATTTTCCTGTTTCCATGTGGGTTGAAAAGATCTGCATTGAAGTCACCAGTCACACAGTGCATCTTATTGTTGTTTAGTTTGCCAAATATATTGTCTATATTTTGGTTAAAAGTGTCTAGGCAGGATCCTGGTGTTCTGTACATGCAACTTACTACTATATTTCTTGATTTTTCAAGGACAATTTCCACTGTAAGACACTCAAAAATGTTTTCCATATTTATTGTCATATTCTTCACTGTGTTGCATCTAAGATCAGTGTCTACATAAAGGGCAACTCCCCCTCCTGCTTTGTTAGTCCTATTTAGTGTGAACATTTCATACCCCACAGGGTCTCAGTTTGAACACTGATGCCTGCTAGTCACAATGTGGGACAGGGTCTCAGTTTGAACACTGATGCCTGCTAGTCACAATGTGGGACAGGGTCTCAGTTTGAACACTGATGCCTGCTAGTCACAATGTGGGACAGGGTCTCAGTTTGAACACTGATGCCTGCTAGTCACAATGTGGGACAGGGTCTCAGTTTGAACACTGATGCCTGCTAGTCACAATGTGGGACAGGGTCTCAGTTTGAACACTGATGCCTGCTAGTCACAATGTGGGACAGGGTCTCAGTTTGAACACTGATGCCTGCCAGTCACAATGTGGGACAGGGTCTCAATTTGTGGGACGCCTGAAAAGTCTTGGAAATGAGAGACTCCACGCAACGGCCGGGGGACATCTGGTCACCCTAAATGTTCATCTCAGAGCAGCCTACTAATCATTCTTTAATGAAACTGCATGAACACACATTTGAGTAAGTAATGTGTGTCCACATAAGAGGACAACAGTAAGACTCACTACTTGGTTCTTGTGGCTCCGTCATCACAAACGTCAACATTGTCTCGATCAGCTCCTCCTCTCTCTTCTTCCATTCTTCTGCTGTTAGAGTTTTAACTCCTGTCAGTCTCTCAAACAGAGTCTTCTTGTGTCGTGTCTCCTTGTCACAATATCAACAGGAAAGAGAGGGACATTTTTAATTAGTGAAAAAGCACAAATATCATCCCGATATATCAGATGGATAGTATATCAATCATCAGCACTTCAATCTGATTTATCTTCCTATATAAAAACAACAATGGACAAATATGATCAGTTACATTTTAATTTATAACCAAAGCTCTTAGTTATCAACAAAGTGTTATGCTATGTTGATTAATGTAATACATAGACCACAATGGAAACACTTACATCAGTCTCTGCCTGGCTTGAAACGACACTCATGGTGTCAAATCCTGAAGAGCGAGTTCCTCCACTCACTGGAACACAAGACAACAGACAACAACACATTTACACTGACAATATAAACACACTCACTGGAACACAAGACAACAGACAGCAACACATTTACACTGACAATATAAACACACTCACTGGAACACAAGACAACAGACAGCAACACATTTACACTGACAATATAAACACACTCACTGGAACACAAGACAACAGACGGCAACACATTTACACTGACAATATAAACACACTCACTGGAACACAAGACAACAGACGGCAACACATTTACACTGACAATATAAACACACTCACTGGAACACAAGACAACAGACAGCAACACATTTACACTGACAATATAAACACAATCACTGGAACACGACAACAGACAGCAACACATTTACACTGACAATATAAAATTAAAAACAACTTGATGTGAAAACCCTACATGACACTGTTCCTCTTGACCTCTTACACACAAGGTCATCACACGCAGGAACAATGGCAATATGCTGCAGACAGGATATTGATACTCACTACTCGGAGGAAGGTGCTCCATGCTTTTCCTTCTCCTGACAGCTGGCAGGGTTGATTCTTCTAGCCCCGTCACCACAGACTGGAAATACAATGAAACAAAGTAAAGAAATGAGAACTTAAATATTTGTGATTAAAGTCAGACTAAAGTTTCATCTATGAAACATCTTCCTCTCTCACACTTACATCAGCATCAGTGAAGGTTGGAGCTCCACTGGCGGTGTCATATCCTGAAGAGCGACTTCCTCCACTCACTGGAACAACACAACAGACAGCAACACATTTACACTGACAATATAAACACACTCACTGGAACACAAGACAACAGACAGCAACACATTTACACTGACAATATAAACACACTCACTGGAACACAAGACAACAGACAGCAACACATTTACACTGACAATATAAACACACTCACTGGAACACAAGACAACAGACAGCAACACACTTACACTGACAATATGAACACAAGACAACAGACAGCAACACATTTACACTGACAATATAAACACACTCACTGGAACACAAGACAACAGACAGCAACACATTTACACTGACAATATAAACACACTCACTGGAACACAAGACAACAGACAGCAACACATTTACACTGACAATATAAACACACTCACTGGAACACAAGACAACAGACAGCAACACATTTACACTGACAATATAAACACTCACTGGAACACAAGACAACAGACAGCAACACACTTACACTGACAATATGAACACAAGGCAACAGACAGCAACACATTTACACTGACAATATAAACACACTCACTGGAACACAAGACAACAGACAGCAACACATTTACACTGACAATATAAACACACTCACTGGAACACAAGACAACAGACAGCAACACATTTACACTGACAATATAAACACACTCACTGGAACACAAGACAACAGACAGCAACACATTTACACTGACAATATAAACACACACTGGAACACAAGACAACAGACAGCAACACATTTACACTGACAATATAAACAAACTCACTGGAACACAAGACAACAGACAGCAACACATTTACACTGACAATATAAACACTCTCACTGGAACACAAGACAACAGACAGAAACACATTTACACTGACAATATAAACACAATCACTGGAACACAAGACAACAGACAGCAACACATTTACACTGACAATATAAACACACTCACTGGAACACAAGACAACAGACAGCAACACATTTACACTGACAATATAAACACTCTCACTGGAACACAAGACAACAGACAAACACATTTACACTGACAATATAAACACAATCACTGGAACACAAGACAACAGACAGCAACACATTTACACTGACAATATAAACACACTCACTGGAACACAAGACAACAGACAGCAACACATTTACACTGACAATATAAACACACTCACTGGAACACAAGACAACAGACAGCAACACATTTACACTGACAATATAAACACACTTACTGGAACACAAGACAACAGACAGCAACACATTTACACTGACAATATAAACACACTCACTGGAACACAAGACAACAGACAGCAACACATTTACACTGACAATATAAACACACTCACTGGAACAAGACAACAGACAGCAACACATTTACACTGACAATATAAACACACTCACTGGAACACAAGACAACAGACAGCAACACATTTACACCGACTATATAAACACACTCACTGGAACACAAGACAACAGACAGCAACACATTTACACTGACAATATAAACACACTCACTGGAACACAAGACAACAGACGGCAACACATTTACACTGACAATATAAACACACTCACTGGAACACAAGACAACAGACAGCAACACATTTACACTGACAATTATAAACACACTCACTGGAACACAAGACAACAGACAGCAACACATTTACACTGACAATATAAACACACTCACTGGAACACAAGACAACAGACAGCAACACATTTACACTGACAATATAAACACACTCACTGGAACACAAGACAACAGACAGCAACACATTTACACTGACAATATAAACACACTCACTGGAACACAAGACAACAGACAGCAACACATTTACACTGACAATATAAACACTCTCACTGGAACACAAGACAACAGACAGAAACACATTTACACTGACAATATAAACACAATCACTGGAACACAAGACAACAGACAGCAACACATTTACACTGACAATATAAACACACTCACTGGAACACAAGACAACAGACAGCAACACATTTACACTGACAATATAAACACTCTCACTGGAACACAAGACAACAGACAAACACATTTACACTGACAATATAAACACAATCACTGGAACACAAGACAACAGACAGCAACACATTTACACTGACAATATAAACACACTCACTGGAACACAAGACAACAGACAGCAACACATTTACACTGACAATATAAACACACTCACTGGAACACAAGACAACAGACAGCAACACATTTACACTGACAATATAAACACACTTACTGGAACACAAGACAACAGACAGCAACACATTTACACTGACAATATAAACACACTCACTGGAACACAAGACAACAGACAGCAACACATTTACACTGACAATATAAACACACTCACTGGAACAAGACAACAGACAGCAACACATTTACACTGACAATATAAACACACTCACTGGAACACAAGACAACAGACAGCAACACATTTACACCGACTATATAAACACACTCACTGGAACACAAGACAACAGACAGCAACACATTTACACTGACAATATAAACACACTCACTGGAACACAAGACAACAGACGGCAACACATTTACACTGACAATATAAACACACTCACTGGAACACAAGACAACAGACAGCAACACATTTACACTGACAATTATAAACACACTCACTGGAACACAAGACAACAGACAGCAACACATTTACACTGACAATATAAACACACTCACTGGAACACAAGACAACAGACAGCAACACATTTACACTGACAATATAAACACACTCACTGGAACACAAGACAACAGACAGCAACACATTTACACTGACAATATAAAATTAAAAACAACTGGATGTGAAAACCCTACATGACACTGTTCCTCTTGACCTCTTACACACAAAATGTCATCACACGCACGCACGAACGCGCGCACGTGCGTGCACACACACACGCATGCAAGCACACACGCAGGAACAATGCCAATATGCTGCAGTCAGGATATTGATACTCACTACTCGGAGGAAGGTGCTCCATGCTTTTCCTTCTCCTGACAGCTGGCAGGGTTGATTCTTCTAGCCCCGTCACCACAGACTGAAAATACAATGAAACACAAAGTAACGAAATGAGAACTTAAATATTTGTGATTAGAGTCAGACTAAAGTTTCATCTATGAAACATCTTCCTCTCTCACACTTACATCAGCATCAGTGAAGGTTGGAGCTCCAGTGGCGGTGTCATATCCTGAAGAGCGACTTCCTCCACTCACTGGAACACAAGACAACAGACAGCAACACATTTACACTGACAATATAAACACTCACTGGAACACAAGACAACAGACAGCAACACATTTACACTGACAATATAAACACACTCACTGGAACACAAGACAACAGACAGCAACACATTTACACTGACAATATAAACACACTCACTGGAACACAAGACAACAGACAGCAACACATTTACACTGACAATATAAACACTCTCACTGGAACACGACAACAGACAGAAACACATTTACACTGACAATATAAACACTCACTGGAACACAAGACAACAGACAGCAACACATTTACACTGACAATATAAACACACTCACTGGAACACAAGACAACAGACAGCAACACATTTACACTGACAATATAAACACACTCACTGGAACACAAGACAACAGACGGCAACACATTTACACTGACAATATAAACACACTCACTGGAACACAAGACAACAGACAGCAACACATTTACACTGACAATTATAAACACACTCACTGGAACACAAGACAACAGACAGCAACACATTTACACTGACAATATAAACACACTCACTGGAACACAAGACAACAGACAGCAACACATTTACACTGACAATATAAACACACTCACTGGAACACAAGACAACAGACAGCAACACATTTACACTGACAATATAAACACACTCACTGGAACACAAGACAACAGACAGCAACACATTTACACTGACAATATAAACACTCTCACTGGAACACAAGACAACAGACAGAAACACATTTACACTGACAATATAAACACAATCACTGGAACACAAGACAACAGACAGCAACACATTTACACTGACAATATAAACACACTCACTGGAACACAAGACAACAGACAGCAACACATTTACACTGACAATATAAACACTCTCACTGGAACACAAGACAACAGACAAAAACACATTTACACTGACAATATAAACACAATCACTGGAACACAAGACAACAGACAGCAACACATTTACACTGACAATATAAACACACTCACTGGAACACAAGACAACAGACAGCAACACATTTACACTGACAATATAAACACACTCACTGGAACACAAGACAACAGACAGCAACACATTTACACTGACAATATAAACACACTTACTGGAACACAAGACAACAGACAGCAACACATTTACACTGACAATATAAACACACTCACTGGAACACAAGACAACAGACAGCAACACATTTACACTGACAATATAAACACACTCACTGGAACAAGACAACAGACAGCAACACATTTACACTGACAATATAAACACACTCACTGGAACACAAGACAACAGACAGCAACACATTTACACCGACTATATAAACACACTCACTGGAACACAAGACAACAGACAGCAACACATTTACACTGACAATATAAACACACTCACTGGAACACAAGACAACAGACGGCAACACATTTACACTGACAATATAAACACACTCACTGGAACACAAGACAACAGACAGCAACACATTTACACTGACAATTATAAACACACTCACTGGAACACAAGACAACAGACAGCAACACATTTACACTGACAATATAAACACACTCACTGGAACACAAGACAACAGACAGCAACACATTTACACTGACAATATAAACACACTCACTGGAACACAAGACAACAGACAGCAACACATTTACACTGACAATATAAAATTAAAAACAACTGGATGTGAAAACCCTACATGACACTGTTCCTCTTGACCTCTTACACACAAAATGTCATCACACGCACGCACGAACGCGCGCACGTGCGTGCACACACACACGCATGCAAGCACACACGCAGGAACAATGCCAATATGCTGCAGTCAGGATATTGATACTCACTACTCGGAGGAAGGTGCTCCATGCTTTTCCTTCTCCTGACAGCTGGCAGGGTTGATTCTTCTAGCCCCGTCACCACAGACTGAAAATACAATGAAACACAAAGTAACGAAATGAGAACTTAAATATTTGTGATTAGAGTCAGACTAAAGTTTCATCTATGAAACATCTTCCTCTCTCACACTTACATCAGCATCAGTGAAGGTTGGAGCTCCAGTGGCGGTGTCATATCCTGAAGAGCGACTTCCTCCACTCACTGGAACACAAGACAACAGACAGCAACACATTTACACTGACAATATAAACACTCACTGGAACACAAGACAACAGACAGCAACACATTTACACTGACAATATAAACACACTCACTGGAACACAAGACAACAGACAGCAACACATTTACACTGACAATATAAACACACTCACTGGAACACAAGACAACAGACAGCAACACATTTACACTGACAATATAAACACTCTCACTGGAACACGACAACAGACAGAAACACATTTACACTGACAATATAAACACTCACTGGAACACAAGACAACAGACAGCAACACATTTACACTGACAATATAAACACACTCACTGGAACACAAGACAACAGACAGCAACACATTTACACTGACAATATAAACACACACTGGAACACAAGACAACAGACAGCAACACATTTACACTGACAATATAAACACACTCACTGGAACACAAGACAACAGACAGCAACACATTTACACTGACAATATAAACACTCTCACTGGAACACGACAACAGACAAACACATTTACACTGACAATATAAACACACTCACTGGAACACAAGACAACAGACAGCAACACATTTACACTGACAATATAAACACACTCACTGGAACACAAGACAACAGACAGCAACACATTTACACTGACAATATAAACACACTCACTGGAACACAAGACAACAGACAGCAACACATTTACACTGACAATATAAACACACTCACTGGAACACAAGACAACAGACAGCAACACATTTACACTGACAATATAAACACACTCACTGGAACACAAGACAACAGACAGCAACACATTTACACTGACAATATAAACACACTCACTGGAACACAAGACAACAGACAGCAACACATTTACACTGACAATATAAACGCACTCACTGGAACACAAGACAACAGACAGCAACACATTTACACTGACAATATAAACACACTCACTGGAACACAAGACAACAGACAGCAACACATTTACACTGACAATATAAAATTAAAAACAACTGGATGTGAAAACCCTACATGACACTGTTCCTCTTGACCTCTTACACACAAAAGGTCATCACACGCACGTGCGTGCACACACACGCGCATGCAAGCACACACGCAGGAACAATGCCAATATGCTGCAGACAGGATATTGATACTCACTACTCGGAGGAAGGTGATCCATGCTGTTCCTTCTCCTGACAGCTGGCAGGGATGGTTCTTCTGGCTCCGTCGTCACAGACCTCCTCATCCTCTCTATCATCTCCTGCTCTCTCTTCTTCCATTGTTCTTCTGTTCTTCCTCTCAGTCTTTTAATGAGTGTCATCTGTCCAAAGTGTCCT
This sequence comes from Electrona antarctica, assembly GCF_951216825.1. Classification (NCBI taxonomy): domain Eukaryota; kingdom Metazoa; phylum Chordata; class Actinopteri; order Myctophiformes; family Myctophidae; genus Electrona; species Electrona antarctica. The sequence goes on along the minus strand of NC_136802.1, from coordinate 7,939,077 downwards.
CTGTCCCTCATCACCATGTCTTGTATTTTCTCCATCAGCTCTGTGACTTCTGAAATGTCCCAGTTCTCACCATCCAGAACATGGTACCTGTAGCCACATTTCTCCAGGATCCTCCTCAGAGGTTCTCCTTCAGCCTCGATGTACTCCTCAACACGTCTCCCTCCCAGCCACCATCCCCATGTGAACAGAACCAGAGCGCGTCTCCAGACTCTGTCCCCCAGCAGCTCCATGTGTTCCTCCACTGATCTCCTGTCAGCTTCACAGAAACTGGACTTGACATTGACAGTCACCAGGACAGCGTGGGGTCCAGGAGAACACAGAGTCACACCGTGTAGAAGGACGTCTTTGGTCTTCTGTGATGGAGGTGTAGTCGACCAGTCTGGGCAGTTCACCACACTCACTGTTCTTCCAGCAACTCGTCTCTGTTGTCTGACACATTCTGTCAGTTTATTCTGGGTTTTAAACTCCTGGAATATGAAGTTTACTGTATGTTAGTCATAATAATCAAAACATTCACTCTATTCTGTCCTCACTGGAGTTGCTCTTAAATCTTACCAGATATTAACTCACTGAATGTATATATTCTCATTTACTTTGTCTAAAGCCCAACACACACCGTCTGTGATGCGGGTGCGCAGCGACGCGGCACAGTATTGCCGCGCGTCACAGCAACACCCACAGGACGCGGCGCGCTACCGCGCGGCTGGCCAGCCACGCCCACGGATTCCCGGATGGAGGCCGCGCGGCAACGCCTGGAAAATAGAACAGCGGCGTATCGGAGCGTCAGGCGAGGGGTGAACGTGCGCCAGCGCGCGTCTGACGCCGCCGGTGTGGGATAGGTTCAATGAAAATAACGGAGGCGGTGTTTTGACGTGCGGCGTTCACAGACGGTGTGTGTTGGGCTTAACAGTGACAGTAATATGGGATTAATATCGTTCATTAATCTGAATTCTGAAACGAACAAATCTCTAAAAGTTTAAACGCTGTGTCTGAAAGCTGTTAATTTGACATTCTATCTTCTCCACAGGATGTTCAGAGCAGTTTATTAACCCATTCATCCATTTAGACCTGACGTCCACATTTTAAAAATATCTTCTAAATCATGACAATTTTCTGAAAAACCTCATGTTTCTGTATCAGCGGTGCTCAATATTTATTGTCAAGTACCCCAAAGATTATATGTAATTGGCCGACAACCCCCATCTCAAAATATGCTGTTCCAGGGACCCCCCCCCCCAGAAGCAAAGATATGAGTTGAAAACGTTCGCTCTGAAAGAATATATTCAAAGATTTGCGCCGCATTTTTGCGATTTTTCAAAAATAGCAGACCTACAAGCTCATAGCGCGGCACTCGGTGCCGCGCTATGAGCTTGTAGATCTGCTATTTTTCAACAGCTAAAGCATAACATAATGCTTGAAACACAAAGTGGTTCCCGCCCACAATGGGTTAAGATGCTGATTCTACAAATGCCTTCTAAATTAGTAGTTGTTACATTTTCAAGATAAATAAAAACTATAAATAGCAGAAGTGACGTAGGATGAGCTGTACATCTGCTATTTATGAATAGACGTAGGATGAGCTGTACATCTATTTATGAATAGACGTAGGATGAGCTGTACATCTGCTATTTATGAATAGACGTAGGATGAGCTGTACATCTGCTATTTATGAATAGACGTAGGATGAGCTGTACATCTGCTATTTATGAATAGACGTAGGATGAGCTGTACATCTGCTATTTATGAATAGACGTACGATGAGCTGTACATCTGCTATTTATGAATAGACGTACGATGAGCTGTACATCTGCTATTTATGAATAGTCGTACGATGAGCTGTACATCTGCTATTTATGAATAGACGTACGATGAGCTGTACATCTGCTATTTATGAATAGACGTACGATGAGCTGTACATCTGCTATTTATGAATAGACGTACGATGAGCTGTACATCTGCTATTTATGAATAGACGTACGATGAGCTGTACATCTGCTATTTATGAATAGACGTACGATGAGCTGTACATCTGCTATTTATGAATAGACGTACGATGAGCTGTACATCTGATATTTATGAATAGACGTACGATGAGCTGTACATCTGCTATTTATGAATAGCCGCACAAATCTAAAATGACACATTTCTGTGTATTGATCAGTGACACTTCACTGATCACATGATCAATAGACATTCATGACAGCAGATATATATATATATATATATATATATATATAGTATAATATTATATTATATACTGTTACATTATCTTCAGAAAACATATTTGATCTCTTTACTGTTTATTAACTTAGAGTGAAGTCATTCATTATAATTATAACATCACATTCATATAATATTACTCACCTTGAATAGAGTTGGTTTAAACACAGACTTCTGCAGTATGAGATCTCCAGCTCTGCTTCTCTGATCCTGTTCTCCACCAACCAGCATCACCTTCACCTCTGGTAGACTCTGATGTTCTCCTGACGCACGCACGCACGCACGCACGCACGCACACACGCACGCACACACGCACACACGCACACACACACACACACACACAGTGAGATTAAACTGCATAAATGATTGCACTAAACTGACCACAGAACAATACATAATGTATCATTTGAAGTTATACTGACTAGTATCATGTGATCAATTATGTAAATGAGTTGAAATGCATTAATTAAAGCACCAATATAATAATATAATGTTCATTAGATCAGTTCAATGGAGGAACAAGTACTGTTATTTAACCCATTAAAACCAGGAAAGGATCCACACACACGCACACACACACACACACACACACACACACACACACACACACACACACATGAACATCACCTTCAAACAGAGCTTTCAGAGCAGTTCTTTGTCTCTGTATCTTGGTCATCAATGTGTGGACATGTTCCTCTCTGATCTTCTTCCTCTCTGACGTCGTCTCTGAAACATCTCCACCATCTTCATAGTGTCCACCTCTGTTTCCTGCCACCATCTCCTCCATCTTCTGCAGCAGCTCTGTGACCTGAGTGTCATCTGTCTTGTGGTTGTTGAAGACATGGTACCTGTTCCCACATGTGTCAACAAGCCAGCGGAGGTCTTCTCCTTCAGCCTCGATGTGCTGCTCGATGCTTCTGTCTCCCAGACGGTCTCCATGGGTGAACAGGACTATAGCATGACTCCACGCGCTCTGTGACAGAAGGGTCATGTGTTCCTCTACTGCTACTCTCTGTGCTTTGGTGAATGCTCTACGAAGAGGAACGGCCAGAAGGACAGCATGTGGTCCAGGAGGACAGAGAGACACACTGTCCTGGATCTCCAATTTGTCCATCTCTGAGGTGTCCTGTAGTGGACGGTTGTAGTACCAGCCTGGTGAGTCCACCACTGTCACATGTCTCCCTGCTACGCTACCCTGTCTCACCTCACACTGTGTTGACCTCTGACCTGCCTGACTAACTTTGAAACCCCTTCCTCCTAGAATGGTGTTTCCTGCTGAACTCTTCCCAGAGTCCTCCTGTCCCAGCAGCAGAATCCTGAGGTCAGTCAGTCCTGTCAGAGAAAACATTGTTTACTTTCACTTTGACAGCTTCTTATTTAAAAACTGGAGACATATCATTATTTCATCATTCATCGCAGTACAAATAGCAAACAATAGCAGATCTACAAGCTCACAATTAACACAATATGTTTTGAGCTTGTAGATCTGCTTGGAAATGTTCGCCTACAGTGTAATGACATATTAGGAATGATGATTGATTAAGAACCAGGATACAATGTCCAGGAAATTATATGTTGTTACTAATATCTAATTCATAATATCTAATTAAGTTTGTTCAGTGTACAGTTCAGAATGTCCACCAGGAGACATCATAGAATAATACTAACGTACGTACATTACTACTTAGACTAGTGTGTGTGTGTGTGTGTGTGTGTGTGTGTGTGTGTGTGTGTGTGTGTGTGTGTGTGTGTGTGTGTGTGTACCAGTATCTTTTGGAAGTCCAGTGGTTCGTTTCAGAGAGTCTGTCCTCCTTTGTTCTGCTCTTCTGCTGATAGTTCTCTCCTTCTCCTTCAGTTCCTCTGAGACGTGTTCTTCTGTCTCATAGTGACCACCACTACTCTTCACCATCTGATCTATCTTCTCCATCAGCTGTGTGACCTGACTACCATCTCCTCTGTCACTGATGTTAAGAACATGGAAGCGACCTTCACATTTCTCAGTAAGATATCTAAAGATATAATTAGATCTAATGAGATCAGGTCTCATGTTGGTTTTATCAGCTACAATGAACACCATAATAGCGTGTTTCCACACTCGGTCACTGAGGAGAAGACTCACATGCTCCTCTGCTGACAGATCTGTTCCTCCATATGGGACGTCCAATGGCATCACTAGGACGAAGGCATGTGGTCCTGGAGGACACAGACTCACACTATGTTGGATTTCTAACTGGGTCAGTTTTGGGGTCAGATCTAGGGGATAATTAGACACCCATCCTGGAGTGTCGACCACACTGACCTGTCTCCCTGACACTAACTCTTGTCTCATGACACTCTTAGTTGTGCATTCGATTGTGTCAAAACCATCTCTGCCCAGGATGAGGTTTCCTACTGAACTCTTTCCACTGGGTCCACCTTTACCACTTCCCCCGATCAGAACAATGCTCAGTTCTGACGGCTCGCTGTTCTTCCCTGGTTAGAGAAATAAACATAATATTGATAAAAATCACAGATGTGACTAAACCAGTATCAGTTTGTTGGTTTCATCTGATGTAGACCTGAGGCCGATTCTACAAATGCCTTCTAAATCAGTAGTTCTCAAACGTTTTCAAGTCAAGGACACCCAGAATGAATATGTATTTGCTGCAGACCCCCAGAAGAGAGGATTTGTGTTAAAATATTCCACATTTTTATTATTCCACATTTTTCAAACACTCAACACTGAGGCGTGGCACAAAATTACATGCTGTGAGCTTGTAGATATGGTATAGATCTGCAATGCTATAGATATGCTATGCTATCCTATAGATATGCTATCCTATAGATCTGCTATGCTATAGATATGCTATCCTATAGATCTGCTATGCTATAGATATGCTATCCTATAGATCTGCTATGCTATAGATATGCTATCCTATAGATATGCTATCCTATAGATCTGCTATGCTATAGATCTGCTATGCTAGAACCTCTGTTCTAAATCCTAAGAGTTGTCTGATAAAACTACATTGCTATCCAGTATATATAGGCCTATATATACGTTTAGCTGAACTGTAAAACCACACAGATCCTTTCCCAGTTCTAAAGGGTTGATAGAACTCACCAGTGATGGAAGCTGAGGTTCCACTGGCCATCCTGTCTACAGCTGTTGGTTGAACTGTAAAACATTAACATACAGTAAGTTACAATAATCTGCTGTTATTATAGGTTTGTTGTCATTACTGTTATATTGTTATATCACACATATAATGAATATAATATATTTAGACCAGCAGTTTTCAAAGAGGGACCTGCACCAAATGGACCCTCAGGTCCATTTGGTTCCAGTTCATAGTAGATTTCAGAACCACTGCTAGAGATGAACAGACTCTAAATGTGTCTCCATCACAACATCTCTCTCACATGTAATAGTTCTCTGACCGACACCATGTCAACATTAGTGTGTCCACACTAGACCTACTGATTCATTATTTAGAGCCTGGATTCACACATTAATTTTGACTGAACTAACCACAGAGCTCTGTGTGCGTGTGTGTGTGTGTGTGTGTGTGTGTGCGTGCGTGTACATAAACATTACTAATAATATAACTGTTACAGTGATAATCACATTCCTCACTGTCTGTCATTTTCCACACACACACACACACACACACACACACACACACACACACACACACACACCAGCAGGTGAAAGCAGATGTTAACAAGCCTTTCTTGTTGTTCTAACCTCGTATCCACATTCATTACAAAAAAAAGTGGTGAAAATAGCAGATCCACAAGCACAATACACGTAGTATCGCGAAGCATTGTGAGCTTGTAGATCTGCTATTTTCCGCTATTTTCCAGGGACACATGGCGGCCCAGTGATGATACTACGATGTGATTGGACACTAGACTGGCCCAGTGATGTTACTATGATGTGATTGGACACTAGACTAGCCCAGTGATGTTACTACGACCTGATTGGACACTAGACTGGCCCAGTGATGATACTACGATGTGATTGGACACTAGACTGGCCCAGTGATGTTACTATGATGTGATTGGACACTAGACTGGCCCAGTGATGATACTACGATGTGATTGGACACTAGACTGGCCCAGTGATGTTACTACGATGTGATTCGACACTAGACTGGCCCAGTGATGTTACTACGACCTGATTGGACACTAGACTGGCCCAGTGATGATACTACGATGTGATTGGACACTAGACTGGCCCAGTGATGTTACTACGATGTGATTCAACACTAGACTGGCCTAGTGATGTTACTACAATTTACAATTTAGGCATTTAGCAGACGCTCTTAATCCAGAGCGACTTACATTAAGCAAGAACAAAAGCATGGGAATACATCACATATATAAAAAGCATTTATCAAGAAACATGCGTAAGCTAAGAACGTAGCTAGAACATATCTATATAATGACACTGTACATATAAACTATACATATACTATACTATGCTGTACATATATACTATGAAGTGCTATGACTACATACAATGCAATTATTGTGCTGTCTACATACCATGCTATAAGTCTGTATCAAATGCTATCTAAGTCTAAAAAGTGCTGTCTAAGGGGGTAGGGTAAGTGCTATGGGCCATGGTGGAGTCTGAAAAGGTGGGTTTTCAGACTACGGCGGAAGATTGGGAGTGATGCTGCAGTTCTGACTGCAACGGGGAGTGCATTCCACAGTTGCCACACTACGATGTGATTGGACACTAGACTGGCCCAGTGATGGTTACTACGATGTGATTGGACACTAGACTGGCCCAGTGATGGTTACTACGATGTGATTGGACACTAGACTGGCCCAGTGATGTTACTACGATGTGATTGGACACTAGACTGCAGGTCAAAACGTCAACAGCAACTTCTACTTCGTTAAAGGGCCACTTCACCTCTTTTGCAACCAGAACTTATTTTAATGATGTTTAGGACACAATAAACACTGTCCTGGGTGGAAAATGCAGTCTCACTTCCTTCCTGGACTCAAATTGTGCTGCTGTTATCTATTATACAAGTGAAAACATGTACCACACACACACACACACACACACACACACGTGAGATTAAACTGCATAAATGATTGCACTAAACTGACCACAGAACAATACATAATGTATCATTTGAAGTTATACTGACTAGTATCATGTGATCAATTATGTAAATGAGTTGAAATGCATTAATTAAAGCACCAATATAATAATATAATGTTCATTAGATCAGTTCAATGGAGGAACAAGTACTGTTATTTAACCCATTAAAACCAGGAAAGGATCCATCCATCCACACACACACACACACACACACACACACACACACACACACACACACACACACACACACACACAGAGATGAACATCACCTTCAAACAGAGCTTTCAGAGCAGTTCTTTGTCTCTGTGTCTTGGTCATCAATGTGTGGACATGTTCCTCTCTGATCTTCTTCCTCTCTGACGTCGTCTCTGAAACATCTCCACCATCTTCATAGTGTCCACCTCTGTTTCCTGCCACCATCTCCTCCATCTTCTGCAGCAGCTCTGTGACCTGAGTGTCATCTGTCTTCTGGTTGTTGAAGACATGGTACCTGTTCCCACATGTGTCAACAAGCCAGCGGAGGTCTTCTCCTTCAGCCTCGATGTGCTGCTCGATGCTTCTGTCTCCCAGACGGTCTCCATGGGTGAACAGGACTATAGCATGACTCCACGCGCTCTGTGACAGAAGGGTCATGTGTTCCTCTACTGCTACTCTGTGTGCTTTGGTGAATGCTCTACGAAGAGGAACAGCCAGAAGGACAGCATGTGGTCCAGGAGGACAGAGAGACACACTGTCCTGGATCTCCAGTCTGTCCATCTCTGAGGTGTCCTGTAGTGGACGGTTGTAGTACCAGCCTGGTGAGTCCACCACTGTCACATGTCTCCCTGCTACGCTACCCTGTCTCACCTCACACTGTGCTGACCTTTGACCTGTCTGATTAACTTTGAAACCCCTTCCTCCCAGAATGGTGTTTCCTGCTGAACTCTTCCCAGATTTCCCGCTTCCCAGCAGCAGAATCCTGAGGTCAGTCAGTCCTGTCAGAGAAAACATTGTTTACTTTCACTTTGACAGCTTCTTATTTAAAAACTGGAGACATATCATTATTTCATCATTCATCGCAGTACAAATGGCAAACAATAGCAGATCTACAAGCTCACAATTAACACAATATGTTTTGAGCTTGTAGATCTGCTTGGAAATGTTCGCCTACAGTGTAATGACATGCCCATATTAGGAATGATGATTGATTAAGAACCAGGATACAATGTCCAGGAAATTATATGTTGTTACTAATATCTAATTCATAATATCTAATTAGGTTTGTTCAGTGTACAGTTCAGAATGTCCACCAGGAGACATCATAGAATAATACTAATGTACGTACATTACTACTTAGACTACTGTGTGTGTGTGTGTGTGTGTGTGTGTGTGTGTGTGTGTGTGTGTGTGTGTGTGTGTGTGTGTGTGTGTGTGTGTGTGTGTGTGTGTGTGTGTGTGTGTGTGTGTGTGTGTGTGTACCAGTATCTTTTGGAAGTCCAGTGGTTCGTTTCAGAGAGTCTGTCCTCCTTTGTTCTGCTCTTCTGCTGATAGTTCTCTCCTTCTCCTTCAGTTCCTCTGAGACGTGTTCTTCTGTCTCATAGTGACCACCACTACTCTTCACCATCTGATCTATCTTCTCCATCAGCTGTGTGACCTGACTACCATCTCCTCTGTCACTGATGTTAAGAACATGGAAGCGACCTTCACATTTCTCAGTGAGATATCTAAAGATATAATTAGATCTACTGAGATCAGGTCTCATGTTGGTTTTATCAGCTACAGTGAACACCATAATAGCGCGTTTCCACACTCGGTCACTGAGGAGAAGACTCACATGCTCCTCTGCTGACAGATCTGTTCCTATATTTGGGACGTCCAATGGCATCACTAGGACGAAGGCATGTGGTCCTGGAGGACACAGACTCACACTATGTTGGATTTCTAACTGGGTCAGTTTTGGGGTCAGATCTAGGGGAAGATCAGACCCCCATCCTGGAGTGTCGACCACACTGACCCGTCTCCCTGACACTAACTCTTGTCTCATGACACTCTTAGTTGTGTTTGTTTTAAAACCATCTCTGCCCAGGATGAGGTTTCCTACTGAACTCTTTCCACTGGGTCCACCTTTATGTCTTCCCCCGATCAGAACAATGCTCAGTTCTGACGGCTCGCTGTTCCTCCCTGGTTGGAGAAATAAACATAATATTCATAAAAATCACAGATGTGACTAAACCAGTATCAGTTTGTTGGTTTCATCTGATTTAGACCTGAGGCCGATTCTACAAATGCCTTCTAAATCAGTAGTTCTCAAACGTTTTCAAGTCAAGGACACCCAGAATGATGTGTATTTGCCCCCCCCCCCCCCCCCATCGGAAAATATCTTTCCAGGGACCCCCAGAAGAGAGGATTTGTGTTAAAATATTCCACATTTTTATTATTCCACATTTTTCAAACACTCAACACTGAGGCGTGCTGTGAGCTTGTAGATCTGCTATGCTATAGATATGCTATGCTATAGATCTGCTATGCTATAGATCTGCTATGCTATAGATCTGCTATGCTGTAGATATGCTATGCTATAGATCTGCTATGCTGTAGATATGCTATCCTATAGATCTGCTATGCTATAGATCTGCTATACTAGAACCTCTGTTCTAAATCCTAAGAGTTTTCTGATAAAACTACATTGCTATCCAGTATATATAGGCCTATATATACGTTTAGCTGAACTCTAAAACCACACAGATCCTTTCCCAGTTCTAAAGGGTTGATAGAACTCACCAGTGATGGAAGCTGAGGTTCCACTGGCCATCCTGTCTACAGCTGTTGGTTGAACTGTAAAACATTAACATACAGTAAGTTACAATAATCTGCTGTTATTATAGGTTTGTTGTCATTACTGTTATATTGTTATATCACACATTGGACAATATATGAATATAATATATTTAGACCAGCAGTTTTCAAAGAGGGACCTGCACCAAATGGACCCTCAGGTCCATTTGGTTCCAGTTCATGGTAGATTTCAGAACCACTGCTAGAGATGAACAGACTCTAAATGTGTCTCCATCACAACATCTCTCTCACATGTAATAGTTATCTGACCGACACCATGTCAACATTAGTGTGTCCACACTAGACCTACTGATTAATTATTTAGAGCCTGGATTCACACATTAATTTTGACTGAACTAACCACAGAGCTCTGTGTGCGTGCGTGTGTGCATGGGTGTGTGTGTGCTTGCGTGCACATAAACATTACTAATAATATAACTGTTACAGTGATAATCACATTCCTCACTGTCTGTCATTTTCCACACACACACACACACACACACACACACACACACACACACACACACACACACACACACACACACACACACACACACACACACACACACACACACACACACACACACACACACACACACACACACACACCAGCAGGTGAAAGCAGATGTTAACAAGCCTTTCTTGTTGTTCTAACCTCGTATCCACATTCATTACAAAACAAAGTGGTGAAAATAGCAGATCCACAAGCTCAATACACGTAGTATCGCGAAGCATTGTGAGCTTGTAGATCTGGTATTTTCCGTTGATGGCCCTGTGATGATACTACGATGTGATTGGACACTAGACAAATACTATTATTATTGACTGATTGCAGTTTCTTTCAGCGGTGGAATGGCCCTAGGCCTGACGTCGGAATTAAAAAAAAGTCTTCTGAAAGAATATATATATATTCAAAGATTTGTGCCGGATTTTCACGATTTTTCTAAAATAGCAGACCTACAAGCTCGTAGCGCGCCACTCAGTGGCGCGCTACGAGCTTGTAGGTCTGCTATTTTTATGTATAACATAATTCTTAGTAAAAACACCAAAAGGGGTTCCCGTCCAGAATGGGTTAAGGATTACATTATAAAAAGCATGCAGCCAGAAGACAGAGTCCAGTAAATAAAATAATAAACATGTCAAACCAAGTCAGATCAGGATAAAGTCCAACAGGTATAAAGTGACAGGTGAATAAAAGCAGATTAAACATCAACAGAACCTCTCTGGACTGAAGGGATTTCTACTCAAAAAAGTCCATCTGGGACTCTGACAGGATTCTGAATCCACTACAAGCATTAGTTTAGATCTGGGACTCTGACAGGATTCTGAATCCACTACAAGCATTAGTTTAGATCTGGGACTCTGACAGGATTCTGAATCCACTACAAGCATTAGTTTAGATCTGGGACTCTGACAGGATTCTGAATCCACTACAAGCATTAGTTTAGATCTGGGACTCTGACAGGATTCTGAATCCACTACAAGCATTAGTTTAGATCTGGGACTCTGACAGGATTCTGAATCCACTACAAGCATTAGTTTAGATCTGGGACTCTGACAGGATTCTGAATCCACTACAAGCATTAGTTTAGATCTGGGACTCTGACAGGATTCTGAATCCACTACAAGCATTAGTTTAGATCTGGGACTCTGACAGGATTCTGAAACCACTACAAGCATTAGTTTAGATCTGGGACTCTGACAGGATTCTGAATCCACTACAAGCATTAGTTTAGATCTGGGACTCTGACAGGATTCTGAATCCACTACAAGCATTAGTTTAGATCTGGGACTCTGACAGGATTCTGAATCCACTACAAGCATTAGTTTAGATCTGGGACTCTGACAGGATTCTGAATCCACTACAAGAAATTAGTTTTGCACGAAAAACACTCCTTGGGCTAAAAACGGCCATATTAGCGGGCAAGTGGCCGAATTCAGCCCAAGGAGTGTTTTTCGTGCAGAACTAATGGTTGGAATGCATTCAGAATCATGAACCCCCCCTAGTTTGACACGTCACATGCTACTGAAAGCAGAATGACATTTAGAAATGATTTTCTTATATAGGTTGTTAATGGTACTCCAGCTTTCAGCTGCTGTTTTTGATTGATTGATTGAAATATTTATTAACAGTTTGCAGAATTACAGTACATTTCAAGCTCAACTCAATACAAAGACTGTTAACTGTGAGTGGACGACCCAATAAAGCATTACACTTGTTTACAAGCGGGTCCACCTTGTTCAATTCATCAAAACATTTAGAGACGTACAAATAGACACTTCTATATAGCCAAGCAAAGTTTCCCAAGGTCACCGGCCTCGGGCGCCCTAGCTAAATCATTAGAGCAGCCCTTGGGCGACAAAATGTGGAGCTTTTAGACAAATTAGTGCAAAATCACCCTTTTCTCTATAAGCTCCTCCACTATCAGGACATTCAGAGCAACATTGATTTAGATACAGGTTTAAATCACCAAGCAACACTCTCTCAATGATGACAGAGGTTAAACTTAAAAGGTCACTAGAATCAGACAAATAGGAGCTGCTAAAACCAGAAAAAGTGCCCTTCTGGGCACAGGTCTCCACCAGGAGGATAGGAGTGTGTGTGTGATGTTTGGCAAAATGTTTAGGAGCAATATAAACGTGTGTGTGTGACGCGGCTTGGCCTGTTGTAGCGCCACCATGAGGCTGATTTGAAAACTGTCAAGTGACAGCCCATACATCCAAACAGAAAAGTCCTATCTGATTGACAACCCATACATCACAACAGAAAAGTCCTATCTGATTGACAGCCCATACATCACAACAGAAAAGTCCTATCTGATTGACAGCCCATACATCACCACAGAAAAGTCCTATCTGATTGACAGCCCATACATCCAAACAGAAAAGTCCTATCTGATTGACAGCCCATACATCCAAACAGAAAAGTCCTATCTGATTGACAGCCCATCCATCCAAACAGAAAAGTCCTATCTGATTGACAGCCCATCCATCCAAACAGAAAAGTCCTATCTGATTGACAGCCCATACATCACAACAGAAAAGTCCTATCTGATTGACAGCCCATACATCCAAACAGAAAAGTCCTATCTGATTGACAGCCCATACATCACAACAGAAAAGTCCTATCTGATTGACAGCCCATACATCACAACAGAAAAGTCCTATCTGATTGACAGCCCATACATCACAACAGAAAAGTCCTATCTGATTGACAGCCCATACATCACAACAGAAAAGTCCTATCTGATTGACAGCCCATACATCACAACAGAAAAGTCCTATCTGATTGACAGCCCATACATCACAACAGAAAAGTCCTATCTGATTGACAGCCCATACATCAACACAGAAAAGTCCTATCTGATTGACAGCCCATACATCAACACAGAAAAGTCCTATCTGATTGACAGCCCATACATCACAACAGAAAAGTCCTATCTGATTGACAGCCCATACATCACAACAGAAAAGTCCTATCTGATTGACAGCCCATACATCCAAACAGAAAAGGCCTATCTGATTGACAGCCCATACATCCAAACAGAAAAGGCCTATCTGATTGACAGCCCATACATCCACACAGAAAAGTCCTATCTGATTGACAGCCCATACATCCAAACAGAAAAGGCCTATCTGATTGACAGCCCATACATCCACACAGAAAAGTCCTATCTGATTGACAGCCCATACATCTGATTGCATTAAAGGACGTTAACCTCACGTCGCCACTCCCTTTATGCATGTTCACCCTGATATTAATTTAAAACGGCTACACTGATATTAATTTAAAACAGCTACACTGATATTAATCTAAAACAGCTACACTGATATTAATTTAAAACAGCTACACTGATATTAATCTAAAACAGCTACACTGAGCTACAGGCCATACTTCCACACACAAAAGTCCTATCTGATTCACAACTGACAGCATCTGTCAGAAAACGACTAACTACTAAATGGAGATATAATTATAATTAAGGTATTAAATCCCAAACCATTTGAACACATGTCTCTTGGCCTGCTGTCTAACATACAGTCCTCTGATCAGATACTGTACACTGTATAATGCTTCCTAATCCACCACAGAGCGACGGCCGCCTGACTGATTCACTGGCAGTTTTTTGATTGAAATATGTATTAACAGTTTACAGAATTACAGTACATTTCAAGCACAACTCAATACAAAGACTGTTAACTGTGAGTGGACGACCCAATAAAGCATTACACTTGTTTACAGAACAGGAATTCATCATCATTTACGGGGACCAGTTTAGAATTGCAGCCGTCCGTAGGTGCCCTTTGAGAGCGGTTTTGAAGGAGTCAAGGGATTTGCATGTCTTAATGACTGTTGGTAGGGCGTTCCACATTTTGGTGGCTTAGGAGCGAAATTAAATTATTCTCTTGTTTGTGCCGAAGTGGAGCTGCTTCAGCCGCTGTCACTCATAATGCTTACAAAACAACCTCAGAAATAATACAGGAATATGAATGCATGCTTTCTTATCGACCTCAGACAATAAGAATTGAATTTAATAATGTAATAATATTCATAACTTTCCCTCCTCCCCCCACGGCTGCCGTGGCCGCTGCTGGAAAATGCACTCGCTCTCCCTCAAAAACATAAAATAAAAATAAAATAATCCTAGCTGTCGTTTGCTACAGTATTGAAAACAAACAGTATTGTAAATTAAAAAGAAGACAATACTGCATTTGTGTAAGAGAAATAATAATACAAACGTTTTTTCGGTCATTTGTCTAGAAAATGTATTTTAGTGAAAAGTCGTTCAACCTAATATCGTGATTTGAATCGTATGGTGAGTTGAGGGAATCGTTACATGCCTACTATTAATATCACGCGGCCCACCTTTAAGACACTTACAGTATGTAACTCCATATAAATAATCATATTTCTACTGTTGTTGTTCAAAGATGTTCTCATAGTCAGAATGCTTACCTGCCAACAAGGTGTGTCGTTGAAGTTACAACTCCTGACTAAACTTCAGACCTCCAGACAATTCCTGTAAGTCATAAACTGTGTAATCATTAACTTCACTGTAGGCCAGTGGTTCCCAATGTGGGGTCCGGGGACCCCAGGGGTCCTTGAGGGAGTTCCAGGGGGTCCGGGGACCCCCAGGGGTCCTTGAGGGAGTTCCAGAAATTAAACGGGTTGAAAATCACTGGCTTGAGCCGTAGAAATGTTCCTCGTATGCATGGGGGTCCCTATAGCTGCTGTATGGTTTCAAACGGGGGTCCGCGGGGTAATACATGTCAATGTGGGGGTCCTTGATATGAAACCGTTTGGGAACAGCTGCTGTAGGCTAGCCGCTCTTTTTACAGCTTCTGTCCAGAACTCTGTCTGTCTGTCACAATATAGTCCAGAACTCTGTCTGTCTGTCACAATATAGAACCAGAACCAGAACTCTGTCTGTCTGTCACAATATAGAACCAGAACCAGAACTCTGTCTGTCTGTCACAATATAGTCCAGAACTCTGTCTGTCTGTCACAATATAGCAGTGGTTTTCAACCCTTTTCACATCAAGGTCCATTAGTTATTTGGCATTTGAGCCACGGAACCACCGTTTGATGACATTTAGCCTCTCAGACCCATTTGAGCCACGGAACCACCGTTTGATGACATTTAGCCTCTCAGACCCATCTGAGCCACGGACCACCATTTGATGACATTTAGCCTCTCAGACCCATTTGAGCCACGGAACCACCATTTGATGACATTTAGCCTCTCAGACCCATCTGAGCCACGGACCACCATTTGATGACATTTAGCCTCTCAGACCCATCTGAGCCACGGACCACCATTTGATGACATTTAGCCTCTCAGACCCATTTGAGTCACGGAACCACCATTTGATGACATTTAGCCTCTCAGACCCATCTGAGCCACGGACCACCATTTGATGACATTTAGCCTCTCAGACCCATTTGAGCCACGGACCACCATTTGATGACATTTAGCCTCTCAGACCCATCTGAGCCACGGACCACCATTTGATGACATTTAGCCTCTCAGACCCATCTGAGCCACGGACCACCATTTGATGACATTTAGCCTCTCAGACCCATCTGAGCCACGGACCACCATTTGATGACATTTAGCCTCTCAGACCCATCTGAGCCACGGACCACCATTTGATGACATTTAGCCTCTCAGACCCATCTGAGCCACGGAACCACCGTTTGATGACATTTAGCCTCTCAGACCCATTTGAGCCACGGAACCACCGTTTGATGACATTTAGCCTCTCAGACCCATTTGAGCCACGGAACCACCGTTTGATGACATTTAGCCTCTCAGACCCATTTGAGCCACGGAACCACCGTTTGATGACATTTAGCCTCTCAGACCCATTTGAGCCACGGAACCACCGTTTGATGAAATTTAGCCTCTCAGACCCATCTGAGCCACGGACCACCATTTGATGACATTTAGCCTCTCAGACCCATCTGAGCCACGGACCACCATTTGATGACATTTAGCCTCTCAGACCCATCTGAGCCACGGACCACCATTTGATGACATTTAGCCTCTCAGACCCATCTGAGCCACGGACCACCATTTGATGACATTTAGCCTCTCAGACCCATTTGAGTCACGGAACCACCATTTGATGACATTTAGCCTCTCAGACCCATCTGAGCCACGGACCACCATTTGATGACATTTAGCCTCTCAGACCCATTTGAGCCACGGACCACCATTTGATGACATTTAGCCTCTCAGACCCATCTGAGCCACGGACCACCATTTGATGACATTTAGCCTCTCAGACCCATCTGAGCCACGGACCACCATTTGATGACATTTAGCCTCTCAGACCCATCTGAGCCACGGACCACCATTTGATGACATTTAGCCTCTCAGACCCATCTGAGCCACGGACCACCATTTGATGACATTTAGCCTCTCAGACCCATCTGAGCCACGGAACCACCATTTGATGACATTTAGCCTCTCAGACCCATCTGAGCCACGGAACACCATTTGATGACATTTAGCCTCTCAGACCCATCTGAGCCACGGAACCACCATTTGATGACATTTAGCCTCTCAGACCCATTTGAGCCACGGACCACCATTTGATGACATTTAGCCTCTCAGACCCAAAACTTAGAAAATGTTGTTTTGTCCGTATTGATGTTGGTACCATTAGGAGAGATAACAGGCTGTATTGATGTTGGTACCATTAGGAGAGATAACAGGCTGTATTGATGTTGGTACCATTAGGAGAGATAACAGGCTGTATTGATGTTGGTACCATTAGGAGAGATAACAGGCTGTATTGATGTCGGTACCATTAGGAGAGATAACAGGCTGTATTGATGTCGGTACCATTAGGAGAGATAACAGGCTGTATTGATGTCGGTACCATTAGGAGAGATAACAGGCTGTATTGATGTTGGTACCATTAGGAGAGATAACAGGCTGTATTGATGTTGGTACCATTAGGAGAGATAACAGGCTGTATTGATGTTGGTACCATTAGGAGAGATAACAGGCTGTATTGATGTTGGTACCATTAGGAGAGATAACAGGCTGTATTGATGTTGGTACCATTAGGAGAGATAACAGGCTGTATTGATGTTGGTACCATTAGGAGAGATAACAGGCTGTATTGATGTTGGTACCATTAGGAGAGATAACAGGCTGTATTGATGTTGGTACCATTAGGAGAGATAACAGGCTGTATTGATGTTGGTACCATTAGGCACAGGCAAATGTTGATCAAAATAACAATTCTTCTACATTATCTAAATGTGACTTCTTGTAAATTAACTAATGCAGATGTTTAACAATGATTTAACTCTTGAGAGTGTACAATGAAACCAAATGGGTCCATTTGGTTTCATTGTACACTCTCAAGAGTTAAATATATAAGGGTTAAATATCTAATAAGGGTCCATTTGGTTACCAACTCTCCATCATTTAGCTGGGGACCACCTGGAACCCCCTCAAGGACCACTGGTTGAAAACCACTATAGCATTAGCAGCAGACAGCACAGTGGCCACAACACAATACAGATAGTCCAGGGGCTGAGTCACATTCTGGTACCACCTATGGTGACCGTAACATTTGTGTATTCCTGCATGTCTCTAGTTTATTATTTTGGTATGGTAACTGTTCCATTCAGTAGCTTAATGCCAGTTATCACCACTTATATGTGACTATACCATTAACAACCTATAGGCTATAAGGCAACATTGTCCACATTTCATTATGCTCTAAGTAGCATGTGACATGTCAAACTATGGGGGTTTTCATCATTCTGAATCCATTCCAAGCATTCGGTTTGCACAAAAAACACTCCTTGGCATAAATTCGACCATAGCCACTTGCCCAAATGTGCCCAAATGCTTCGTTCCGCCTCTCATCAAGCTCAGCCAATCATCGGAAGAAGGCTGTCCACCTGAGCACTATTTAAGAACTGCTATCAGCTGTGTGCGTTGGCAGTGTGTTAGAAAATGTCCATGGAGATGGTGGATGTGTGTGGTAGTTTGCTATCACCATGTTGTTGACCTACACACCCTTCTGGACTTTAATGATCGGTTTTGTTTGGTAAATGTTGAACTTTCTAGAAGGCTGTTAAAAGTTTCAGGGCAGCCTATGGTTGGTTGACTGATTGTCTGATTACTGCTAAGCACTTTGACTTGATGTGATTTGTTTGTAGAGCTACTGGCGCCAGCTTTTTGTAACAGTTTATTTTGATAGATATATATATATATATATATATATATATATATATATATATATATATATATATATAGGTTAGATCACTTGTAATTATTTATTTCATGTTAGGTAAGGTGGGGTGTACTTAAAGTTAGGTTAAGAGTGTTTATTGATTTACGCCATGCAGGGCTTATTTTGTGTGTCGGTTTAAGTTTAAAGTCATGTCTTGAAATATATACATTTATAAATACCATATATTGCAGTAAATCGAGTTTTGGCTTTTAAATGTAAATTGCACATGAACTCTTTAAAAATAACCTTATCAAAGGGCAGAAAATAAACAACGGTTCACTTTTCAGTCGCAATCCTTTATTCCCCCGAGACCTACAAGGATTGTAACAAATACACAGAACACAATGTTACCTGTACCCTTGGTATTCCCTAGGATCTAACACAATGTTACCTGTACCCTTGGTATTCCCTAGGATCTAACACAATGTTACCTGTACCCTTGGTATTCCCTAGGATCTAACACAATGTTACCTGTACCCTTGGTATTCCCTAGGATCTAACACAATGTTACCTGTACCCTTGGTATTCCCTAGGATCTAACACAATGTTACCTGTACCCTTGGTATTCCCTAGGATCTAACACAATGTTACCTGTACCCTTGGTATTCCCTAGGATCTAACACAATGTTACCTGTACCCTTGGTATTCCCTAGGATCTAACACAATGTTACCTGTACCCTTGGTATTCCCTAGGATCTAACACCATGTTACCTGTACCCTTGGTATTCCCTAGGATCTAACACAATGTTACCTGTACCCTTGGTATTCCCTAGGATCTAACACAATGTTACCTGTACCCTTGGTATTCCCTAGGATCTAACACAATGTTACCTGTACCCTTGGTATTCCCTAGGATCTAACACAATGTTACCTGTACCCTTGGTATTCCCTAGGATCTAACACAATGTTACCTGTACCCTTGGTATTCCCTAGGATCTAACACAATGTTACCTGTACCCTTGGTATTCCCTAGGATCTAACACAATGTTACCTGTACCCTTGGTATTCCCTAGGATCTAACACAATGTTACCTGTACCCTTGGTATTCCCTAGGATCTAACACAATGTTACCTGTACCCTTGGTATTCCCTAGGATCTAACACAATGTTACCTGTACCCTTGGTATTCCCTAGGATCTAACACAATGTTACCTGTCCTCTCCATTATAGTTACAGAGTGACCAAACGTGTCCCTTTGCATGGGACACACCCTCAGGCATCCCACAAACTGAGACCCTGTCCCACATTGTGACTGACAGGCATCAGTGTTCAAACTGAGACCCACATTGTGACTGACAGGCATCAGTGTTCAAATTGAGACCCTGTCCCACATGGTGACTGACAGGCATCAGTGTTCAAACTGAGACCCACATTGTGACTGGCAGGCATCAGTGTTCAAACTGAGACCCTGTCCCACATTGTGACTGACAGGCATCAGTGTTCAAATTGAGACCCTGTCCCACATTGTGACTGACAGGCATCAGTGTTCAAATTGAGACCCTGTCCCACATTGTGACTGACAGGCATCAGTGTTCAAACTGAGACCCTGTCCCACATTGTGACTGACACAATGATTTCATCTGATCTAACGTATTAAGACCTGAGGCTGATTCTACACATGAGTTCTAAATCAGTAGATCTCAAACGTTTTCAAGTCAAGGACACCCAGAATGATGTGTATTTGGCTGCGGCGGACCCCCCCCCCCCCCCCTGCTCCATCGGAAAATATGTTTCCAGGGACCCCCAGAAGAGAGGATTTGTGTTAAAATATACAACATTTTAATATGAATGCATTTTTCCAACACTCAACACTGAGGATTGTTCTAATAAACCTCGCAGCGTGGCACAAAGTGACGTGCTGTGAGCTTGTAGATCTGCTATGCTATAGATCTGCTATGCTGTAGATCTGCTATCCTATAGATCTGCTATGCTATAGATCTGCTATCCTATAGATCTGCTATCCTATAGATCTGCTATGCTATAGATCTGCTATACTAGAACCTCTGTTCTAAATCCTAAGAGTTTTCTGATAAAACTACATTGCTATCCAGTATATATAGGCCTATATATACGTTTAGCTGAACTGTAAAACCACACAGATCCTTTCCCAGTTCTAAAGGGTTGATAGAACTCACCAGTGATGGAAGCTGAGGTTCCACTGGCCATCCTGTCTACAGCTGTTGGTTGAACTGTAAAACATTAACATACAGTAAGTTACAATAATCTGCTGTTATTATAGGTTTGTTGTCATTACTGTTATATTGTTATATCACACATTGGACAATATAATGAATATAATATATTTACAGGTCTGTAACTCTGAGAGAGTACATATGGAACCAAATGGACCCTCACAGGTCTGTAACTCTGAGAGTACATATGGAACCAAATGGACCCTCACAGGTCTGTAACTCTGAGAGTACATATGGAACCAAATGGACCCTTATGGGTCTGTAACTCAGAGTACATATGGAACCAAATGGACCCTTATGGGTCTGTAACTCTGATAGAGTACATATGGAACCAAATGGGCCCTTATGGGTCTGTAACTCAGAGTACATATGGAACCAAATGGACCCTTATGGGTCTGTAACTCTGAGAGTACATATGGAACCAAATGGACCCTCACAGGTCTGTAACTCTGAGAGTACATATGGAACCAAATGGACCCTCACAGGTCTGTAACTCTGGCCTCTTTTCCACTATGGGGTGGAACAAGAACCTTCCAGAACCTGAACCTATTTTTTTTAGTTCTGGGTTTGTTTCCACAGCGCACAGCGCGGTACGGAACGGTTTCAGACGAGGTTCTCAGAACCTTTTGTCGGCCCTGCTTTTGAGGTAGTACTAAAACGGAGTTCTGGGAACCAATGGGCGGGGCCAGAAGCGCTGCTGCTCCCGATTGGTCGAGCAGCTGAGGCGAGGAGGACACGGAGACCAGAGGAGAAACGCTCAGCGCCATTTTAAAAAAACTACTGTGACAAGAACAACACAACAATAGTATAACAACTCAACCGTCCTAAAATGGCATTCAACGAGTCGGACGATGCAACGGAGTCGGACACATCACATTGGACAGATGAGGACGTGCAGGCTCTTATTTGTGTGTGGAGCGAAGAAAATATTTAGAAGGAGTTGGAAGGGTCTGTTCGGAACGAACAAGTTTATAGGAAAATTTCCCTTCGTCTGCGTGAGTTGGTCGGCGTGCGCACATTCACAAGTAAGCAGTGCCGTGAAAAAATAAAAAAACTGAAACAAGACTACAAGAAGATAAGAGACAACAATAATAAAAGTGGTGCCAAACGCAAAACCTCAAAATGGTACGATTCGTTGGATGCCATTTTAGGACCTCGGCCGGTGTTTGCGGGTTCCAGCAACGTGATGGAATCTGCAACAATGCTGTTGCAAGCAATAGCGAACGACACCGCCATCGACCAACCTGAACCAGGTATGTACAAACTACTAGCATATCATGTCGAACGTTAACGTGAATTGTCATTGTGATTATGTGGGACGGGGGGGTTCATTTTGGAGTGCAGCTGTGAATGGACTTCATCTGTTTGTACTATAGCCTACGTCCACTTTTGCTGTCATTTTTGAGTGGTGCTCCGCTCAGCTGTGTGTGTGTGTGTGTGTGTGTGTGTGTGTGTGTCTGGCTGTGTACCTGTGTCTCTGGCTGTGTCTCTGGCTGTGTCTCTGTGTCTCTGGCTGTGTCTCTGTGTCCCTGTGTCTCTGGCTGTGTACCTGTGTCTCTGGCTGTGTACCTGTGTCTCTGGCTGTGTACCTGTGTCTCTGTGTCTCTGGCTGTGTACCTGTGTCTCTGTGTCCCTGTGTCTCTGACTGTGTCCCTGGCTGTGTACCTGTGTCTCTGACTGTGTACCTGTGTCTCTGACTGTGTACCTGTGTCTCTGACTGTGTCCCTGGCTGTGTACCTGTGTCACTGTGTACCTGGCTGTGTCCCTACCTGTGTCCCTGTGCCTCTATGTACCTGTTAGCCCGTCTCCGGACCCCCCGGGTTGAGCTCCTTTGGACCTACCACGTAGGGTCCGGTCTCACCGGATTCAAGCGACATGGGATGCAATCTGATTTCCCCTGACTTAGCCCTGTGCTGCGGTGTGGGTGTCACGCTGACATATTCTAAACGAAGCATATGAACGCTATAGGAGACAACGAACCATCTGACCCCCCCCGCGAACGGCTCAGAAGCCGTTAAGTATTTTTAATGTTTGTACGACCGCTTTGGCAGCTCTGAAATTCTCTCTTCGGTCCCTCCTTGTTGACATCTCGGTTGGCTAGCTGCGCCTACGGTTGGCTAGCTGCGCCTACGAGGCGCGTAGGGAGGCGCTGCTAGCCAACCGAGATGCTGGAGGCGGTACAATGGGATGTCAACAAGAGAGAATTTCAGAGCTGCCAAAACGGTCGTACAAACATTAAAAATACTTAACGGCTTCTGTGCCGTTCGGGGGGGGGGTGAGAGGGTTCGTTGTATCCTATAGCGTCCATATGCTTCTTTTGGAATATGTCAGCGTGACACCCACACCGCAGCACTGGGGTAAGTCAGGGGAAATCAGATTGCATCCCATGTCGCTTGAATCCGGTGAGAAGGAACCCTACATAAAGTCATCAAAATGTCAGAAACTTTAACGTAGGGTTCCGAAAGGAGCTATGTACCTGTGTACCTGGCTGTGTCCCTGCCTCCCTGGCTGTGTACATGTGTCCCTGTGTACTTTCAACTTACATACATGTATACATACGTTACCTGTTACCCAACCAATATTGAAACCTATCGTAATTAATTACGTCACCATTGAGTTATAACCCGACTTTTGTATTTAATTTCAATGTTTTACAGAGAGGCTGAGATTTGACAGTTCGTAGCGATCGAGTAGGCACTCTTGCAGTTATAGTTATATCTGTACTGGCCTGGGCCACATTTCCCCTGCTGGTTTAATTTTACACTGTTTTCATTTGTCAGACACTTACGCAACCGACACAAGCACATCTTCACCTGCAAGTCCATTGCCTGCGACTGCTGCGAGTTCTGCTAACCCCTCTTCTCCTACTGATGGAGAAACGGGCACCAGCAGTGGTGGAAGCACAACACCAGGATCAGCTGCAACACGGCGTGGTAAGATTTAAACATGCATTTTCTTAAATCAAGGTGATATGTATTTTGGCCACCAGGTGCCAACCCCCATGTCAATTTGAAGTGTATTTTGAAGATTCTGCCACTAGGTAACACAACAAGCTAAAATAATGTCCCATGGGGTTCATTTAAACCCCTTCTGACAGAAATGTAGATCTAAAAATGTTTTGTTTTGCTTGTTTTGTTTGCAGGATATGTGTCAGACAGGGTTCAACTGAACCCCATGGGATATTGTTTCAGCCGGTTACCTGGCAGAATCTTAAAATGCACGCTTCACTGATTATTTAAAAATCACACCCATGTGAAGTGAGGGGCGCTAATATATTAACCCATTTAGGCCTGACGGCGAAATTTTAAAAATGTCTTAAAATGTTTTATATAGAAACCTCATGTTTCTATATCAGTGGTTCTCAATATTTCATGTCAAGGACCCCCGAAAATATGTGTAATTGGCCACTGACCCCCATCTGAAAATATGTAGTTCCAGGGACCCCCCCAAGAAGCAAAGATTTGAGTTAAAAACATTCGCTCTGAAAGAATATATATTCAAAGTTTTGGGCCACATTTTCACGATTTTTCAAAAATAGCAGACATACAAGCTCGTATGAGCTTGTACATCTGCTATATTTTCAATAGCTAAAGCATAACATAATGCTTAAAACACTAAAAGGGGTTCCCGCCCAAAATGGGTTAAAGTCTCTCATGTTGATTAGGTGATGTAATGGTGGCGTAAAACAAACATTCAATTCTCTTTATTGTTAATGGAATTTAATGTTTGTGTTAGGGACAAGATGATGTCAATTGTCCCTTCATTGTCAATGGCGTTTTTAAAACAAACATTGAACTAAAGACAAACATTAAACCTGTATATAGGACAAATATTAAATAGGGCTTAAGGGACAGTGCACTTTTATTCTGCCTATGAGGGCAGATTCTGCCAATGCATTTCAACGAGAATGGAGCGTGTGTGTTTTTGCGGATAAACAAAAAAAACACACGCTCCATTCCCATTGAAATGCATTGAATGTAGAATACAAGTGCGGTGTGACTGTGCCCCAACTGGTTAATTCATGTATTTTTGTCCCTTGAAATATCAAATAAGGGCTAATAATAGTGGTACAATGACCATCAAACATTGAATTGCATGAAATGAAATCAATCACACTTGTCTTTATTTATCTAGGGAAAAGACCTCGAGATGTCGAATTCATTGAGGCTATGAAATTGATGGAGCAAGAGAAGCAGGAACACGAGAGAGAGTTTCAGAGAGAGGAGCTGGCGCTGAAGGAACGTCAGTTTTCGATGACAATGGAGGCGATGGAAAAAGATGCTGCTGCACGTGTGGCGGTGATGGAAAAGGCCAGGATGGAAGAGGCTGCTCTGAGAGAGCAGGAAATAGCAATACGACAGCAGGAGGCTAGAGAGCTCTATGTTTTTGTCCAGATGATAACCGATGCCTTTATTCTGAGGAGACTTCTGTTTTGAGTGATTTTGGACAACCTCTAAGCATTGGGTTCAGTGTTCTCTGTACTTTGGGGTACATTCATTGTGAGTGTGTCCACTCAGAGCCACTTAGCCCATTTATTTATTTCTTTATTGAGGTTAATGTTGTGCCAAAAACAAAACCCGGAAATGGAGGGGAGAAAATGCGAGGTGACGTTTCAGAGTAAGCGTTCTTTATTTGCACAATTTATTTTCCTATGTTTGAGTGAGAATTGTTATACATTTGTTTTATTTTTGTTTGCTTTGTCCTCTGCTCTTAATTGTACTGTTGCTGCCAAAGTGTGTGTGTGTGTGTGTGTGTGTGTGTGTGTGTGTGTGTGTGTGTGTGTGTGTGTGTGTGTGTGTGTGTGTGTGTGTGTGTGTGTGTGTGTGTGTGTGTGTGTGTGTGTGTGTGTGTTTTGACATTCCCTCATTATTGTTACTATTATTATTACCATGTATTATATCATTATTTTTATTATATTTTCATTTGGCAACTTCAGAGGCATGTTGTGCACTATGAAAGTATTTTCTGTGTCAAAAGTTCTAATTGTAAGCCTATATGCAGTTACATATATACAGGAAACATGTATATTTAAGTGTATGGACCATGATTGTAAAGTATGAATGTTTTCAGATCTAAATGGAATATTTTGGTCAATGAAGAAAAACAGGGTGATGTTGTTGCGACTAGTTTTAAAATGGATATTTTTCTAAACGAACAAAAACTATAATAATAATAAAACCCACAGTTATCCCCGGTCCATCAACATGAACTCAATCTCTCTGTCGCTGTCTATGTGTATTTATATGTTTTAGATATAAAACACATTTATCCAGGAAGATGTATTAAATGTATTGTGTCTATGATGCAAGTTAACAAATTAGTGCTGTTGCCTTTGTTCGTTTGTTTTTGTTTGCGAGGTCTGCGTGCGTGCGTGCGTGTGTGAGATGGGGTAAATTCATTGAACAAATCAACAATGAAAATAGCTGATCTACAAGCTCCCCTATGACAAGCTCACAATGCGCGAAGTATTGTGACTGAGCGTAGATCGGCTATTTTCAAATGGCCAAAATGTATATAGGGCTGAAGTAGTCAATAGTAACTAAAGGTTTAAAATTATTGTAGTGGAGTAAAAGTACAATAAACTATGGAGGAAACTAGACTACTAGCCTGGGAGAAAAGAATGGGAAAGTCATGCATCGACTTCAAACATATAGCTGCACTAGGCCTACTACCACCTAACACATCAATCATTCATTGGGAATGTTAAGAGGGCCCACTTTTAAGCAGCTTTGTGGCAACATGTTGATGGGCATCTTCCACCAGCATGGACCCAGAGTAGTTTGAATGGAAATACACAGATCTATCAGGTCACTGAGCCCTACCAATATACCTGAAGATTATAAACTTGTATTTTATGGGAATTTTCCGTTTTAAGCATGAAGGGGCTAATCTAAAAAAAAAGCCCTATTTTGAAATCAAATAGCCTATTGTACATATCCACATTCATGGATAAACACTATAGAAAGTAAATTTGATGCATTTAGTTCTCAAAATATATATATTTTATGGGATGTGAGGGTTTTCGGGCATGAAGGGGTTAATATGCATTCATTAATAATGCATTAATCATAATAAATGAAATACACTGTGCATATCCACTGTAGAAAGCTAATTTGATGTATTCAGACCAAGTAGGTATATCTTGCATGAAATACCATAAAACTCTATTTTGGGTGGAATTTTTGTGTTTTGGACATTAAGGGGTTAAAAACAAAAAAATCACACCTGTGTGAAGTGAGGGGCGCTAATATATTAAAGTCTAACTCATGTTGAATAGGTGATGTAATGGTGATATAAAACAAACGGTGCCAACACAAATATTAAACGCCATCCTACTATAAATGCGCCACGTCTCTGTGTGTGTGTACGGTTGTAATGCACGTAACCCGAGAACCGTTTGACCCACCGACTTAACATTCAACACACGCGTTCCACACCCCCACAGGGAGTGCAGTGCCAGGTATCGAGTCGGTCAGACCCATGCGTGCGTATTAGTGCAGCCGTGCCTGGCAGCCGGCGAAAACTAGAGTTCTCAACAGGCCAGAAAATTAAGGCCCGACCCTACCTGGGCCCTCATCAAGCCCTGTACACTCAAGACACTGCCCCCGCTGCCACCCTTAGATCTCCATATATGGAGCTGACCTGTTCTGACATTCCATATGTTGATCTGACCTCATCAAACAGTGTACACTCAAGACATGCTCCATATATGGCCAGTACAGAATTCATTCCATATGTTTATCTGACCCCATGCCAAAGCACCAGCGCTCGCACAGCAGTCTGCTGTCACCAAGGCGGATGCGTGCACACGCTTCTCGCCCTTAGGGCGTCTTACTGGTTACAGTACTTTAACTAGAACTGCACTCTGTCGAGTGCCTACTTGCTTGTTGCACACAAGTAGGCCATAAAGTGCGCAAGCAGAGCGTGCAAGTACTGTCGACCGCTACAAACTGTCAAATCTCAGCTTCTCTGTGAAAGAACGTTTGAAATATTGCCTCTATGTGTATATGTAATTTGTAAGTTGATTAGCGGTATAATGTGGTTACTTTGCGTATGCCCTGTTTGATGCGTATGTATCGTAGCAGCATATGACGTCAGGGTATAACTGGTATAACTAGCTCTAGGGTGTAATTGGTTTTCGATGGTGACGTAATGACGATATGTTTTAGTGTCGGGAGGATTAAAGGTAATACCCCTATGTATACATGTATGTAATCTGACACCACTGCCATATCAAGCACAAGTAGTCATACGCTGGCACGGCGCATACACATCAAACAGCGACATACGCATCGAAGCACTGGACGAAAACTATTACTTGCGCGCTCTGCTTGCGCAAGTAATAAGTAAATGTAGTTACTTTCCACTACTGCTGACCAGAAATTAAAGACCCATAATTTAATAATAACCACTTAAACATGAATATCTCTGCATTGCATGCACTGACCCTACTCAGCAGAGGGGGGCCTATAGATAGTTCTGGGTTCTGGTTATATGGAAACGGAAGCAGAACTTGGTTCAGGAACTTAACGGGTTCTTGAAAGTTCTGGGTTCTGGTTACCGGTATATGGAAACGGAAGCAGAACTTGGTTCAGGAACTTAACAGGTTCTTGAAAGTTCTGGGTTCTGGTTACCGGTATATGGAAACGGAAGCAGAACTTGGTTCAGGAACTTAACAGGTTCTTGAAAGTTCTGGGTTCTGGTTATATGGAAATGGAAGCAGAACTTGGTTCAGGAACTTAACAGGTTCTTGAAAGTTCTGGGTTCTGGTTACCGGTATATGGAAACGGAAGCAGAACTTGGTTCAGGAACTTAACAGGTTCTTGAAAGTTCTGGGTTCTGGTTATATGGAAACGGAAGCAGAACTTGGTTCAGGAACTTAACAGGTTCTTGAAAGTTCTGGGTTCTGGTTATATGGAAACGGAAGCAGAACTTGGTTCAGGAACTTAACCGGTTCTTGAAAGTTCTGGGTTCTGGTTATATGGAAACGGAAGCAGAACTTGGTTCAGGAACTTAACCGGTTTCTGGTTATATGGAAACGGAAGCAGAACTTGGTTCTGCAACTACACAGGGTTCTTGGAAGTTCTGGGTCCTGGAAAGTTCTGGTTCTGGTTCTTGTTCCACCCCATAGTGGAAAAGAGGCCTCTGAGAGTACATATGGAACCAAATGGACCCTTATGGGTCTGTAACTCTGAGAGTACATATGGAACCAAATGGACCCTTATGGGTCTGTAACTCTGAGAGTACATATGGAACCAAATGGACCCTCATGGGTCTGTAACTCTGAGAGTACATATGGAACCAAATGGACCCTTATGGGTCTGTAACTCTGAGAGTACATATGGAACCAAATGGACCCTTATGGGTCTGTAACTCTGAGAGTACATATGGAACCAAATGGACCCTCACAGGTCTGTAACTCTGAGAGTACATATGGAACCAAATGGACCCTCACAGGTCTGTAACTCTGAGAGTACATATGGAACCAAATGGACCCTCACAGGTCTGTAACTCTGAGAGTACATATGGAACCAAATGGACCCTTATGGGTCTGTAACTCTGATAGAGTACATATGGAACCAAATGGACCCTTATGGGTCTGTAACTCTGAGTACATATGGAACCAAATGGACCCTTATGGGTCTGTAACTCTGAGAGTACATATGGAACCAAATGGACCCTCACAGGTCTGTAACTCTGAGAGAGTACATATGGAACCAAATGGACCCTAACAGGTCTGTAACTCTGAGAGTACATATGGAACCAAATGGACCCTCACAGGTCTGTAACTCTGAGAGTACATATGGAACCAAATGGACCCTCACAGGTCTGTAACTCTGAGAGTACATATGGAACCAAATGGACCCTCACAGGTCTGTAACTCTGAGAGTACATATGGAACCAAATGGACCCTAACAGGTCTGTAACTCTGAGAGTACATATGGAACCAAATGGACCCTCACAGGTCTGTAACTCTGAGAGTACATATGGAACCAAATGGACCCTCACAGGTCTGTAACTCTGAGAGTACATATGGAACCAAATGGACCCTCACAGGTCTGTAACTCTGAGAGTACATATGGAACCAAATGGACCCTCACAGGTCTGTAACTGTGAGAGTACATATGGAACCAAATGGACCCTCACAGGTCTGTAACTCTGAGAGTACATATGGAACCAAATGGACCCTTATGGGTCTGTAACTCTGAGAGTACATATGGAACCAAATGGACCCTCACAGGTCTGTAACTGTGAGAGTACATATGGAACCAAATGGACCCTCACAGGTCTGTAACTCTGAGAGTACATATGGAACCAAATGGACCCTCACAGGTCTGTAACTCTGAGAGTACATATGGAACCAAATGGACCCTCACAGGTCTGTAACTCTGAGAGTACATATGGAACCAAATGGACCCTCACAGGTCTGTAACTCTGAGAGTACATATGGAACCAAATGGACCCTAACAGGTCTGTAACTCTGAGAGTACATATGGAACCAAATGGACCCTTATGGGTCTGTAACTCTGAGAGTACATATGGAACCAAATGGACCCTCACAGGTCTGTAACTCTGAGAGTACATATGGAACCAAATGGACCCTCACAGGTCTGTAACTCTGAGAGTACATATGGAACCAAATGGACCCTCACAGGTCTGTAACTCTGAGAGTACATATGGAACCAAATGGACCCTCACAGGTCTGTAACTCTGAGAGTACATATGGAACCAAATGGACCCTCACAGGTCTGTAACTCTGAGAGTACATATGGAACCAAATGGACCCTCACAGGTCTGTAACTCTGAGAGTACATATGGAACCAAATGGACCCTCACAGGTCTGTAACTCTGAGAGTACATATGGAACCAAATGGACCCTCACAGGTCTGTAACTCTGAGAGTACATATGGAACCAAATGGACCCTCACAGGTCTGTAACTCTGAGAGTACATATGGAACCAAATGGACCCTCACAGGTCTGTAACTCTGAGAGTACATATGGAACCAAATGGACCCTCACAGGTCTGTAACTCTGAGAGTACATATGGAACTGATGGATCTGGTATGAACATGGACACGTATATACGTCAGTTGTTACTTTATAGACAGTTGACACACTGACTGTGCACAGGACAAACTGTAAGTTGAGACATGCAATACTGTGGTAACATAGAGTAAACTGCTTAGAGGTATTTACAATTAGGCTGTAAAGACGAAGCCTTTGTTAGAATGCTGTTAAACACCCCAGGGGGGTGACGGGGGTCAGTTCCTAAACGTAGGGACAGCTAGCTCCTATCTCAAGCTGCAAACTAACAGCTGTGTGTGTACAGAGAGCTCTCTGCTCTCCTTCAGAAAAGACATGAGTCTACAATGTATTTGTGCTCTAATCATTTAGACTGGTTAACAATACAGTTTGAACTATTTCATGTGTTCTGCATACTTCATATATAGTATAGATATTGAATTAGTCCCATTTGGTATAAAACGTATAGAGTGACACATGAGCTGCATGCCATGTGTCACTCCTCCTCCACCGGATTTTCCTGTGAAGGAAACATTCTGATTGGCTTTCACTATAGAGCATTTTAATAGAGCACAGCAGTGTAATTATTGAACTAAATAATAATAATCACAGCAGTGTAATTATTTAACTAAATATGCAGCTTAGTAAGACTGTAGGTATAGACCGTGTTCACGCACGCACGCACGCACAAAAGAGAGATTGTTTTCTCTCCGAGACCCAAACTAGAGAAATCACTTCACGCTGTGTTGTGAGCTCTCTGTAAGCACTGGACCAGGGCTAGCCGCCATTTTTATAATGGGATGAATCTAGAGTTGCAATACCCTCCATTGACTCCCCACTCATCATTTTGCGTTTGCGATCTGCTTGTCTTAAACGACGTTAAACTCACCAACATTGCAGCTGTAGTCCAAGCTTGAATTATTCTCTTTCAATCTGCCGAGCTTGTTTTTCATAAAAATCCCCCGTAGACATGTTATGAGCTACTTTCTGTCAAGAAATTCTGTGCAAGTGATTCTTTTTCTAAGTGCTGGAGTTTTGAAGCGCTCGTCGTAAGTCACTGAACGTCCCTGCATGCATCTGTTTCGCATTTGCACATAATGCAGGAGGCAGCAGCGCGACCCCTTAATACAAACGAGCGCTTCCAAACTCCAACATTTGTTCTTCTTGACAGAAAGTAGCTCATAACATGTCTACGGGGGATTTTTATGAAAAACAAGCTCGGCAGATTGAAAGAGAATAATTCAAGCTTGGACTACATAGCTGCAATGTTGGTGAGTTTAACGTCGTTTAAGACAAGCAGATCGCAAACGCAAAATGATGAGTGGGGAGTCAATGGAGGGTATTGCAACTCTAGATTCATCCCATTATAAAAAAATCTAGAGTTGCAAATTGCGGCTAGACCAGGGCTAGTTCTCAACCAGCCTCTCGAAAACACAAATAACCACATCAACGCTAAAGAGAGAGAGAGAGAGAGAACTTACACTTTAATAAAAGCGTGGACGAGGCCCCAAACGTATGACAATGGCCAGCACTCCGTTCTCATTGCATCCCTGTGGAAACCATGACACGTTGCCTACTAACAAATTATGATACAAATTACCCCAGTACAAATAACCGGAACCAAAGCAATACCTTTTCAGTGTGAGTTGCTAACTCCCTGCCTCCTCTCCTTTCCTCGTCGGAACGGACTGTCGTTCCTACGGGATACCGATTCAGTTTGGTTAACTAAACATACTGCATGTCACACTTAGCGATCTTACCCCTTAGGCGTCTTCCTCAGACTGAACCCTGCAAAGGAATATAAGCCAAGAAACCTGTTGAAGTTAGCTGCCATACTACTATTTGGCCAGGAGATGGGGCCGTTGCCCAGTGCCAGCCGTATTTGGAATAGATGGCCAAATAGCTAGCGGATGTTGACATCGGATTGAACCGGAAGTGAAAGTCGGCCAGGTCACATGTCTTATCTGGGCCTTTCTATACTAGCGATCCATTTTATTATCATAATTAAGTCAATCTAAGGTGTAATCAAGCGCCGAATATCGCATTTTTTATGAGCCATAATGCATATAGATACGGCTTGTGCGCGCGTGTGTGTGTGTGTGTGTGTGTGTGTGTGTGTGTGTGTGTGTGTGTGTGTGTGTGTGTGTGTGTGTGTGTGTGTGTGTGTGTGTGTGTGTGTGTTCTAATGACAGTAATGACATGATGTAACGACCTCACCTGGGACTATTTCAACCTGAATACACGTGTGACAGTGCACATGTGCGTCCGTGCGTGCGTGTGTGTGTGCATCTTGGGTGCGTGCGTGCGTGCGCGTGCGTCCTCTGAGGTGTCATTATATACAGTGTGTGTCTCTGAGGACACAGAGAGATGAAACAACAACATCCTCCCACAGGGAATTCAACCCTCAACCCTGACACTGCTGCTGTCTCACACACAGCAGGCAGGCAGGCAGACAGACAGGCAGGCAGACAGACAGACAGACAGGCAGGCAGGCAGGCAGTGGATCAGGGGTAGAGTGGCCGGTTGGGAACCGCAATGTTCCCAGTTCGATCCCTGTGGGCTCCCCCAGAGTTAGTGTGGAAGTGTCCTTGAGCAAGACTCCTAATTGCTCCTGATGTGCAGGTTGGTGCCTTGCATGGTTTCCACCTCCACCATCGGTGTGTGAACTGTGAATATGTCCAGAATCAATCTATGTATGGGCGGCTGTGGCTCAGGAGGTAGAGCAGGTCGTCCAATGATCCCTGGGTCGGCGGTTCGAATCCCGGCTCCTCCTGTCCACATGTCGAAGTGTCCTTGGGCAAGACACTGAACCCTAAATTGCCTCCAATGAGTTGGTCGGTGTAAGCTTGCCACCATTGGTGTGTGAATGTGGGAAGTGAGGACGCTGGCGTCGACTGTTCGCCGCTTCACCTCCCAATGTATGAATGAATGAACCATTGTAAAGCGCTTTGAGCACTTGGAAAAGCGCTATAAAAATGCAATTCATTATGTAACGCTTTGGATAGAAACGCTATATAAATGCACCATCTATCTATCTGTATGTTTCTCAGGAGTTCTTTGAGCATGCTCAGTGTCTGTGGGAGGATGAAGGAGTGAAGTCTTGTTATGAACGCAACAACGAGTACCAACTGATAGACTGTGCTCAATAGTAAGAATGCACGCACGCACGCACGCACCAAATGGACCTTTTTGGTTCCACTTGTACACTCTGAGTTAGTTACACACAGGGTAATTTGGAACCCATGCCCTCAAGGACTATTTAAGACCCACTGGTGTAGCAGAGGGTTTCCAGTGAGCCAACATGCACAACAGCAGCACCAGGACTCTGTTTGACCAGAATGGAACAGAGCCTTCATTAGTATCATTAACACTGACTCTGTTTGACCAGAATGGAACAGAGCCTTCATTAGCATCATTAACACTGACTCTGTTTGACCAGAATGGAACAGAGCCTTCATTAGCATCATTAACACTGACTCTGTTTGACCAGAATGGAACAGAGCCTTCATTAGCATCATTAACACTGACTCTGTTTGACCAGAATGGAACAGAGCCTTCATTAGCATCATTAACACTGACTCTGTTTGACCAGAATAGGAACAGAGCCTTCATTAGCGTCATTAACACTGACTCTGTTTGACCAGAATGGAACAGAGCCTTCATTAGCATCATTAACACTGACTCTGTTTGACCAGAATAGGAACAGAGCCTTCATTAGCATCATTAACACTGACTCTGTTTAACCAGAATGGAACAGAGCCTTCATTAGCATCATTAACACTGACTCCGTTTGACCAGAATGGAACAGAGCCTTCATTAGCATCATTAACACTGACTCTGTTTGACCAGAATGGAACAGAGCCTTCATTAGCATCATTAACACTGACTCTGTTTGACCAGAATGGAACAGAGCCTTCATTAGCATCATTAACACCGACTCTGTTTGACCAGAATGGAACAGAGCCTTCATTAGCATCATTAACACCGACTCTGTTTGACCAGAATGGAACAGAGCCTTCATTAGCATCATTAACACCGACTCTGTTTGACCAGAATGGAACAGAGCCTTCATTAGCATCATTAACACTGACTCTGTTTGACCAGAATGGAATAGAGCCTTCATTAGCATCATTAACACTGACTCTGTTTGACCAGAATGGAACAGAGCCTTCATTAGCATCATTAACACTGACTCTGTTTGACCAGAATGGAACAGAGCCTTCATTAGCATCATTAACACTGACTCTGTTTGACCAGAATGGAACAGAGCCTTCATTAGCATCATTAACACTGACTCTGTTTGACCAGAATGGAACAGAGCCTTCATTAGCATCATTAACACTGACTCTGTTTGACCAGAATGGAACAGAGCCTTCATTAGCATCATTAACACTGACTCTGTTTGACCAGAATAGGAACAGAGCCTTCATTAGCGTCATTAACACTGACTCTGTTTGACCAGAATGGAACAGAGCCTTCATTAGCATCATTAACACTGACTCTGTTTGACCAGAATAGGAACAGAGCCTTCATTAGCATCATTAACACTGTAAGAGCCATTTGAGCCACCATATTGTTTTCCATGGTTCATTCAAGTTGCCAATCTAGGTTGCCATGGTTACAGGGAGGGAGGGTATTTAACCCTGGCCCTAATTAGTATCAGGTGTTGCCAGTGGCAGAGGTAAACCAGTTTTTGACTGTGTTCATGAGGGCTGGTGATCTGTATCCTGTGCGTTTGATGATTTATGTTATGTTTGTTTTATATGACAAAGTAGAGGACTTTGAGCACTATAATAAATATAATTTAACTTCTACTCAACGGACACTTTTGGACATCAGTTATTTTGATCACACGTCTGAACTTCCTCGGCAGCCAGTATCACCCAAGTATAGGGACTTGGGCGTTACAGTAGGTCAAAAACTGCCTCAGTTCAAGAAGATTTGTTTATAGGGAACAAGTCGGACTACAAGCGAGGTTCGTTTTGGACACGCACGGACAAGGCGTGTGTGACACTGTGTGTTGGCGTGGAGCGGACTGATCGTCCACTGCTCTACAAACAAGTTCTGCTGACTGCTGCTGTTACCTGAAGCAAGCGATTGATTGCCACCCGGAGCTACAGGGGTGCCACCGGGGACGTCATCACTTCAGCAGGCCAGCCGAGATCGGGTCGGTACTGGACCGAGCCGCAAAGACACAGAACATATTTTGCGCTGACCACCGTCAGCGCCGTGGTTAGTGTTTATCCAGCGGCGCACTGGGCGCAGGCAGCGCTCAACAGTAACAACAATGGAGCATGTGCACGCACTATTAACTCTTAACTGTGTGACCATCTGAACACTGAACATTGATGTTTATTTCATTCATGGGCGACGGGGAGGCGCTATCTTGCGCTGGTAAACAGCCAAAGAATGACAATGTGCTTCAACTTGAGTCTGGTGTCAGTGGGGCTGTCACCAGAAAACTCATGGTCACAAGGACGCCAGAAGAAGCGTTGTCTGACAAGTTGGAAAGTTTGCAGTCATTCAATGATGAACAATATATAAAAGAGGCAAAAGATGCATTTTGTGAATTCATGAGTGTGATTGATGCCAACAATGATACAATATGGAACAAAGCTAAAGATCTAAGTTATGATCATTTTAGTGATGAAATGGACAAGTGGTTGTATGGTCCAAATTATTGCCATGATGATGATGATGATGATGATGTGATCGACATTGAGGTTTCTGTTGCCACAAATCACTGTGACAAAGATGACGATGTCATATTTGATGTTGAAGCTTGTGTTGCCCAATTCTGTGACAAAGACTATGGGTGTGAGTGCGAGGCTCCAAGGCCACAGGAGATGCAGGCAGAGCAAGATGCCACCATGACTAACAGCTTGACTGAAGAATCAGCTGTCACAAAGAGACTGAGTAGAGTGGTGACCGAGCCACTTGGTGCAGAAAGGAGTCCATCCTTCTCGTTCTCTACAGCTCCGGCCATGAAGGCTGCCAAGGGAGAGGCAGCAGCTCCACGACCCAAGAAGACCGGCCCCAGCATCACTGAGCTGGTCGTCGAGGCCGTGTCCGCCTCAGGCTCCAAGGAATGGAGCAACATGTCCCTGGCTGCCGTCAAGAAGGTGGCAGCTAAAAGCTCGAAAGGGAGAAAGAGAGAAAAATGGCAGAGCCAAAGAAAGGGAAAGAAAAGATGGCAAAGCTCAAACGGGAGGAAAAGAAGATGGGAGAGCTCAAGAAAGAAACGTATAAAAGACTTGAGTTTAAGCAGGTGACAGGTCTGACTCAGTCATTCATCCCCTCTCTGAAATCTGCTTGTTTGTAAAACTGTAAAACTGAAATGAATATGAGTTGCCTTAAATGATTTGTATTTTGTATTTTTTGTTTTTTTTAAATTGCTCTTTCTTGTATGCCAGTAGCAATTAGGGGTGGGTGTGTAAGAGCCATTTGAGCCACCATATTGTTTTCCATGGTTCATTCAAGTTGCCAATCTAGGTTGCCATGGTTACAGGGAGGGAGGGTATTTAACCCTGGCCCTAATTAGTATCAGGTGTTGCCAGTGGCAGAGGTAAACCAGTTTTTGACTGTGTTCATGAGGGCTGGTGATCTGTATCCTGTGCGTTTGATGATTTATGTTATGTTTGTTTTATATGACAAAGTAGAGGACTTTGAGCACTATAATAAATATAATTTAACTTCTACTCAACGGACACTTTTGGACATCAGTTATTTTGATCACACGTCTGAACTTCCTCGGCAGCCAGTATCACCCAAGTATAGGGACTTGGGCGTTACAAACACTAACTCTGTTTAACCAGAATGGAACAGAGCCTTCATTAGCATCATTAACACTGACTCCGTTTGACCAGAATGGAACAGAGCCTTCATTAGCATCATTAACACTGACTCTGTTTGACCAGAATGGAACAGAGCCTTCATTAGCATCATTAACACTGACTCTGTTTGACCAGAATGGAACAGAGCCTTCATTAGCATCATTAACACCGACTCTGTTTGACCAGAATGGAACAGAGCCTTCATTAGCATCATTAACACCGACTCTGTTTGACCAGAATGGAACAGAGCCTTCATTAGCATCATTAACACTGACTCTGTTTGACCAGAATGGAACAGAGCCTTCATTAGCATCATTAACACTGACTCTGTTTGACCAGAATGGAATAGAGCCTTCATTAGCATCATTAACACTGACTCTGTTTGACCAGAATGGAACAGAGCCTTTGTGTGCATAGTCTATTCAATGTGTGTGTGTGTGTGTGTGTGTGTGTGTGTGTGTGTGTGTGTGTGTGTGTGTGTTTGTGTGTGTGTGTGTGTGTGTGTGTGTGTGTGTGTGTGTGTGTGGGGCACGCACGCACGTCAGTTTCCTGAACAGGTTGGATCCCGTACGGAGGAGTGACTACTCCCCCACTGACCAGGTGATGAACTACAGTATAATATTAACCACTAACAGAGTAATTAAAATACGTCTACAATGTCATCATTTAGTCCTATAGTAGACCCTTGAGGGAGGGGTGTGTGTGTGTGTGTGTGTGTGTGTGTGTGTGTTCTGTTTAGGCCTAATAATCAATGATGGGACTAATCAACTGATATGTAACTATTATTCATAACACATGAATAGTTATACTAGCTATAGTTCAATAGTTCATATTATGAATATCTGCCCCGATGCCACCATAATAATAATAATAATTCTCTCTGCAGGACTTGCTGCGTTGCAGAGTTTTGACTTCGGGGATTTTTGAGACTCGTTTTCAGGTCGATAAAGTCAACTTCCAGTAAGTTTCAACCTCCTGGACCGAAAATAGACCAATGATTTGTTTTCCAAACATTGAGACAAACAATAATCATAATTCACAGATTTACGTACAGATCCCCTTTTTTTGGTTCATTCTATGTCCTCCTGTGTGTGTGTTGGCTGGGACAGCCGCTCCCTAGCTTGCTAGACTTGTGTATATCGTTGCTATACTTGATCATTTGTGACCACATTTGACCAAGGGACTTTTTTAATTTTCGTTTTTTTAATGTCATATGAAAGCAGGAAATCATAGCTTCAAATTGAGATTTGGTTGTTCAGTTTGACCCACCTGTTATAGAGTTGCCTAATGTCGAGTTGAGAAAACAGGCTTGAAAAGGTTCACTTATGTGGTATCTAACATTACACCTATAGCTACATGTACATGTTTTAAATGTTTTTTTTGTGGCTTTCGCCTTTGTTTTATTTTAATGGAGGGACAGACAGTTGGCTGACAGGAAATGGGGGGAAGACATGCAATAAAGGCTGTCGAGATCGGGAGTCGAACCCGCGGCACACTGCCAGACTGGATTACCAGCCAAGGTGCCTGGACCATTGAGCCATGGCCCAGGCCTACATGTACATGTTTAAGCATTTATTTCATTTGAGCCACGGTCCACCATTTGATGACATTCTTTGCCTCAAAACTAAAGAACATTTTGTTGTCGTATTGTTTTGTCCACAATTCCTTTGCTGGGTACCTATGGTACCGTACCATAAGGAGGTACCTATGGTACCGTACCATAAGGAGAGAACAGGTACCTATGGTACCGTACCATAAGGAGGTACCTATGGTACCGTACCATAAGGAGAGAACAGGTACCTAT
>NC_136802.1:7156945-7226624 GCF_951216825.1 Electrona antarctica | reverse complement strand
ATTCTGGGGGTCCTTGACATGGAAAAGGTTGAGCACCACTGATATAGAAACATAGGGTTTTTCAGAAAACTGTCATGATTTAGAAGACATTCTGTAGAATCGTCGTCAGGTCTAAATGGGTTAACCTTCCGTTGGGCCACATTATTCAGAGGAGCCATCTTGTGGAAATGTCAGCGCGTGATGGCGCCGGGGGGCAAGGCAGCGTGACAGAAACACGCCGTCGCCTCCTCCCCCGGCTGCACGGGGGGGCCCTCGTCGCACGGCACGCCACACCACGCCAGGCCTGACCTTGCACGCGCTGATGTATGCGGCCACATTTGCGTCAGAAAAAGGGAGAAGAGAAATACAAATCGGACCCACGCGGACGCATCTTCTTCTTCTTCTATCCTGGAAGGTTTGTTAGGCCATTCTCTTCCCCCGCGTTCGGGTTCACAGAGAGGTGCCGCATATTTCAAAGGAAGGTTGTGTGTTTTTATTTGCTTGGGGATATAGATTTCTTTCCCCCATTCCCCTTTCTCTCTCTCTCTCTCTTTTCCCCCCTCTCTCTCTCTCTTTCCCCTCTTCTTTGAATAGAGGTCAATTCCCTACCCGTGCATGCCTTTCATGCACCCACTCACTATTCTTCATTCATCTTACCTGCTGACACATCTGACAACACACCGCTGTATTACCACCAGCCCACTCCAACCTCCACACCTTCCTTCCAGCAACGACAACAACAACAACACAGGGGCCATCCCTGTTATGCCCCCCCCCCCTCCTCCTCCTCCCCCCTCCTCCTTTAGAAAAACTGATTATAAATGTTCAATTTGAAAATAGAGTCGAAAGTCCCCGAGGTTGCTTGCCTTGTCAAATTGAAAAGCACAAGGACGAGTCAGTCAACGTACGTACGTCCCCCCTCCTCGCGCCTCCTCCCGTGTGTCCACGAGGACCTGATGTTTCAGAAAGCGGACACGACGTACACGAGGAGAAGGATCATAACAAATAGGTGGCAGGGCGAGGCGGGCGACGGCACGGGATACACGGCGAGGAAAAGTGAGGCGGGAGGAGGAGGCGGGAGGAGGCAGCCGGGGGAATCTTCAACATCTAGCCCTCAGCATTTATATCACCAAGTCTCCACAAAGAGTCTATGGATCACTCCAGTATAGGCTAGGACGGTGTTGGCAGTATCGGGGAAAAGCCATGGGCTGTCACCGAGTATGTGCCTTTCATATTTCACCGTAGACAGCCAAGCTTCCCTTCTCCTGGCCTCACTCAATGCAGCCTTTGAGGATAATATCTTCAAATCTCTCCTCGCCATGCTGAGAGGCTATTTTTAAATAGATATTTATTTCATTCTCTCCATCTCTCTCTCTCTCTCTCTCTCTCTCTCTCTCTTCTCTCTCTCTCCCTCTCCACCTCTCTCTCTCCCTCTCCCTCCATCCTATATCTTTACAACTTGTGACTGCTGGGAGGAATTGCCACAAACTGGAGAAATGCCTGAGGCACAACTTGTCTTTCTGTCACCGTTAATCTACAAGGCCTTTGTTTTTCTCTCTCTGGGTTGTCTCCCACCGTACGCATATTTCTTTTAAAAGAGATAGTCTTTTTTTATTTTTTACTGCCTACCACTTTTATAATTTTCCCGTGCACAATGAATGGGCCCTCATGGATATTAGGTGATGACAAAAAAATAATAATCACATTCCATATTCATTCTGTGGTGGAAATGAGCTTTGACCATCTACCCTCCAATTAATACATTCTGAACGGGAACCCCTTTTGGTGTTTTAAAGCGTTATGTTATACTTTAGCTGTTGAAAAATAGCTGATCTACAAGCTCGTAGCGCGGCACCGAGTACGTAGGTCTGCTGTTTTAGAAAAATCGCAAAAAAGTGGCACAAATCTTTGAATTTATATTCTTTCAGAGCGAACGTTTTTAACTCAAATCTTTGCTTCTGGGAGGGGGTCTCTGGAACACCATATTTTCAGATGGGGGTCGGCGGCCAATTACATTAATTTTTGGGGGTCCTTGACATGAAAATGTATGAGAACGACAACACAGGTTTTTCAGAAAACTGTCAGGATATAGAAGACATTTGTAGAATTGTCCTCAGGTCTAAATGGCTTAACCCATTTTGGGCGGGAACCCCTTTTGGTGTTTTAACTAAACATTATGTTATAATTTAGCTAAAAATATGTTATAATTTAGCTATTGAAAAATAGCAGAGCGAGCCACTCGGTGGCACGCTATGAGCTTGTAGATCTATTTTTGAAAAATCGTGAAAATGTGCCTCAAATCTTTGAATATATATTCTTACAGAGTGAACATTTTAACTCAAATCTTTGCTACTGAGAGGGTCCCTGGAACAAAATATTTTCAGATGGGGGGGCGGAGGCATATTACATATAATCTTTGGGGTCCTTGACTCACTGATACAGAAACATAAGGTTTTTCAGAAAACTGTCAGGATTTTGAAGACATTTTTTTTAATTTCGACGTCAGGTCTAAATGGTTTAATACATCACTGTTATCCCGTCCCCGGAGAAAGCACTGAAGTCCTCCTGTATGCAAACCATCCTCTCCACCTCCACGCTGGAAGAATCCACTTCTCCAAACCACAAAGCCCCTTTTCTGATGAATTATATCACAGAGATGTGGGGAGTAACAGCCCAGCGAACAGGCTCAGCTGTCTGATGGGGAGTAGAGCCCAGCGAACAGGCTCAGCTGTCTGATGGGGAGTAGAGCCCAGCGAACAGGCTCAGCTGTCTGATGGGGAGTAGAGCCCAGCGAACAGGCTCAGCTGTCTGATGGGGAGTAGAGCCCAGCGAACAGGCTCAGCTGTCTGATGGGGAGTAGAGCCCAGAGAACAGGCTCAGCTGTCTGATGGGGAGTAGAGCCCAGCGAACAGGCTCAGCTGTCTGATGGGGAGTAGAGCCCAGCGAACAGGCTCAGCTGTCTGATGGGGAGTAGAGCCCAGCGAACAGGCTCAGCTGTCTGATGGGGAGTAACAGCCCAGCGAACAGGCTCAGCTGTCTGATGGGGAGTAGAGCCCAGCGAACAGGCTCAGCTGTCTGATGGGGAGTAACAGCCCAGCGAACAGGCTCAGCTGTTCTGATGGGGAGTAGAGCCCAGCGAACAGGCTCAGCTGTCTGATGGGGAGTAGAGCCCAGCGAACAGGCTCAGCTGTCTGATGGG
This sequence comes from Electrona antarctica, assembly GCF_951216825.1. Taxonomy (NCBI): domain Eukaryota; kingdom Metazoa; phylum Chordata; class Actinopteri; order Myctophiformes; family Myctophidae; genus Electrona; species Electrona antarctica. The sequence continues at coordinate 7,223,446 of NC_136802.1, read as the reverse complement.
GAGTAGAGCCCAGCGAACAGGCTCAGCTGTCTGATGGGGAGTAGAGCCCAGCGAACAGGCTCAGCTGTCTGATGGGGAGTAACAGCCCAGCGAACAGGCTCAGCTGTCTGGGGGAGTAGAGCCCAGCGAACAGGCTCAGCTGTCTGGGGGAGTAGAGCCCAGCGAACAGGCTCAGCTGTCTGATGGGGAGTAGAGCCCAGCGAACAGGCTCAGCTGTCTGGGGGAGTAGAGCCCAGAGAACAGGCTCAGCTGTCTGATGGGGAGTAGAGCCCAGCGAACAGGCTCAGCTGTCTGATGGGGAGTAGAGCCCAGCGAACAGGCTCAGCTGTCTGATGGGGAGTAGAGCCCAGAGAACAGGCTCAGCTGTCTGATGGGGAGTAGAGCCCAGCGAACAGGCTCAGCTGTCTGGGGGAGTAGAGCCCAGAGAACAGGCTCAGCTGTCTGATGGGGAGTAGAGCCCAGCGAACAGGCTCAGCTGTCTGATGGGGAGTAGAGCCCAGAGAACAGGCTCAGCTGTCTGATGGGGAGTAGAGCCCAGCGAACAGGCTCAGCTGTCTGGGGGAGTAGAGCCCAGCGAACAGGCTCAGCTGTCTGGGGGAGTAGAGCCCAGCGAACAGGCTCAGCTGTCTGATGTCCCTCCATTCATCCTCCGAAGAGAAGGAAAACAAACTGAACCAAGGGAATTAGCAGATCTACAAGCTCACAGACGCGTCGTCATGCTGCGACGCGTCGCGAGCTTGTAGATCGGATTTTTCATGGGTGTGTGCGACACCGGTCCACAGCTAAGTATAAATAATATGGCTTAAAGGGGAAAACCACCCATTTTCAACATTTTACTATGTCATTAATGTACCTTAGAGCTGTTGTGTGGAAATAATAAAAAAAGTCCCCCCATTTTGTGTTTCCTAGAAAAATCATTAACATGGTGAAACACATCTTGATGACATCATCAAGATGTGTTTCACCATGTTAAGGATTTTTTTCAGACCTCCAGTTCTAGGAAACACAGAATGGGGGAACTTTTTTATTATTTCCACACAACAGCTCTAAGGTATATTAATGACATAGTAAAATGTTGAAAATGAGTGGAATGCCCCTTTAACCCATTTTGGGCGGGAACCCCTTTTGGTGTTTTAAAGCATTTATGTTATGCTTTAGCTTTTGAAAAATAGCAGATGTACAAGTTCACTCGCGGCACCGAGTGCCGCGAGTGAACTTGTAGGTCTGCTATTTTTGAAATTTTCTTTCAGAGCGAACGTTTTTAACTCAAATCTTTGCTTCTGGGAGGGGGTCCCTGGAACAACATATTTTGAGATGGGGGTCGGCGGCCGAATACATAATACAATAGTTTGAGAACCACTGACACAGAAAACATGGGTTTTTTCAGAAAACTGTCAGGATTTAGAAGGTATTTGTAGAATCGTCCTCAGGTCTAAATGGATTAAGTAATAACGCGGGACGCACGGACGCGCCCAGGACAACCCCCCCCCCCCTCCCCCCCCCCTCCTCACAACCACCTCTGAATACATTAGAGGTGTCTGAGCGACAGCATCATCAGATAGTAGGAGGTGAATTGGAGTGGTCGAGGAACCTCGTGTCAAACTCAAATAGCTGAATGGACAAAGATAAAACAAACAACGAACGTGAACAGCTTGCAGAGGGAAGTGTCGTTCGTATCGCACGCACGTGCGCTCACACGCACGCACACACGCACACGCACACACACGGTCCAGAACTTTTCTACAGATAAGGAGGGGGGGGGGGGGCATACACTAGCTGCACCCGGCATCGCAATTGGGGGCTATTATCGAGCCCTGACCCCTAGCTGTAACCATAACATATGACCCTACATTTATGTATCGCATGAACTTTCTCCTCACGTAGTCGTAGTGTGACATGAGTTATGTTTTCAGCGTTGAATTGCGAGCCGTCTTGCCTTTCCCCCCTGGGTCCACGCCGGGGCCCTTCCCCCCTGGGTCCACCCCGGGGCCTTTCCCCCCTGGGTCCACGCCGGGGCCTTTCCCCCCTGGGTCCACGCCGGGGCCTTTCCCCCCTGGGTCCACGACCGGGGCCTGGCCCCCCTGGGTCCACGCCGGGGGGCCTTTCCCCCCTGGGTCCACGCCGGGGCCTTTCCCCCCTGGGTCCACCCCGGGGCCTTTCCCCCCTGGGTCCACGCCGGGGCCTGACCCCCCTGGGTCCACGCCGGGGCCTTCCCCCCCTGGGTCCACGCCGGGGCCTCCCCCCCTGGGTCCACGCCGGGGCCTTTCCCCCCTGGGTCCACGCCGGGGCCTTTCCCCCCTGGGTCCACGCCGGGGCCTCCCCCCCTGGGTCCACGCCGGGGCCTGACCCCCCTGGGTCCACGCCGGGGCCTGACCCCCCTGGGTCCACGCCGGGGCCTGACCCCCCTGGGTCCACGCCGGGGCCTGACCCCCCTGGGTCCACGCCGGGGCCTCCCTGGGTCCACGCCGGGGCCTCCCTGGGTCCACGCCGGGGCCTTTCCCCCCTGGGTCCACGCCGGGGCCTTTCCCCCCTGGGTCCACGCCGGGGGGCCTTTTCCCCCCTGGGTCCACGCCGGGGCCTTTCCCCCCTGGGTCCACGCCGGGGCCTGACCCCCCTGGGTCCACGCCGGGGCCTCCCTGGGTCCACGCCGGGGCCTTTCCCCCCTGGGTCCACGCCGGGGGGCCTTTTCCCCCCTGGGTCCACGCCGGGGCCTTTCCCCCCTGGGTCCACGCCGGGGCCTTTCCCCCCTGGGTCCACACCGGGGCCTTTCCCCCCTGGGTCCACGCCGGGGCCTGGCCCCCCTGGGTCCACACCGGGGCCTTTCCCCCCTGGGTCCACGCCGGGGCCTCCCCCCCTGGGTCCACGCCGGGGCCTGACCCCCCTGGGTCCACGCCGGGGCCTCCCCCCCTGGGTCCACGCCGGGGCCTCCCCCCCTGGGTCCACGCCGGGGCCTGACCCCCCTGGGTCCACGCCGGGGCCTCCCCCCCTGGGTCCACACCGGGGCCTCCCCCCCTGGGTCCACGCCGGGGCCTTTCCCCCCTGGGTCCACGCCGGGGCCTCCCCCCCTGGGTCCACGCCGGGGCCTGACCCCCCTGGGTCCACGCCGGGGCCTGACCCCCCTGGGTCCACGCCGGGGCCTGACCCCCCTGGGTCCACGCCGGGGCCTTTCCCCCCTGGGTCCACGCCGGGGCCTTTCCCCCCTGGGTCCACGCCGGGGCCTTTCCCCCCTGGGTCCACGCCGGGGCCTTTCCCCCCTGGGTCCACACCGGGGCCTTTCCCCCCTGGGTCCACGCCGGGGCCTGGCCCCCCTGGGTCCACACCGGGGCCTTTCCCCCCTGGGTCCACGCCGGGGCCTCCCCCCCTGGGTCCACGCCGGGGCCTGACCCCCCTGGGTCCACGCCGGGGCCTCCCCCCCTGGGTCCACGCCGGGGCCTCCCCCCCTGGGTCCACGCCGGGGCCTGACCCCCCTGGGTCCACGCCGGGGCCTCCCCCCCTGGGTCCACACCGGGGCCTCCCCCCCTGGGTCCACGCCGGGGCCTGACCCCCCTGGGTCCACGCCGGGGCCTGACCCCCCTGGGTCCACGCCGGGGCCTGACCCCCCTGGGTCCACGCCGGGGCCTGACCCCCCTGGGTCCACGCCGGGGCCTTTCCCCCCTGGGTCCACGCCGGGGCCTCCCCCCCTGGGTCCACGCCGGGGCCTGACCCCCCTGGGTCCACGCCGGGGCCTGACCCCCCTGGGTCCACGCCGGGGCCTTTCCCCCCTGGGTCCACGCCGGGGCCTTCCCCCCTGGGTCCACGCCGGGGCCTGACCCCCCTGGGTCCACGCCGGGGCCTGACCCACAGCAGAGGAGGTTGGATGGAAAATGTATGTGTTCTCTGCCTTCTTTTTCCTTGTGGGGCTGAATGTTAGCTATTAGCAATGTGAGCATTCAGGCAGAATACGCACACATTGGAATACACATGTATGCAGCCCCGCTTCCTCAATAGGCCTATCTCACAGCATTTCCCCGCCCCCTTTCCACGCCCCCTTTTGGAGCTAGTGGTGTTATTTTTTTTGCGGTCCATAGGCTTCCATGTTAAAAGATGTTTTCACAAGCCACAAACTTACGTTTTGTAAAGGTAAGGTTTATTCTACTTATTTGAGTTGTTATACCATTGTGTTTTCTTCATATTATTATCGGTCTTTGACATTTTAACATTAGGAAATGTACTTAGATTCTCCAGAGAAAAAAAGTGTAAATGCCTAATGTTAAATGACACCACTATCTACCGGAAGTGGGCGTGGAAAGGGGGCTGTGAGATAGGCCTATCACAAAACCTTTTCGCTCGCACCCCTCTGCGCCAGTGGCGTGCACAGATAGACCATTCAATGGTCTATTCAATGTTGCCTGACCTAGTTGCCCTGTCTAAATGCTTGTGTTGCTTCAATGTTGTTTTACTATATTGTTTGTGTTGATTGTATGCTTGTTATATGTTCATGTACAGCACTTTGGTTGACCTTCTGGTCTTTGTAAATGTGCTCTATAAATAAAATTTGATTTGATTTGATTTGATTTAGGGGGTGCTAAAGCAACCCCTGCACTTTTCCCTCTGGACAAATAAAGGTGCCCTTAAAAAAAAAGGGTTTTTGTTTTGTTTTTTACAGTGTACACTGTACAGTATGTGGACCATGGTGACATTGATCAATTCTTGATAAAAAAAAGCTTCTAATATATTATTTAGGCCCCAAAATCTATAAATCTCACACTATTAAGGCAACCGGCCGGTTCCACGTGCTGCACAAGGAGGTGCCCTTTTTTTCCACTTGAGCACCTGCCCCTCTAAATGTCTGTGCACGCCACTGCTCTGCGCAGTGGGCGGCGGCGGCGGCACAAATTGACACATTCTCCGTCAGAACAAGCGGTATTACTTTCCACGTTTCTGCCATTGCTGCTGATGTGCCAGTACAGTATTAGATAGAGACGAGAGACATTATCGACATACTGTAATTCCTCCATGGTCTTTATTATCCCCTGTGCCATTGTTTTCTGGCACAGTAAGCACATTTAGAAGTTTGTTGTCTGTTATTCTTCATCTAATTTCTCCTTCCCGTGAAACCATAGTTAGAAACCTAGCTTTTCCTTCCTATCTACTTCTATTTCTGGGCTAAGCCGGGTCTTAACCCATTCAGGACTAAAAAAAAAGTCATCTAAATCATGACAATTTTTTTGAAAATCCTCATGTTTCTATATCAGTGGGTCATGTGAAGGACCTCAAAGATTATATGTAATTGGGCCGCCGACCCACATCTGAAAAAATGTTGTTCCAGGAACCCCCCCCAGAAGCCAAGATTTGAGTTTTGAGTTTTGAGATTTTAGTTAAAAAAACGTTCGCTCTGAAAGAATATATATTCAAAGATTTGGGCCACATTTTCACGATTTTTCAAAAACAGCACACCTACAAGCTTGCAGCGCGGCACTCGGTGCCGCGCTGCAAGCTTGTAGATCTGCTATTTTTTTTAAATAGCTAAAGCATAACATAATGCTTTATAAAACACCAAAAGGGGGTTCCCGCCTAGAATGGATTAAAGCTGTCCCTCCATTTTACAGGGAGGCAAGAGAAAAAAGCGCTTGGCGAAGCAGTGGAAGGATTCCTCCTTCACTAGCCCATTTTAGGCGGGAACCCCTTTTGGTGTTAGCATTATGTTATGCTTTAGCTATTGAAAAATAGCATATCTACAAGCTCATAGCGCGCCACCGAGTGGCGCGCTATGAGCTTGTAGGTCTGCTGTTTTTGAAAAATCAAAGAACCACTGACATAGAAACATAGCTTTTTCAGAAAACTGTAGAAGACATTTTTAGAATCTGATCTCAGGTCAGAATGGGCTAGACCAGGTAGTCCCCCCCTTCCTTCCTCCCCTCCTCTTTTAGCTGAGATGCTCGATCTATCCGAGGCCCCTTATTATCACCAAACAAGCACTTTTTGATGATGATAAGTAATAGCCCCTCTCCCTATGCCCGGGACGCGCGTCTCGGGGGAGGAAAGGAAAGCATACTGGTCATTTTTCTCTCTGCCTGTTCGGCATCCAGCGGTTCCCGGGGAAATTGGGGCCTGCATGGGGTGGTGTGTATGTGCGCAAAGTCTTATATAGTCATATTATTATCCCATTTTGACCTGAGATCAGATTCTAAAAATGTCTTCTACATCCTGGCAGTTTTCTGAAAAATCACACCCGTGTGAACTGAGTGGTGTAAATCCCCCCCCCCCCCCCTCTCTCTCTCTCTCATTAGCAGGCAACAGTGCAATACTATCTCTCTGTCTCTGTTTCTGGCACAACAGCGCCCCTACTGGTACTCATGAGTCACACATGAGTCACACACAAACAGTCACAAAGTCACAGACATTGCTGTTCCTATGTAAGTCGTTCTTCGATTTTTCAAAAATAGCAGACCTACAAGCTCGTAGCGCGCCACTTGGTGGCGCGCTATGAGCTTGTAGATCTGCTATTTTTCAATAGCTAAAGCATAACATAATGCTAACACCAAAAGGGCTTCCCGCCCAAAATGGGTTATGCGTTTGCGGCATCATTTACAGGATAGTGACCAACTATACGATAAAGCCAGTGATGATTGAAGACGCCACATATCGCCCGATGCCAAAAGCCATGCAGAAACATTATGGATATATATAGAAGATGATAAAAAAAAGACTTCATCATTCTTGCAAATACCAAGAATCACACTTGACTTTGGTAAACCCACGCACTAGACTATAGTCAGTATAATACATCAAAGTAAATGTGAGGCATCTATAAGCTTAAAGCCTGTGGTATGTATACTTAGTGGGGGAAAAAAATGCAATCCAAAAAAATGCCCACAATATTCAGGCGCGCAACATTTCCAAGACATTAACCCATTAAGACCTTACAGGTACATCGAAAAAAAAAATTTTTTAAAATCATGACAGTTTTCTGAAATACCTCATGTTTCTATATCAGTAGGTGCTCAATATTTCATGTCAAGGACCCCCAGAATTATCTGTATTTGGCCGTGGACCACCCATCTGAAAATATGTTGTTCCAGGGACTCCCTGGAACAACATATTGAGTAAAAACATTTGCGTAAAAACATTCGCTCTGAAAGAATATATATATTCAAAATTTGCGCCACATTTTCACGATTCTTCCAAAAATAGCAGACCTACAAGCTGCGCACCGAGTGCCGCGCTACGAGCTTGAAAAATAGCAGATCTACAAGCTCATAGTGCGCCACTCGGTGGCGCGCTACGAGCTTTAGTAGATCTGCTATTTTTCAATAGCTAAAGTATAACAGAATGCTTTAAAACACCAAAAAGGGGTTCTTTCCCGCCCGAAATGGATTAAACAACTTTACAGTGCAAACTGTCAAGCAGCCATATGGATAATCCCAGCGATGCGTGCCAACGGCCTGATTGTCTGGAGCGCCACAGTGGCAGAGGGAAAAGGAAGACTTCAAAAGGGGGGAGTGAGTGTGGGGTCAGTGCTTCCTCCTGACAGGGCCTTTGTAGGCGCTGATAAGAGGGGTGGGCGGGCAGCGGTATGGGGGGTGGGCGGAGGGGTGGGCGGGCAGCATTATGGTGGTGGGTCGGGCAGCCAGAGAGAGGGAGGGATGAAAAGCAACACAGCCCAACAGACAGACGTGAAGATATCCAGAGATCCATGAGTGAACACAGACACAAATAAATAGCGTCTCAGGGCCTCTAATCCTACAGGCGGGCTTGACAGTGGCCTGTCAAACAGCCGCGCACCAATTTGAATGCACAGCGGGCGGAGTGTCAAACTCTTCAGTTTGGTGTGTATGTGTGTGTGTGTGTGGTGGTGGGGGGGGGATCTTGTTTATTTCCTGCCATAACCCATTTTGGGCGGGAACCCTTTTTGGTGTTTTAAGCATTCTGTTCTACTTTTAGCTATTGAAAAATAGCAGATCTACAAGCTCATAGCGCGCCACCGAGTGGCGCGCTACGAGCATGTAGGTCTGCTATTTTTGAAAAGTCGTGAAAATTTCAGAGCGAACATTTTTAGCTAAAATATTGGCTTCTGGGGGGTCCCTGGAACGACATATTCTGAGATGGGGGTCCGTGGCCCAATAGAGATAATTCTGGGGGTACTTGACATGAAAAAGGTTGAGCCCCACTGACATAGAGAAGAAAACTGACACACCACTGACATAGAAACATGGGTTTTTCTGAAAAATTTTAGGATTTAGAAGACTTTTTTTTTAAATCGACTTCAGTCCAAAATGGGATAAGTCTGTCGTACAGACAAAAACATCACACAGAAGGAAAAAAAAAAGTATAATTTGGTTGTGTCAGAGTTTGATATTTTAGTGAGTCAGTGCTGAGGGAGAGGACGGAAATGAGAGACAGGGAGAGGGAGAGAGAGAGAGAGAGGGAGAGAGAGAGAGAGAGAGAGAGAGAGAGAGAGAGAGAGAGAGAGGGAGAGAGAGAGACACCGAAAAGGAAAAGGTTGAGAGGTGAGATATGTGGCATAGGGAGCCAGAAAGAGTGTTCAATCTTTGGGCCAAATCAAATAAAAAGATAAAGGTCAAGAAAGAGAAAGGTGAGAGCACCTGTTTTTTTCCGTCTCAGGGTAGAAAAAGGGCTGTGTGACTGTTGGCCGGGATGTTTGTTGGCTCCATGACTTGAGATGCTATGGGGCCTTGGGGGGCGCCGGGCGCCCGCCGTGTGCCAGGAATCCACACTCAACGGTGGGATGCATTCAGAGAAGGGCGTCCAGGCCCAATATATCAGCCGGTTCTGTCCCCCTGAGCCAACACAGCACCGCATCTCTGGGGAGGAGAGATTTGAGAAGATGACCTGTTGCCTCATTGCATACAATATACCATCTTAGATGACTTTGTAATGTTTTTCTTCTCGGAAAAGTGCCAACTCATATATATATATAACACACACACACACACACACACACACACACACACACACACACACACACACACACACACACACACACACACACACACACACACACACACACACACACACACACACACACACACACACACACACACACACACACACACACACACACACACACACACTACGCGCACACACACACAGTACGCGCACGCACGCACAGTGGTGTGCACAGATAGACACTGTACACTATTTGTGGACCATGGTGACATTGATCAATTCTTGATAAAAAAAAGCTTCTAATATATTATTTAGGCCCAAAAATCTATAAATCTCACACTATTAAGGCAACCGACCGGTTCCACGCGCTGCACAAGGTGCCCTTTTTTCACTTGAGCACCTGCCCCTCTAAATGTCTGTGCACGCCACTGCGCACACGCACACGCACACACACACACACACACAAACACACGCGCGCACACGCACACAGTACATGAACTGAGCGAGAGAGAATGTGTGGTTGCATATAGCAATGACTCTCTCTCTCTCTCTGCCCTCCTTGGTGGCTGTCACTCTGAATCCCTGAACTGCCACTGAGCAGCTTGACCTTTGACTCTTCCTTTTAGTGCATTGATCCATCGGTCACTAGGTGTCAAAATAGCTTCCCTCCTCCTCCCGCTCGGCCCCCGCGTCCACTTAACCTGAACCGACACAGCTAGCCACTGCTGCCCAGGCCCCTCTGGCTTGTTGCCACCTTATGTGCCCTCCCGCAGTGCCCGCACACCCCCCCCCCCCCCCCCTCCCCCTTCCCCATTATCATGATTCTGTGCTAGACCCCTGTCAGAATGTTTTGGGTTTTTCTAACACTTTCTCTCAGCAAAAGGACAAACAGGTCTGTTGAACAAAAGGTACATTCTGGAAGGACTTTCTAGAATCCATGAAGAAGTGAGAACACACACCAGGGGTCGATGCCTTTCTAATTTTAGCAGGTGTTAATTGTGGACCCTTCTCAACATGTCCTCCCTCTGACAAAGACACCATTCATAGGCAGGCCCTGCTAGACATTGGGACTGGCAGAGGGCCTTCTGTGTGCCAGTTGTTCCCCGTGACACATCCTTGGCAGCTCTGCCAGGCTGACACTGGCAGAGGTGCCCGCTATAGTGCCTCATGTCTGGGGCTGTCGCTGCTGCCTCGGCCACTCATGTGCGCGGTGTCTCTCAGTGTCTATGCTGTGCAAATGTTGCACGCCTTTCGTCTGCCACACATCACACACGACACGTCCCCCTAGTTGGAGTTTCCAAGGCAAGCTGGAAACTAGAAGACAGTGATGGGGGAGCTTGTATACAAAGAGACGAGCTTCCTGCTTCAACACGAGGAAATATATGAGCCAGCCGATGCATTGCATGCTGGGAACCACAATTGGAAACAGGTCCCGTTGAAACATCGGGTCTGTCCTGGAAGTAAGCGAGGATGTTTTGTCACGTTAACCCATTTCGACCTGGGAACGATTCTACAAATATCTTCTAAATCCTGACAGTTTTCTGAAAAACCTACAGTATGTTTCTATGTCAGTCGTTCTCAAACATTTTCATGTCAAGGACCCCCAAGATTATATGTAATTGGCCGCCGACCCCCATCTGAAAATATGTTGTTCCAGGGACCCTCCCAGAAGCAAAGATTTGAGTTAAAAAACCTTCACTCTGAAAGAATATATATTCCAAGATTTGCGCCACATTTTCACGCTTTTTCAAAAATAGCAGACCTACAAGCTCATAGCGCGGCACTCGGTGGCGCGCTATGAGCTTGTAGATCTGCTATTTTTCAATAGCTAAAGTATAACATAATGCTTTAAACACCAAAAAGGCGTTCCCGTACAGAATGCCTTAAAGGCCGGGAGCTCACCTCGGAGCAAGCGGCATCATAAACATGCTCTCTCACTGCAAAAGCCGGGGAATCGTGTGGTACGGTACGTTGTGGCACATGCAGCAACGAAAGCAATTCAGCATTCTAACGCCCTGTCACCGAGCTCACATTTCAAACATTCTTTATTCGATGCCACTGTTTCCAGCAGGGTGTAAATTGTGCAGCGGGCTGTAATTAATCCATGTCAGGTCAGAAGAGAGAGAGAGAGAGAGAGAGAGAGAGAGAGAGAGAGAGAGAGAGAGAGAGAGAGAGAGAGAGAGAGAGAGAGAAGAAGAAAAAAGAAAGAAGTCACACATGAGCTGAAGTATGAGGTGCCTTTGATGATGCAATCCCTTTTCCACTACGCTATATTGTTTTGCATTTACGAGGAAAAAGTCTTGGGACCCCCAAGGAGTTGTGGGGGGCTCCTATAGTACTTTCATGTTGCTAATGCCTGCTAAACCTTCATTTGTCCCATTGTACGTTTTTCTATACCAGTAACGGCTCGAGCCGTGGGTTTCTAACCCATTCTGGGCGGGAGGGAACTCCCTTTTGGTGTTTCTTTAAAGCATTATGTTATGCTTTAGCTACTGAAAAATATCAGATCTACAAGCTCGTAGCGCGGCACCGAGTGCCGCGCTATGAGCTTGTAGGTCTGCTATTTTTTGAAAAATCGTGAAAATGTAGGTGCAAAATCTTTGAATATATATTCTTTCAGAGCCAACGTTTTTAACTCAAATCTTTGTTTCTGGGGTTGGGGTCCCTGGAACAACATATTTTCAGATGGGGGTCGGCGGCCAAATACATATATTTTTGGAGGTCCTTGACATGAAATAGTTTGAGAACCACTGATATAGAAACAGGAAAACTGTCAGGATTTAGAAGATTTTTTTTTTTTAATTTCGATGTCAGGCCTAAATGAGCTAAAGGGGGAGGAACAATAGACTCACATCAGTGATAGGGAAATATATCTTCAAAAGACAGAGCACGCCGCTGCGCTCATATGCATGTGACCACCGTATAACCCCAATTTTCTACTAGCATCATCAAATCAGAGAGTAGTGTGGAAATGTTATATTCTTCTCACATGCTGGGAAATTAAAAAAAGCTTCCAACGCTTATATGGGGTAATATTAAATGGTCTCTATGAAAATGAAAATGACCCACAAACCTGCAACATTTTGGAAAATAATTAAAACACCCAATTTACATCATGTACAGTACAGTGTAATGGAGTTGAAAAGGTGTGTTTTATTCTCATCAGAGTTAGGTTTTCAATTAGCTTGATCACTGCTGCTGCTGCTGAAAATAGACGATCTACAAGCCCACAACGCGTTGCATTACGACGGCATCAAGGCCCGCGTTGTGGGCTTGTAGTCATTACGACGGCATCAAGGCCCGCCAAAATACATTGTACCAAAATACATTTTGTTCGACTAAATCAACTGTAGATTTAGTCGACTAAAATCGTATGATATTTAGTCGACTAAAACTAGACTAACACTAAAACATTGCAGGTGACTAAAATGTGACTAAGAGACAAAATGAAAACTATTCAAGAGACTATGACTAAAACAACACTGGAGCCATCCTGAATGATCCTGGTCTTACTTGAATCTGCAATGCAGAGGCCGGGCCATGAGAACAATACTGTATCCAAGTACAGTACAGAACAGTACAGTACAGTACCATAATGTGTATAGGGGGATATACCAATATTGATTGGCTTATAATAAATCATTTACAAGGGAAGGAGCTCAAATCCGATTGATTGGCCCGGGCCCAGCTAGCAGGAGAGGAGTAGAAGAAATGTTCATTTCTATAAAGTGTGACACTAGGGGGGAAGATGATATGAATGCAAACATGAGGCTGAATAAGAAGCAACATTGCGTGTTTCTTTTTGTTGAATCTCACTTTCTTGAATCTTAGTCCGTCCGCATTGGGATTGCCTCAGTTCTTGTAGACTATCTGGACTGTTCGGCCCTTTATATCGACACTGATCAGAAGAGGCTTCAGGTAAAAAAATAAATAGCAGATCTACAAGCTCACAAAGTGTTGCATACAGCGCGTCGCACTGCGACACGTTGTGAGCTTGTAGATGTGACATTTTAGAATATCTTCTGGACCAATGAATTGCCTTTTTATAGCGCTTTTCCAAGTGCTCAAAGCGCTTTATAATGGTTCATTCATTCATACATTGGGAGGTGAAGCGGCGAACAGTCGACGCCAGCGTCCTCACTTCCCACATTCACACACCAATGGTGGCGAGCTCACACCGACCGACTCACTGGAGGCAATGTAGAGTTCAGTGTCTTGCCCAGGGACACTTCGACATGTGGACAGGAGGAGGAACCGCCGACCCAGGGGTCATTGGACGACCTGCTCTATGGTCATTGGACGACCACTGCGCTATGGTCATTGGACGACCATAGCGCGGCACCGAGTGAGCTTGTAGATCTGCTATTTTTCAACAGCTAAATTATAACATAATGCTTGAAACACCAAAAGGGGTTCCCGTCCTGAATTACGTTAGGCAGAGAGGAACTATAGCATCGGAGAACGTAATTCAGGCTCCATTTATACTTTGAACAGAGACAGCCTAATATACGTTTCACTCCAAAACTCTACAAAAGGATGAAGGATTGCTGGTCACAGTTCCTGCCCTGTTGCTCATTTAGGACTTATTAATCTAATTACCTGCCCAATTGTACATACTTAACATCGCCCGGTCGGGTCCTCGATCTCCCAACTCCATGATAATATGAAGAGGTTCGGGGCGAAGTCAGCCAGCTCTACTTAAAGATAGAAAAAGGAAAATTGCTGAAGCCTGCAGGAAGATGGGGAGGGGGGGGGAGAAGGGGGGCTAAATGGCTGCAATTCATCACATGATTTTATGTTTCCTGGAGTTTGGACGGGCCCGGATCACAGACCCCTCCGTCTGGGTCCGTCTGGGGTACCAGGCAGCCGATCCTCATGTGCAACACAAGTCCGAGATACTGCCATTTATCTACCTTTGGGAAAGTCTGAGCCAATATTAATGCCACCGTCCATAATTCCCTATCATCTGCTCCACCCGGTCGGTGACACTAGCGGTTTACACGTAGGTTTATTAATGGTCTATAAATAATAATATTCACCCCCATGTTTAGCTGGAACTTTGAGAGGCAGCCATTTGCTGAAGATGCTTGTTGTGTCTGGCAACGAGGCGCCGGCAGGAGTTTTTATCACTGTTGCCAGACTCCACGAGAGAAACAAGCAACCGGTTGCCATCGGTCTATAAATATTCACCCCCATGTTTAGCTGGAACTTTGGAGGCAGCCATTTGCTGAAGATGCTTGTTGTGTCTGGCAACGAGGCGCGGGCAGGAGTTTTTATCACTGTTGCCAGACTCCACGAGAGAAACAAGCAACCGGTTGCCATCTCTATAAATATTCACCCCCATGTTTAGCTGGAACTTTGGAGGCAGCCATTTGCTGAAGATGCTTGTTGTGTCTGGCAACGAGGCGCGGGCAGGAGTTTTTATCACTGTTGCCAGACTCCGAGAGAGAAACAAGCAACCGGTTGCCATCTCCGGGTCTATGAAAATAAGCCCAAAAAAAAGCGACTAGGTTGCATGATATCGCGCGCGCGCGCGCGCACACGCGCACACGCACACACACACACACACACACACACACACACACACACACACACACACACACACACACACACACACACACACACACACACACAGTTGGTGCTAACTATAGGTGCAACTTCCCATAGACATAGACAGCCCATTCATCCAAACAGAAAGGTCCTATCTAATTCCTATCTAATTGTATTAAATAACGTCAAACTCACGAACATTGCAGCTGTGCAAAAACCTTGAATTATCCTCTTTCTATCTGCAAAGTGTTTGTTTCATAAAAATCCACCGTAGACTTATGAGCTACTTCCTGTCAAGAATGCATTATGTGCAGATTGAAAACAGAGAGCTGTTGAGTGATAGATCCAACAAGCTCTGTCTCCCAAACTCTGACACGTTGGAGAAAAATAACCTTTTCTTGACAGGAAGTAGCTGAGTCACAACGTCTTTGGTGGATTTTTAAGAAACAAAAACTTTAGAGATAGAAAGAGGATAATTCAAAGCTTTCCGTACAGCTGCAATGTTGGTGAGTTTGGCGTTGTTTAATACAATCAGATAGGACTTTTCCGTTTGGATGAATGGGCTGACTATGGGAAGTTGCACCTAGTTAGCACTAGGGATGTCCCGATTAGGGTTGGGATTCGGAACCGGGTCCATTTCAGACCCGGTTCCGACATTGCGGATCCGGAGCCGGTTCCATAGTTTTTTTATTAACGGTTCCCCAAACGGATCTCATCAGTCGTCATTTAGCTCCGCTGTGTCTGTGCATGCATGCAAGCAGAGCCAAGTTACTGGGGTGACGTCACCCAACCTACATGAGTGAGTTAGTGGGGTCGGGGAGGATACGCCCACTATTCTGTGCATTCAGCGACCGCCGCGGAGCGACTGGGACAGTATGTTGAAGAGATCTCCAAAGTGTGGTTAACAGAGAGGGAAATTACTCTGAGGCTGAGCACGCAAGTGCAATAAATGGCTGCAAAGGTTGTTGCAACTTGTACCAGTTGCAGTTTTGCACCACGTCCACATTGAGGAAACATCTCAAAATCAATATGCCTACACGAGTCCACAACTCACGAGAATAATCTAGGCACATCGGCATCGCGTTTGTGAGCCATGCGGAAAGCCGTGCCCGCTCTCCCCGCAACTCCACCACAGCTAGCCGGCGGGGGACGAGGATGATGCAAGGCTCGTTCACTTTCCCCAGGCTAGTAACGTAATACAAAATAAAAACTACTGTCGTCTACAGAGCTTTTCATTAGGCCGCGGCGTATTGTACAACTGTTGTTAATGGTGTTAATTTAGAACGCCAATGACTCGACGTCTTTCTGTCTGATATTTTATGAATCACGTTAACTATAGTATAGAGCCAAATCAATTTGTCTGCACTTATAAGCAACTCAACTGCTTTTGATTTGGTTCTAAATTAATCGCGTGGCTGTTGAGAGCCCAGTGTTTAGGTGCATACCTCCATAGATTGATTACTTTATGAACAGTTTGCAGAAAAAAAGCACAGGAACGTAGCCTACAGTTCAATACAAGGTCTGCTAAAACGATTTTATAATCCAAGAAAGCACTATGGCTTGTTTCCATTAGGGTAAGGGGTCCTTCATATTAAATTAATCTGAACATTAAAGACAACATTTGTCACCACAACAATATCATTATTGCAACGTGTACTGTAGGCTATATTTAATATACAGTACAAATTGCAATATACAGTACAAATTGCAACAATGATATTGTTGTGGTGTGGTGTCTAGCTGGTGGTGGTGGTGGTGAAGTTTAAATAATAGTGCCACACTGCCACCTCATAATTGTAAAGTGTATTTTCAATAATTGAATTAATGAATGTGTGTTTATTATGTACTTGGTTAGGTTAGTTATAATATAAGCATAATCTATGTCAGAAAAAAAGGGGAAAAAATAATATTAGGATCCGTTAAGGGAACCGTTAGGAACCGGAACCGTTAAGAGGGATCCGGGAAGGATCCGGAACCGTTAAAATCCTAACGAATCCCAACCCTAGTCCCGATACACTTTTTTTTCACTCCGATCCAATCCCGATAACTCAATTTCTGTGTTAGCCGATACCGATACCGAATACCGATACCAGTGTCGTGATCTCATGTTGTGTTTATAGCTATATCTCGTGTTGTGTTTATAGCAGACTCATCACTCAAATGTGTCCTTGCAGTTTGGGCAACTCTAAAGCAAACTCCACATGTCCCAAGTTCCAACATTGTATTAACCTGCCCTAGTATCAACCCCTTACCCCTGTGTCGGATCGGTGGTTAGACTGGCATATTCACCGATACCGATATGACCAGGTATGACAAATAAGGGCCGATCCGATACTTTTCCCGATACTGATACAGATTCGGGACATCTCTAGTTCGCACCTTGCTGGCGAGATGGCAGTGGTCTGAATATCGTCAACGGTGTGTGTTACCACGGAAACGGTCAGTGGTGTGACGTCGGGTCACGACGTCACGCTGCTACCCTATAAAAGAGGACGCAGACGATCGGAAAGTGTGTGTGTTCCAGGATAATCTCAGCAGTAAGACCGACAAGACCTAGCTACGCGTACCAGTACCAGGCAAGACCAGTGAAGTGTACCGGCTAGCAAGAAGTAGGTTGACTCAGAGGTGCCAGGTCAACAACACCATATAAACATATATATAATCATCATCACCAGTACAAAGAGAGGTATCTGGGTCCGAGTACTCCATACTCAAGCCCACATCTAGACTCCCTCTTACAAGCCTACACCACAGCCTTTAGACAGCTGCCTATATATAGGAATATAGGGTATCGTCTCTACAGTGTGGCTAACCTTGGAGGATATTCTAGACACCCCATGCAGGCCTGATGCGGAACCGGACCTTGGTTTCCAGGCGTTACTTTTATTCTCTGGCTTTTCCATAAAGTGAGTGAGGCAGTGAATGATGCTTCAGGCCCTTCATCCTTATCTTCCTCCCAAAACACAAGGTTGGGGCCAGTGGTGCAAAGAAAATACTTTACTCGAGTAGGTACTTTATACTCTTCACCTCTACTTTATACTCCACTACATCTCAGAGGCAAATATGGTACTTTTTACTCCACTACTATTCTTATTGCAACTAATTAATGCCTGTTTTATACCACGGCTATTTGAAAATAGGCACTCTACAAGCTCCCAACATGTCGCACCGTGACGCGTTGTGAGCTTGTAGATTGAATCCCAAGTTTGTTTCCCCCCCCCTTTTCCCTCCCCTCCCCCCCATGATGTCATCCCCTCTCCAAATGACTCCATCTCCAATGTCTCTGTATAGAGTTCTCACTGTCTTCAGATGCATTACGGCAGGGGTGGGCAACTTTGATGATGGAGAGGGCCACTATATTTCCACACTCACTCCCTAGAGGGCCATATATTACTGTCGTAGCAAAAATAGCCGATCTACAAGCTCAAAACGCGTCGCGATGCGACACGTTTTGAGCTTGTAGATCGGCTATTTTTGCTATATTCGAATTGAAATCTTGAATTGTTGCTATTTTTGAATTGGAATCCTGAAAATTAACATTTTTATGTAATTTCAAATGCCTTTAATTATATTTGTGTTGAGCATTAAGCTACTAATTCAGACTGAAGTAATTAAAGCAGGTCATGTTTGCATGTTGTGGAATAGTTGAAACCGCTGAAACCAATATTATATCAGTATTCTGACATTAACCTGAGGGCCACATTAAGTGAAGGTGGGGGCCGCATGTGGCCCCCGGGCCGCCAGTTGCCCACCCCTGCATTACGGTGATAAGACAACACAAAACAGAGGCGTGCTCACAAGTATGACTTCAGACTCAACACTTCAACATCAAAAGGAGAGAGAAAAAATAAATAAAAAGGCAAAAAAATAAAAAGAGAAACCACGACAAAAAAACTAAAGGAAAGTATTTACAATAATACTGCTGAGGGGAACAAAAACAAGATAGCTTTGTACTGCAACCAAAAGATCGGCTATTTTGCCTGGGCCATGGCTCAGTGGTCCAGGCACCTTGGCTGGCAATCCAGTCTGGCAGTGTGCCGCGGGTTCGACTCACGATCCCGACGGCCTTTACTGCATGTCTTTCCCCCATCTCTCTCCCCATTTCCTGTCAGCCTACTGTCTGTCCCTCCATAAAAAATATAAAATAAGGCGAAAGCCACAAAAAAAAACATTAAAAAAAAGAGAAAAAAAAGGATCGGCTATTTTCAAAAGATTTTGAAACATTTATTTTACTTTGTTACAGTCAATTAAAGTGTAGAAAATAGTACCAGAGTACTTCAGAGTACCTCTACCCCCCCCCCCACCCCACCCCCCACCCTCACGCCCACATCCCGTCGTGCTAGAAAGAAATCATTCAAAAAGCTGAACAAACATCCTTCCCTGCCACGGAAAAACAAAACAAAAAAAACATTTATTTAAAAAACTAAAAAGGATGAAGCTATGAAAAATCAAAGTACATTGTGAGAACTGAGTCATCTGTCTCCTGCGGCATGCCCCCCCCCACCCCCCCCCCCCCCTCCTCCCCCCCCGCCTCCTCGCCCTACCTCCCTGAAGTGAGCAGCATCCAGATCTGCACAAATCCAAATGCAATCAGACAGCTTCCCAGAATAAGCAGGCTGCTATGCGCACCTTGCTGGAGATGCGACAAATTGCCATCGACAGTCGACGTGTGTCGTACGTATAACGTATATAGCTATACTCCTCCCGGTGGATATGATGTGAATTGAATTTAGGCAGGTTGTTCTGAACAACGGGGGGGAGAGAGAGAGAGAGAGAGAGAGAGAGAGAGAGAGAGAGAGAGAGAGAGCCAAAGGGAAAGAAAGGAGAAACAGAAAAGAGAGAATGAAAGTGAGGATGATGGACATTGAGGAAGCGAGTCAAGCCAGCTGTGAGACTGACGTGTGTGTGTGTCTGTGCACGTGCGTGTATGTGTGTGTGCTTGTGTGTGGTTGGGGGGGGGGGGGGGGGGGGGGGGGGGGAGAGAGAGAGAGAGAGAGCCAAAGGGAAAGGAAGGAGAAACAGAAAAGAGAGAATGAAAGTGAGGATGATGGACATTGCGGAAGCGAGTCAAGCCAGCTGTGAGACTGACGTGTGTGTGTGTGTGTGTGTGTGTGTATGAGTGTGCATGTGCGAGTGCGTGTGTGTGTGTATGTGTGTGTGCTTGTGTGTGTGGTTGGGGGGGGGGGCAGGGCAAAAGAAGCTCATCTGACTGTTTCCCTGTTCATTCTGATGCATGGAGACAGACCTGAGAATAGATTGGTAGCCTTGGGTGGATAAGGACAGAACCATTTCCCCTGGAGAGATGGATTAGAGGAGGGAGGAGAAATAAATGATCGTACAATTTAATGGCCTTTTGGCTTGCTGCGTGCCCAACCCCACCCCGTAGGTTTCCCCATCCCCACCCCGTTTGGCTTGCTGCGTGCCCAACCCCATCCCCACCCCGTAGGTTTACCGTCCGCAGGAAGTTTTCCCCATGCAAAAAAGCATTCATTTTCCTACATTGTGGGAAATGAGCGAGGAGCACATGCTGTGTGGATAGTTATGGGACATGCCCTCCTGAAGTGAGATCACATGAAATACTGTATGCGACCTATATATATACAAATCAGGATATAGGATATAGGAACAGGATAGCATATGTTAACACGTATTATTAATGCTACCTCAGTCAACAATAGATAAATACGCGCACACACACACACACACACACACACACACACACACACACACACACACACACACACACACACACACACACACACACACACACACACACACACACACACACACACACACACACACACACACACACAGCTCAAAAACAAGTGTAAAAGCCCCAAGGGTGTCACCACGCCCTGTGCTGCCTCAGGGGTCATGGGGTCACCACGCCCTGTGATGTCACCCTGCCGGGCTATAGGGCCGTATAAATTATGGACTTAAACGGTTCTTCATTTCAACTCTATTTCACTTTTAAAAAAAAACGTTGTCATTTTATCGTCTACTCAGTCTTCCGTGAACACCCCAGACAGCTTGATTCACTATTTAGATATTTAATACTCATTTTACTCGGAGTAGAACCGCTGCTCCTTTGCCTGGAAAGGAGTCAGCTGAGGTGGTTCGGGCATCTGGTTAGGATGCCTCTTGGGCGCCTCCCTAGGGAGGTCCCCGACGCACGGCCCACTGGGAGGAGACCCCGGGCATCTGGTTAGGATGCCTCTTGGGCGCCTCCCTAGGGAGGTCCCCGACGCACGGCCCACTGGGAGGAGACCCCGGGCATCTGGTTAGGATGCCTCTCGGGCGTCTCCCTAGGGAGGTCCTCGAGGCACGTGCCACTGGGAGGAGACCCCGGGGCGAACCAAGGCGCAGATGGAGGGATTACATCGACTCACTGGCCTTGGAACGTCTCGGAATCCCCCAGGAGGAAGTCACTAATGTTGCTCTGGAGAGGGAAGTCTGGAGCACTCTGGTAGAGCTGTTGCCCCCGCGACCCGACTACGGATAAGCGGTTGAAGATGGATGGATGGATGGATATTCATTTTAGCTGCCTCGCCCCGTTCCTATACCAACCCATTGTAACTTCCAACTCCATTTTAACCATGATAAGATTAATCAAAACACTGTCTTTTTTTTCTGGTGACTGATATTGTCAGTAAAAAAAACAGTAAATGAAAAGCACGGCCCCCTCACGTATTAACGTGAGGGGCCGTGTTTTTCATTTACCGTTTTCATTTATTTTTAATAATTGTTTTTTGGAAAAGAATGAGGACCCCCCCCTGGAGGACGGAGGAGACCAAAGAATCAAAACATTATGCCTAAAATTAAATGAAAACAGTAAATGAAAAACCACAGGACAGTCTCAGTACCCAGAAACAAGACGGGTGTTTTTTAATATTCAATTTTGACCTGAGATCAGATTCTAAAAATGTCTTCTACATCCTGACAGTTTTCTGAAAAAGCTATGTCGTTCTTCGATTTTTCAAAAATAGCAGACCTACAAGCTCGTAGCGCGCCACTCGCGCCACTTTAGCTATTTTTCAATAGCTAAAGCATAACATAATGCTAACACCAAAAGGGGTTTCCGCCCAAAATGGGTTCAAAACTGTCTGGGGTGTTCACATAAGACTGAGTAGACGATGAAATGACCAAAAGTTGTATTGAAAGTGAAATATCCCCTTTTTTTTCCAAAGTAATACTAGCTGCTTAATTCCGAAAAGGTGTAAACTTCAGACTTGCAAAGAAAAGGATTCTATAAAGGCACTCCGCCTTTGTAAATAATAAGGATTTATTCTATTTATATAATACAATAAATGGTTCAATTGTTCAGGTTCTCTCACATACCCCATTGTAGTGGTCTGCGCCGCACGTACCCTTAGAGGTACATGCCTCACTATTTGAGAAATACTATTTGAGAAAATAGGGCGGTTGTGGCTCAGGAGGTAGAGCAGGTCGTCCTACGATCCCTGGGTCGGCGGTTCGAATCCCCGGCTCCTCCTCCTGTCCACATGTCGAAGTGTCCTTGGGCAAGACACTGA
Source organism: Electrona antarctica (assembly GCF_951216825.1). Lineage (NCBI taxonomy): Eukaryota > Metazoa > Chordata > Actinopteri > Myctophiformes > Myctophidae > Electrona > Electrona antarctica. The sequence continues at coordinate 7,201,475 of NC_136802.1, read as the reverse complement.
ACCCTACACTGCCTCCAATGAGTCGGTCGGTGTGAGCTCGCCACCGTCGGTGTGTGAATGTTGGGAAGTGAGGACGCTGGCGTCGACTGTTCGCCGCTTCACCTCCCAATGTATGAATGAATGAACCATTTGTAAAGCGCTTAGAGCACTTGGAAAAGCGCTATAAATATGCATTATGCAGCCAGAAGGCGGTAGCCGGAGTCAGGGTACCAAAGGTAGTTTAGATAAAACTAACCCCTGTGAGCCAACAGTTCAAGTAGGACAAGGCTAAATTAAATCTGTCGGCATGTTGAATGTAGCCAGCGCATCAGTAAAAGAAATAAATTAAGTAAGAATAGCTCAACGCGATACAGCAATAACATACCATGTCCTAGCTTATCGGCCCATTTATAAACCTCAGCATTGCATTCACACTCCATAAAACTCTCTTATGCAATGTGATAGTGTTGAGAACACATCTCCTCTTCTTGGCTCGATTCCATTCATTCCTCCATGCAAATTTGCATCAGCAAAATCCCTGATATTTAGGGCAAGTTCAGCTTTGCTCTCAATATCGAGTTGCTGTTTTTAAAATTTTGGTTCAATACCCCACAGATCGGTAGGTTAACGCAAACGTGTTCAATGTTTTAAAATTCAAAAATAAAAATATGTTTCAATTGTCCATGTTCTCTCACATGCACCCCTCCCCCTATATATTGAGAAACAAGTGTTGTTTTTGGCAGCAAATTTTGATTTTAGTTTTAGTCATAGTCTCTTGAATAGCTTTCATATAGTTCAAGTCACAATTTAGTCACCTGGAATGTTTTAGTGTTAGTCTAGTTTTAGTCGACTAAATATCATAAGATTTTAGTCGACTAAATCTACAGTTGATTTAGTCGACTAAATGTATTTTGGTGGGCTTTGATTCCGTCATAATGACTGTTTTTACAAAATAGCCGATCTACAAGCCCACAACGCGGCGCGGCGCGACACGTTGTGAACTTGTAAATCTGAATTTTTCAGCATGCAACCAAGCGTAAAATGACTTATACTGGATTTCTTGTCCACTAGTCCCTTCCTAACATTTTAGTCTAGTTTGTATTTGTTGACTGAAATTGTCAGTATATTTAGTCTTAGTCATCAATCATCATAGCTTAGTTTTCATTTAGTTTTCGTCAGTGAAAAAAGGTAGTCGACGAACATTTTTGAGTGGTGCAACCACTCCAAGGAACAGCTTTGTCCCTATGTCCCAACCTATGTGACAATGTGACTATGTCCGTTTAGAGTACCAATAGGGGGTGCTGTTGCACCACTCGCTTCAGACTGGTCTGATTTTTCGTCTTCGTTTTAAAGTCGACAAAAACATGCAGTAATCCTGGTCTCTAAACTGCCTCCCCCTGGCCAGCCGGAACTGGTTGGAATAACGTGTTCCTTCCACGTGCTACGTCCAACCAGGGAAACTCCCCCCTGTCAGGTGTAAAAGGAGCAACTTGGACACTCAGGCATGAAGGGAGCATGAGTTCAAGTCCGTTGCTCTCCCCAGGTTGGTGGAGGGTGTGTAGAGCCCAGGATCACATTAGATAATTGACACAGGGGTGAAAAGTGGGTTACAAAATTGTGGGATAAGAATTATAAAAAAATAAAAAAATAAAAATAAAAATAAAGTCGACGAAATCAACACTGTTGATAAAATGCTGTCAGAAAAGGCAGCAAGTGGAGTGAAGCAGACTAGCCTTTTGATATAAAACAACCTCAGGCCATGTGACCTCAGGCCATGTGACCTCAGGCCATGTGACCTCAGGCCATGTGGGACAACAGCAGTGCAAGTAGGGCTAGTCTAAAAAGAAATCTACAGCTGACATTTTGAACCGAACACTTCTAAGAAAGGAGGAAAAAAAAGTTTAACCTGATACAGTAATATCCTTCTAAGAAAGGAGGAAAAAAAAGTTTAACCTGATACAGTAATATCCTGCCCATCATGTCCTCACCTTATCTGAACCCTTTTACAAACCTCGAAACTGCATTTTCGCACCCCATAAAACAGACTATGCCTTATGCAATGTGATAGCGTTGAAGACGTCACATCTCCTTCCCTTGGCTGGGTTCCATTCCCCGCATGCATCTGCCTTTGCCAGGGACCTTCATCACTCATCTCCTCTACTATGCAAATACAAGAGGTTAGAAGGGGTTGGACACAAAATACCAGGAATATTACCCCGGTCAGCGCAATCCCAAAATACAGTACGCCATCAATCTTACATATAAAAATTATATATATATATATAATATGTAGAATGTGTCAGCCATATACACAGCAGTCAGTATAGCTGAATAACCCATTTTGAACTGAGGACGATTCTACAAATGCCTTCTCTAAAATTGTGAGAGTTTTCTGAAAAACCCAATGATTCTATGTCAGTGGTGCTCAATATGTCATGTCAAGAACCCCAAACATTATATGTATTTGGCCGCCGACCCCCCCATCTGAAAATATATTGTTCCAGGGACCCCCCAGAAGCAAAGATTTGAGTTTAAAACGTTCACTCTGAAAGAATATATATATAGCCACATTTTCACAATAAAAAAAAAAATAGCAGATCTACAAGCTCGTAGCGCGGCACTCGGTGCCGCGCTACGAGCTTGTAGGTCTGCTATTTTTCAATAGCTAAAGTATAACATAATAAAATCACACCCATGTGAACTGAGTGGTGTAAGGTCTTATATAGACTGATCAGCTGTGGTCTGACGTAATGTCTGACGTAATGAAATCACACCCGTGTGAACTGGGTGACCATAGCAACCATGCTCATTTTTTGGTACGAACAGACAGACAGACAAACTAACAAAGCCAGTTGTAGGAGTGGTTTACACCACTCAAAAAGGGGTTCCCGCCCAGAATGGGATAATATACTTGGCCATTACTTTATATGGAAATGTGGCCCCTAGGTTGTGAAATAACGAATGGGCCTTGCTCTTAATTTGTGTTATCATAAAGTTCTATACCTGATTGCCTCCATAAGGGGCAGATCTGTCTTCATAAGGCCTTCCGAGTTCTCCTGACGACTATTAGCCTCCGCTAATCCATTCCTTTGATTTATTTCTTACAGTATGTGGGGGTAATGTATTTTAACCCATTTAGACCGGAGAACGATTCTACAAATGTTTCTATATCAGTGGTCCTCAAACTATTTCATGTCAAAATGCCCCAAAGATATCTGTATTTGGCCGCCGACCCCCATCTGAAAATATGTTGTTCCAGGAACCCACCCAGAAGCAAAGATCTGAGTTAAAAACATTCACTCTGAAAGAACATATTCAAAGATTTGCTCCACATTTTCACGATTTTTCAAAAATAGCAGACCTACAAGCTCGTAGCGCGGCACTCGGTGCCGCGCTATGAGCTTGTAGATCTGCTATTTTCCAATAGCTAAAGTATAACATAATGCTTTATAAAACACCAAAAGGGGTTCCCGCCCAGAATGGGTTAAAGCTCTATCAGAGAGATGAAGGAAGGAGGAACCGGTTACATTAAATATTTGAGGAATCCGAGCGGTGTTGCAAAGACCTTTTTCTACCCACACACGACACGTCCCTTTTGGTTAACTCATTATGAGCGGGAGGAACCCCTTTTGGTGCTTTTTTTAATGTTTTTTTTGTGGCTTTCGCCTTCATTTTATATATTTTATGGAGGGACAGACAGTAGGGTGACAGGAAATGGGGAGAGAGATGGGGGGAAGACATGCAGTAAAGGCTGTCGGGAGTCGAACATGCAGAGACTGGAATACCAGCCAAAGTGCCTGGACCACTGAGCCATGGCCCAGGCCCCCTTTTGGTGTTCTAAGCATCATGTTATACTTTAGCTATTGAAAAATAGCAGATCTACAAGCTCATAGCGCGGCACCGAGTGCCGCGCTACAAGCTTGTAGGTCTGCTATTTTTGAAAAATCGTGAAAATGTAGTGCACAATCTTTGAATATATATTCTTTTCAGAACGTTTTTAACTCAAATCTTTGCTTCTGGGGGGAACATATTTTCAGATGGGGGTCGGCGGCCAAGTACATTATAATTTTGGGGGTCCTTGACATGAAAATGTTTGAGAATGACCGACAGACACAGAAACATGGGGTTTTTCAGAAAACTGTCAGGATTTAGAAGACATTTTGTAGAATCATCCTCAGGTCTAAAAGGGCTAATGAACAGGCTGTGTGACGTGCAGATGAGACATTATTACCCGTGCCATTTCATGCACCAGTATTGCTCTCTCTCTCTCTCTCTCTCTGGCGAGGTAATAATGATTTTGCAATTAAGATAAGCCGCCGCCGTAAATACCATGATGCGCGACACAAAAATAAATTGATGACATGAAACGTTAACATGCCACTCCAGAGGCTTAAAGACAAAACCCACTTCCTGATGGAGAGGAGGAGGAGGAGGAGGAGGGCATCACACAGGGAACAAAGGCTTAATGAACTCACAGGAAGACATCAAACTTTGTCTTTTCCACCGTTAACAATCCCTCCTCCCTCCCTATAGTTCTCCCTCCGCCTCCCTTCAATGGTTGTTGCCAAACATTTATGGATCCACAGGATCAGGGTCCACTTGAAAAACAACAAGTTAGGTGATCAGCAGTGGCGTGCACAGATAGACACTAGGGGGTGCTAGAGCACCCCCTGCCCTTTTGGCAATGTGCCCTTTTGAAAAAAAAGACGAAAAAAAACTTTTTTTTTTCTTCTTTTTTTTTGATTTTTCAAAAATAGCAGACCTACAAGCTCGTAGCGCGCCACTCGGTGGCGCGCTATGAGCTTGTAGATCTGCTATTTTTCAATAGCTAAAGCATAACATAATGCTAACACCAAAAGGGGTTCCCGCCCAAAATGGATTAAGGCAACCGGCCGGTTCCACGCGCTGCACAAGGTGCCCTTTTTTAACTTGAGCACCTGCCCCTCTAAATGTCTGTGCACGCCACTGGTGATCAGGAAGGTGGTCCGCGTGCATCTATTTTATTTTACTGATCAATCAATCAATTCACTCTTTGTCAGACTTCTGATTGGTCCCTGACTGACCAACCAGCAGGCTCTTTCTGACTTGTTCCTCCCTGGTTCCGCCTTGTTCATGTTGAATTTGCTAAAAACATAATTTTTGTAAAAAACTAAAAACAAACATGATATGCCCAGTCACCATGCTGCGCCTGTGATGTTCCTTTTTATTGACACCAAGTTTAAAATAACAATTGAACGCACAGAATATCAATATGAAGCAACTGAAAAACATGTTATTTAAATGGTAGTGGATGGAGAGAGAGGATTTTTGTCCAACCACGAAACAGCAACCAATGGGTGCGAAGAGGGGCACAACCATGGGCGGGACTTGACAAAGGGTGAATTGTGATCCCGCTTGGATCAATGGCACTAACTTGGTATGTCTTGCAAGGTAGCCTAAGTAAAAAAACGCAAAAGGGGTTCCCGTGCTAAATGGATGAAGTTTTTTTTATATAACCATAAACAAATATATATGTATATATAGATTTTTTTAATGGTTGTTATATTATCAATAACATCGTAGTGTTTTGCAGTTTATTTGGGGGGGCTCACTTGCAATACTCCTGCGGCCCACCAGGGTGCCCCACAGGGCTCACAGGTGGGGGGATCCGCTGCTCTGTTGCTCTATTTCTCCCCGTTTTACACTCTGGTCCATCCGACCTTTCACCTCCGGCAGTTCCACTCAGGGGACCCCGGCTGCGTAGGTTTTGAGGCCAACCCTGTGGCCAGCTGAGATGAGTTTTGGGAGGGTGGGGGGTATAGGGGGGGCAGGGGGGGGGGGGGGGGGGCTGGGGGGCCCTGGGCATCAGTCACCGTCAGAATGACCACAACTAGTGCTCATTCTAGCGCAGGGGAGAGCGGAGGGGGGGAGGGGAGGGGTGTTCGGGGTGAAGGGAGGGCATGGAGTGGGGGGGTGAAGACTGATGGGTAAGGGGCCGGCACTCCTCTATCATCATTTCACAGGGCTGGGAGATGGCCCCGCCCCCATACACCCCCCCCCCCCCCCCCCCCCTCACAGGGCTAGGGCTGGGAGATGGCAGCCGCCCCGCCCCCATACACCCCCCCCCCCCCCCCCCCCCCTCACAGGGCTAGGGCTGGGAGATGGCAGCCGCCCCGCCCCCATACACCCCCCCCCCCCCCCCCCCCCCCTCACAGGGCTAGGGCTGGGAGATGGCAGCCGCCCCGCCCCCATACCCCCCCCCCCCCCCCCCCCCCTCCCTCACAGGGCTAGGGCTGGGAGATGGCAGCCGCCCCGCCCCCATACACCCCCCCCCCCCCCCACCCCTCACAGGGCTAGGGCTGGGAGATGGCAGCCGCCCCGCCCCATACACCCCCCCCCCCCCCCCCCTCACAGGGCTAGGGCTGGGAGATGGCAGCCGCCCCGCCCCATACACCCCCCCCCCCCCCCCCCCTCACAGGGCTAGGGCTGGGAGATGGCAGCCGCCCCGCCCCATACACCCCCCCCCCCCCCCCTCACAGGGCTAGGGCTGGGAGATGGCAGCCGCCCCGCCCCATACACCCCCCCCCCCCCCCCCTCACAGGGCTAGGGCTGGGAGATGGCAGCCGCCCCGCCCCATACACCCCCCCCCCCCCCCCCCCCCTCACAGGGCTAGGGCTGGGAGATGGCAGCCGCCCCGCCCCATACACCCCCCCCCCCCCCCCCCCTCACAGGGCTAGGGCTGGGAGATGGCAGCCGCCCCGCCCCATACACCCCCCCCCCCCCCTCACAGGGCTAGGGCTGGGAGATGGCAGCCGCCCCCGCCCCATACACCCCCCCCCCCCCCCCCCCCCTCACAGGGCTAGGGCTGGGAGATGGCAGCCGCCCCGCCCCATACACCCCCCCCCCCCCCCCCCCCCTCACAGGGCTAGGGCTGGGAGATGGCAGCCGCCCCGCCCCATACACCCCCCCCCCCCCCCCCCCTCACAGGGCTAGGGCTGGGAGATGGCAGCCGCCCCGCCCCATACACCCCCCCCCCCCCCCCTCACAGGGCTAGGGCTGGGAGATGGCAGCCGCCCCGCCCCATACACCCCCCCCCTCACAGGGCTAGGGCTGGGAGATGGCAGCCGCCCCGCCCCATACACCCCCCCCCCCCCCCCTCACAGGGCTAGGGCTGGGAGATGGCAGCCGCCCCGCCCCATACACCCCCCCCCCCCCCCCCCTCACAGGGCTAGGGCTGGGAGATGGCAGCCGCCCCGGCCCATACACCCCCCCCCCCCCCCCCCTCACAGGGCTAGGGCTGGGAGATGGCAGCCGCCCCGCCCCATACACCCCCCCCCCCCCCCCCTCACAGGGATAGGGCTGGGAGATGGCAGCCGCCCCGCCCCATACACCCCCCCCCCCCCCCCTCACAGGGCTAGGGCTGGGAGATGGCAGCCGCCCCGCCCCATACACCCCCCCCCCCCCCCCCCCTCACAGGGCTAGGGCTGGGAGATGGCAGCCGCCCCGCCCCATACACCCCCCCCCCCCCCCCCCCCCTCACAGGGCTAGGGCTGGGAGATGGCAGCCGCCCCGCCCCACAGGGCTAGGGCTGGGAGATGGCAGCCGCCCCGCCCCATACACCCCCCCCCCCCCCCCCCCTCACAGGGCTAGGGCTGGGAGGCACGCCGCACTACAAGGTTTCTGCCCCCACAAAGACCCCTCAACACGCCCCACAAAGACCCCTCAACACGCCGCACTACAAGGTTTCTGCCAAACAGTGATGATATGGGAACGCTAAGCTGCAGGGACGTGCACACATAGACATGAAAAGCTGGAAGTACCCTCCCTAAAAACGCCGGGACAACGCTCCACACGTCCCAAACTCTTCTCCCTTCTGGCTCCAAAACTGTGGAATGCACTCCCCGTTGCAATCAGAACTGCAGCATCACTCCCAATCTTCCGCCATAGTCTGAAGACCCACCTTTTCAGACTCCATCATGGCCCATAGCACTTATCCTACCCCCTTAGACAGCACTTTTAGACTTAGATAGCATTTGAAAAAGACTTATAGCATGTCATGTAGACAGCACAATAATTGCATTGTATGTAGTCATAGCACATCAGTACATATGTATAGCATAGTATAGTATATATGTATAGTTTATATGTATAGTGTCATTATATAGATATGTTCTAGTTACGTTCTTAGCTTACGCATGTTTCATGATAAATGCATTTTATATATGTGATGTATTCCCATACTTTTGTTCTTGCCTAATGTAAGTCGCTCTGGATCAAGAGCGTCTGCTAAATGCCTAAATTGTAAATTGTAAAGACCCCTCAACACGCCGCACTACAAGGTTTCTGCCCCCACAAAGACCCCTCAACACGCCGCACTACAAGGTTTCTGCCCCCACAAAGACCCCTCAACACGCCGCACTACAAGGTTTCTGCCCCCACAAAGACCCCTCAACACGCCGCACTACAAGGTTTCTGCCCCCACAAAGACCCCTCAACACGCCGCACTACAAGGTTTCTGCCCCCACAAAGACCCCTCAACACGCCACACTACAAGGTTTCTGCCCCCACAAAGACCCCTCAACACGCCGCACTACAAGGTTTCTGCCCCCACAAAGACCCCTCAACACGCCACACTACAAGGTTTCTGCCCCCACAAAGACCCCTCAACACGCCGCACTACAAGGTTTCTGCCCCCACAAAGACCCCTCAACACGCCGCACTACAAGGTTTCTGCCCCCACAAAGACCCCTCAACACGCCGCACTACAAGGTTTCTGCCCCCACAAAGACCCCTCAACACGCCCATCTACAAGGTTTCTGCCCCCACAAAGACCCCTCAACACGCCCATCTACAAGGTTTCTGCCCCCACAAAGACCCCTCAACACGCCCATCTACAAGGTTTCTGCCCCCACAAAGACCCCTCAACACGCCCATCTACAAGGTTTCTGCCCCCACAAAGACCCCTCAACACGCCGCACTACAAGGTTTCTGCCCCCACAAAGACCCCTCAACACGCCGCACTACAAGGTTTCTGCCCCCACAAAGACCCCTCAACACGCCGCACTACAAGGTTTCTGCCCCCACAAAGACCCCTCAACACGCCGCACTACAAGGTTTCTGCCCCCACAAAGACCCCTCAACACGCCACACTACAAGGTTTCTGCCCCCACAAAGACCCCTCAACACGCCCATCTACAAGGTTTCTGCCCCCACAAAGACCCCTCAACACGCCGCACTACAAGGTTTCTGCCCCCACAAAGACCCCTCAACACGCCCATCTACAAGGTTTCTGCCCCCACAAAGACCCCTCAACACGCCACACTACAAGGTTTCTGCCCCCACAAAGACCCCTCAACACGCTGCACTACAAGGTTTCTGTATCCCCCCACAAAGACCCCTCAACACGCCCATCTACAAGGTTTCTGCCCCCACAAAGACCCCTCAACACGCCGCACTACAAGGTTTCTGCCCCCACGAAGACCCCTCAACACGCCGCACTACAAGGTTTCTGCCCCCACAAAGACCCCTCAACACGCCCATCTACAAGGTTTCTGCCCCCACAAAGACCCCTCAACACGCCGCACTACAAGGTTTCTGCCCCCACAAAGACCCCTCAACACGCCACACTACAAGGTTTCTGTATCCCCCCACAAAGACCCCTCAACACGCCCATCTACAAGGTTTCTGCCCCCACAAAGACCCCTCAACACGCCACACTACAAGGTTTCTGTATCCCCCCACAAAGACCCCTCAACACGCCACACTACAAGGTTTCTGCCCCCACAAAGACCCCTCAACACGCCACACTACAAGGTTTCTGCCCCCACAAAGACCCCTCAACACGCCGCACTACAAGGTTTCTGCCCCCACAAAGACCCCTCAACACGCCGCACTACAAGGTTTCTGCCCCCACAAAGACCCCTCAACACGCCGCACTACAAGGTTTCTGCCCCCACAAAGACCCCTCAACACGCCGCACTACAAGGTTTCTGCCCCCACAAAGACCCCTCAACACGCCGCACTACAAGGTTTCTGTATCCCCCCACAAAGACCCCTCAACACGCCGCACTACAAGGTTTCTGCCACCACAAAGACCCCTCAACACGCCGCACTACAAGGTTTCTGCCCCCACAAAGACCCCTCAACACGCCGCACTACAAGGTTTCTGCCCCCACAAAGACCCCTCAACACGCCACACTACAAGGTTTCTGCCCCCACAAAGACCCCTCAACACGCCACACTACAAGGTTTCTGCCCCCACAAAGACCCCTCAACACGCCGCACTACAAGGTTTCTGCCCCCACAAAGACCCCTCAACACGCCACACTACAAGGTTTCTGCCCCCACAAAGACCCCTCAACACGCCGCACTACAAGGTTTCTGCCCCCACAAAGACCCCTCAACACGCCACACTACAAGGTTTCTGCCCCCACAAAGACCCCTCAACACGCCACACTACAAGGTTTCTGCCCCCACAAAGACCCCTCAACACGCCGCACTACAAGGTTTCTGCCCCCACAAAGACCCCTCAACACGACGCACTACGAGGTTTCTGCCCCCACAAAGACCCCTCAACACGCCCATCTACAAGGTTTCTGCCCCCACAAAGACCCCTCAACACGCCGCACTACAAGGTTTCTGCCCCCACAAAGACCCCTCAACACGCCACACTACAAGGTTTCTGCCCCCACAAAGACCCCTCAACACGCCACACTACAAGGTTTCTGCCCCCACAAAGACCCCTCAACACGCCACACTACAAGGTTTCTGCCCCCACAAAGACCCCTCAACACGCCACACTACAAGGTTTCTGCCCCCACAAAGACCCCTCAACACGCCGCACTACAAGGTTTCTGCCCCCACAAAGACCCCTCAACACGCCACACTACAAGGTTTCTGCCCCCACAAAGACCCCTCAACACGCCACACTACAAGGTTTCTGCCCCCACAAAGACCCCTCAACACGCCACACTACAAGGTTTCTGCCCCCACAAAGACCCCTCAACACGCCACACTACAAGGTTTCTGCCCCCACAAAGACCCCTCAACACGCCGCACTACAAGGTTTCTGCCCCCACAAAGACCCCTCAACACGCCACACTACAAGGTTTCTGCCCCCACAAAGACCCCTCAACACGCCGCACTACAAGGTTTCTGCCCCCACAAAGACCCCTCAACACGCCGCACTACAAGGTTTCTGCCCCCACAAAGACCCCTCAACACGCCGCACTACAAGGTTTCTGCCCCCACAAAGACCCCTCAACACGCCGCACTACAAGGTTTCTGCCCCCACAAAGACCCCTCAACACGCCGCACTACAAGGTTTCTGCCCCCACAAAGACCCCTCAACACGACGCACTACGAGGTTTCTGCCCCCACAAAGACCCCTCAACACGCCCATCTACAAGGTTTCTGCCCCCACAAAGACCCCTCAACACGCCGCACTACAAGGTTTCTGCCCCCACAAAGACCCCTCAACACGCCACACTACAAGGTTTCTGCCCCCACAAAGACCCCTCAACACGCCACACTACAAGGTTTCTGCCCCCACAAAGACCCCTCAACACGCCACACTACAAGGTTTCTGCCCCCACAAAGACCCCTCAACACGCCACACTACAAGGTTTCTGCCCCCACAAAGACCCCTCAACACGCCACACTACAAGGTTTCTGCCCCCACAAAGACCCCTCAACACGCCACACTACAAGGTTTCTGCCCCCACAAAGACCCCTCAACACGCCGCACTACAAGGTTTCTGCCCCCACAAAGACCCCTCAACACGCCGCACTACAAGGTTTCTGCCCCCACAAAGACCCCTCAACACGCCACACTACAAGGTTTCTGCCCCCACAAAGACCCCTCAACACGCCGCACTACAAGGTTTCTGTATCCCCCCACAAAGACCCCTCAACACGCCACACTACAAGGTTTCTGCCCCCACAAAGACCCCTCAACACGCCACACTACAAGGTTTCTGCCCCCACAAAGACCCCTCAACACGCCGCACTACAAGGTTTCTGCCCCCACAAAGACCCCTCAACACGCCACACTACAAGGTTTCTGCCCCCACAAAGACCCCTCAACACGCCGCACTACAAGGTTTCTGCCCCCACAAAGACCCCTCAACACGCCACACTACAAGGTTTCTGCCCCCACAAAGACCCCTCAACACGCCACACTACAAGGTTTCTGCCCCCACAAAGACCCCTCAACACGCCGCACTACAAGGTTTCTGCCCCCACAAAGACCCCTCAACACGCCACACTACAAGGTTTCTGTATCCCCCCACAAAGACCCCTCAACACGCCGCACTACAAGGTTTCTGCCCCCACAAAGACCCCTCAACACGCCGCACTACAAGGTTTCTGCCCCCACAAAGACCCCTCAACACGCCACACTACAAGGTTTCTGCCCCCACAAAGACCCCTCAACACGCCGCACTACAAGGTTTCTGCCCCCACAAAGACCCCTCAACACGCCACACTACAAGGTTTCTGTATCCCCCCACAAAGACCCCTCAACACGCCGCACTACAAGGTTTCTGCCCCCACAAAGACCCCTCAACACGCCGCACTACAAGGTTTCTGCCCCCACAAAGACCCCTCAACACGCCACACTACAAGGTTTCTGCCCCCACAAAGACCCCTCAACACGCCACACTACAAGGTTTCTGTATCCCCCCACAAAGACCCCTCAACACGCCGCACTACAAGGTTTCTGCCCCCACAAAGACCCCTCAACACGCCGCACTACAAGGTTTCTGCCCCCACAAAGACCCCTCAACACGCCACACTACAAGGTTTCTGTATCCCCCCACAAAGACCCCTCAACACGCCGCACTACAAGGTTTCTGCCCCCACAAAGACCCCTCAACACGCCGCACTACAAGGTTTCTGCCCCCACAAAGACCCCTCAACACGCCGCACTACAAGGTTTCTGCCCCCACAAAGACCCCTCAACACGCCGCACTACAAGGTTTCTGTATCCCCCCACAAAGACCCCTCAACACGCCGCACTACAAGGTTTCTGCCCCCACAAAGACCCCTCAACACGCCGCACTACAAGGTTTCTGCCCCCACAAAGACCCCTCAACACGCCGCACTACAAGGTTTCTGCCCCCACAAAGACCCCTCAACACGCCGCACTACAAGGTTTCTGCCCCCACAAAGACCCCTCAACACGCCGCACTACAAGGTTTCTGTATCCCCCCACAAAGACCCCTCAACACGCCGCACTACAAGGTTTCTGCCCCCACAAAGACCCCTCAACACGCCACACTACAAGGTTTCTGCCCCCACAAAGACCCCTCAACACGCCGCACTACAAGGTTTCTGCCCCCACAAAGACCCCTCAACACGCCGCACTACAAGGTTTCTGTATCCCCCCACAAAGACCCCTCAACACGCCGCACTACAAGGTTTCTGCCCCCACAAAGACCCCTCAACACGCCACACTACAAGGTTTCTGCCCCCACAAAGACCCCTCAACACGCCGCACTACAAGGTTTCTGCCCCCACAAAGACCCCTCAACACGCCGCACTACAAGGTTTCTGCCCCCACAAAGACCCCTCAACACGCCGCACTACAAGGTTTCTGCCCCCACAAAGACCCCTCAACACGCCACACTACAAGGTTTCTGCCCCCACAAAGACCCCTCAACACGCCGCACTACAAGGTTTCTGCCCCCACAAAGACCCCTCAACACGCCCATCTACAAGGTTTCTGCCCCCACAAAGACCCCTCAACACGCCGCACTACAAGGTTTCTGCCCCACAAAGACCCCTCAACACGCCGCACTACAAGGTTTCTGTATCCCCCCACAAAGACCCCTCAACACGCCACACTACAAGGTTTCTGCCCCCACAAAGACCCCTCAACACGCCGCACTACAAGGTTTCTGCCCCCACAAAGACCCCTCAACACGCCACACTACAAGGTTTCTGCCCCCACAAAGACCCCTCAACACGCCACACTACAAGGTTTCTGCCCCCACAAAGACCCCTCAACACGCCACACTACAAGGTTTCTGCCCCCACAAAGACCCCTCAACACGCCACACTACAAGGTTTCTGCCCCCACAAAGACCCCTCAACACGCCACACTACAAGGTTTCTGCCCCCACAAAGACCCCTCAACACGCCGCACTACAAGGTTTCTGCCCCCACAAAGACCCCTCAACACGCCACACTACAAGGTTTCTGCCCCCACAAAGACCCCTCAACACGCCACACTACAAGGTTTCTGCCCCCACAAAGACCCCTCAACACGCCACACTACAAGGTTTCTGCCCCCACAAAGACCCCTCAACACGCCACACTACAAGGTTTCTGCCCCCACAAAGACCCCTCAACACGCCACACTACAAGGTTTCTGCCCCCACAAAGACCCCTCAACACGCCGCACTACAAGGTTTCTGTATCCCCCCACAAAGACCCCTCAACACGCCGCACTACAAGGTTTCTGCCCCCACAAAGACCCCTCAACACGCCACACTACATGGTTTCTGCCCCCACAAAGACCCCTCAACACGCCGCACTACAAGGTTTCTGCCCCCACAAAGACCCCACAAAGACCCCTCTACAAGGTTTCTGCCCCCACAAAGACCCCTCAACACGCCGCACTACAAGGTTTCTGCCCCCACAAAGACCCCTCAACACGCCGCACTACAAGGTTTCTGCCCCCACAAAGACCCCTCAACACGCCACACTACAAGGTTTCTGCCCCCACAAAGACCCCTCAACACGCCACACTACAAGGTTTCTGCCCCCACAAAGACCCCTCAACACGCCACACTACAAGGTTTCTGCCCCCACAAAGACCCCTCAACACGCCACACTACAAGGTTTCTGCCCCCACAAAGACCCCTCAACACGCCGCACTACAAGGTTTCTGCCCCCACAAAGACCCCTCAACACGCCGCACTACAAGGTTTCTGCCCCCACAAAGACCCCTCAACACGCTGCACTACAAGGTTTCTGCCCCCACAAAGACCCCTCAACACGCCGCACTACAAGGTTTCTGACAAACAGTGATGATATGGGAATGCTAAGCTGCATGGACGTGCACGTCATAGACGTCAAAGAGGGCTTCAGCCCCTGCCTTTTTACCCGTCTGTAAAACAACTGCCCTCTCCAGACCACGAATGCAGCACTCCTTTCCATGCCATTCCAGAAGGCAGCATTCCTTTTTCCCCCGAAGTCTCCTGATAACTTGAACGCAGCATTTTGCGCTGAACAAATATGTTTAGAAATCCATGTCGTTACACACCGCATCTCCACTAGCTAAAGAGTGCTGGGTTGAGCCCCGAAAATAGCAGATCTACAAGCTCTCAACGCGCCGCAGCGCGACGCGTTGTGAGCTTGTATATCTGCTATTTTTGTCCAAACGTGCCCTCTCTTAACACTTAGGCCGCTATCATTTATTGAAAAATTAGGATCTAATTCACACCAGCATTTTTTTTAATTTTAGCTCTTATTTTGAAAAGCCGCCATTTCCGGTCCATGAGCAGTATGTCTTAACCTAGGAAACTACATGGAGCGGACAGGCCTTGTTTACCATCTGAAGCCAGACCGGAGCTCTGCAGAGCTCCAGATCATCATATCTGTGCCGTCAAAGAAACGCTGTTTTGACCAAAATGCCATCTGGGACAAGGAATAGGAGATACAGGCGATTGAAAGAAATGGATAGAATGGATTATTATGGCGACGACGATTTAAGATGGGCGATCCAGTGCTGTGCTAACAACACAGCTAGCTAACCGGCTAACGTGAGTAGCATTATGGCTCGAGCAATCGAACGCGCCATAAAAGCGCAATTGCCGTAGGCCGTCGCCAATGGCGTTAAGCGTCAGTATCAAAATTAGGCTTCAATTGACTTTAATCGTCGGCAATGGCGCGGAAACGGTTAAGGGATTCAGCCCCTGCCTCTCTACTAACACTCTCTGCACGTCCCTGCTAAGCTGACTACTGTAGTTCAGTCTCTCTCTGTGCAAACTCACGCAAATATAACTGGTCGGATGCATGCGAATACACTGTGTAAATATAACTGGTCGGATGCATGCGAATACACTGTGTAAATATAACTGGTCGGATGCATGCGAATACACTGTGTAAATATAACTGGTCGGATGCATGCGAATACACTGTGTAAATATAACTGGTCGGATGCATGTGAATACACTGTGTAAATATAACTGGTCAGATGCATGCGAATACACTGTGTAAATATAACTGGTCGGATGCATGCGAATACACTGTGTAAATATAACTGGTCAGATGCATGCGAATACACTGTGTAAATATAACTGGTCTGATGCATGCGAATACACTGTGTAAATATAACTGGTCAGATGCATGCGAAAACACTGTGTAAATATAACTGGTCGGATGCATGCGAATACACTGTGTAAATATAACTGGTCAGATGCATGCGAATACACTGTGTAAATATAACTGGTCGGATGCATGCGAATACACTGTGTAAATATAACTGGTCAGATGCATGCGAATACACTGTGTAAATATAACTGGTCGGATGCATGCGAATACACTGTGTAAATATAACTGGACAGATGCATGCGAATACACTGTGTAAATATAACTGGTCGGATGCATGCGAATACACTGTGTAAATATAACTGGTCAGATGCATGCAAATACACTGTGTAAATATAACTGGTCGGATGCATGCGAATACACTGTGTAAATATAACTGGTCAGATGCATGCGAATACACTGTGTAAATATAACTGGTCGGATGCATGCGAATACACTGTGTAAATATAACTGGTCAGATGCATGCGAATACACTGTGTAAATATAACTGGTCAGATGCATGCGAATACACTGTGTAAATATAACTGGTCAGATGCATGCGAATACACTGTGTAAATATAACTGGTCAGATGCATGCAAATACACTGTGTAAATATAACTGGTCAGATGCATGCGAATACACTGTGCACAGCTGTGAAGCCATAACCACAGCAACTCTGGAGGGAAACACAATGTAGCCTGCATGCTTGCTACATTGCGTACGTGCACACTACATGTGCATGTTGCGTGTGTACACACACATGCGTGTGTACACACACACATGCCTGTGTGTGTGTACACAAACATAAAAATAAACTCTCCCTTATGTACTGTATAGCCTACACAAAAGCATGTGTGTGAGATTGCACACAAGCGTACACTCAAAGGCAAGTGCTTGCTTGCACGCACGCACGCACGCACGCACGCACGCACGCACGCACGCACGCACGCACACACACACATACGACACACACACACAACACAGATTAGGCCACTGCTGGGACTGAGGAAAATGGCTTTAACCCATTCTGGGCGGGAACGATTCTACAAATGTCTTCTAAATCCTGACCGTTTTCTGAAAAACCCATGTTTCAATATCAGTGGTTCTCAAACATTTTCATGTCAAGGACCCCAAATATTGGCCACCGACCCCGATCTGAAAATATGTTGTTCCAGGGACCTTCCCAGAAGCAATGATTTGAGTTAAAAACTTGCTCTGTAACAATATATATTCAAAGATTTCAGGCACATTTTCATGATTTTTCAAAAATAGCAGACCTACAAGTTCATAGCGCGGCACTCGGTGCCGCGCTATGAGCTTGTAGATCTGCTATTTTTCAACAGCTAAAGTATAACATAATGCTTGAAACACCAAAAGGGGGTTCCCGCCCAGAATGGATTAAGGGACCCATGGCAGTTGGCTGTGGTTCCCTGTCTCCCGGCTTAGACACAGCCCGCGTCGATAACTAATCCTGACCTTTTCCCCCAGTCGCCAAATTGAAAAATAAGAATAAGAGGAAAAAAATAAAATAAAATAGATGGTCGGATGCTATCGAGGACGAGGAGGACGTCTCTGCTGCTCCGCCGCCTCCTGTGGCTGGAGGAAGGCGAAGCCGCTCCGGCTAATGGATTGAGAGGAACGGAGAGAGGAAATATATTCCATTTAGACCTGACGCCAATTTTAAAAAATGGCTTCTAAAGACAAACAGTTTTCTGAAAAACCTATGTTTCTATATAAGTGGTTCTCAAACTATATCATGTCAATGACGCCAATATGATTTTATTTGGCTGCCGACCCCCACCTGAAATAGGCTGTTCCAGGGACCCCTCCAGAAGCAAATATTTGAATTGAAAACGTTCGCTCTGAAATAATATAGATTCAAAGATTTGCGCCACATTTTCACAATTTTTCAAAAATAGCAGATCTACAAGCTCGTAGCGCGGCATGAGCGCTATGAGCTTGTAGATCTGCTATTTTTCAATAGCTAAAGTATAACATAATGCTTACAACACCAAAAGCTAGGTTCCCGCCCAGAATGGGATATATAGGTGATGGTTGGTGCAGGTCAGAGCCTCCCCCCCCCCCCCTCACACAGACCCAGTGAGAGTCATCCCATCTGTGGATTCCCCTCCCCGTAACTCATCAACTGATTTTCCGACATTTTCATGTCAAGGACCCCCCCCCCCCCCCCCCCCCCCCCCCCAAAAAAAAAGAAATTGTATTCAGACCTCAGACTGAAAAGATTTTGTGTCAGGGAAGGATCCTATAAGATTTGATATAAGATATAAGATTTGTGGAAAACGTTTTCTAAATGATTCTGAAATGTTATTCAAATATTTCAATTCTTCGAAAATAGCAGATCAGCTTTATATATATACTGTATATATATTTAAAAAAAAGCTAAATTAATTAATTTTGCTGGGGACCTGCTGCTGCTGAGACCCCATAAAGGACCCCTTGGGGACCCCCCTTAATTTCAGAACCACTGCCCTATAATCTAAATATCCAGTGACTGCATGCAGGCTACAGGATAATGTTTTCATGATGAATTAGCGTGTGGGCTAACATTAAAGGACCACTTCACCACTTTTCAACATCTCTTAATATAATTGGTTCTCACTAATGTTCATGATAAAACACCACCATTTTTTCCTACTCAGTCTGTGTCTCATAGAAGGGCTTTGGGCAGTTCGGACATCCATCCACCAGTGACATCATCATTAGGCAGATTTTATTTTAACAAGATTTGTTTTAAAATATATTTAGATTTTTATTATCGTGAGAACGATGGCTTCAACTTTTGCATTGCAACTTTTCAGGAAAAGAAAGCCTGCCGTTTCTATTAGCTTGGATTCACCATCGATGATGTCACTGGTGGACGGGTTTCTGAACTGCCCACAGCCTTCCTATGAGACACCGACTGAGTATGAAAAAATTGTAGTATTTTATCATGAACATTAGTTAGGACCAATTATAGGAAGAGAAGTTGAAAAGTGGTGAAGTGGTCCTTTAAGTCTCTCCAGTCCCAGATGGGGTGAGAAGAGCATCTTACACACAGGCTGGTATACCATATAGTAGGAGGTGACCTATATAATTCTTGCAGGATGTTTGCAGAGCAGGTATACCTCCAGTTCATTACGCTGAATGTCACTGAATGTGTTTCCCATGTTCTACGGTCCCCCCCCTCCCTTACACACACGCACACACAAACACACACGCGCACACACATGCACGCACGCACGCACGCACACGCACGCCACACACACACCTTGTTCTGTCATACCTGTTAGAGCCCTAAATTACCTTTGCCACATCCATGCCGAGGGTTGCCAAGCATCTCGCTGTAGCGCATATCATTTGGTTACATTGCCAAACCACCCATGGCATGCAGGCGTTTATATGGAGTGCAAAGTGGGGTCCAGGGACCCCCTAGGGGTCCTTGAACGGGTTCCAGGGGGTCCCCAGCAATCACATTCATTCTGAACACGTACTGCCAATGTACAAGGCCTTGTAGAGCTTGTAGTTCTGCTATTTCAACAACAACAAATAAAAGGAAGAAACAAAAAATCCTAAATGATATGTATAGCTTGCGGAGTTAGTTCAGTCAGATATACTTGAGGGGGTTTCATGCCGTGCTCAAGGGTGCATACTATACTCAAGGGGTTAATATGCTGCTTTACTATCAGTGTTTCCACACCTAAGCGCAAAACGGTCGACAGCCGCGCACGTCTTAAGCTGTGCGCAGCTTATTTTCCAAGTTTTTAGACAGCTGGTGGATGGAAATTAAGCTCCACCTCCGCGGAAGACTTGCGCGGAGGAGAGCGTTTCCGTGAATCTGGCCGGCGCGCAAGTCTTCCGCGGAGGTGGAGCTTCTTTTCCATCCACCAGCTGTCTAAAAACTCGGAAAATAAGCTGCGCGCAGCTTAAGACGTGCGCGGCTCTTTCGATAGTGTGGCAGCACCTTATGTGGGTGTATAAGTGTGTGCAAGTCCCACATGTCATTCGCTGATGTGGCAGTCAGCTGCCCAATTGGGCGGGCTGCTCACTAGTCTGCATGCCATAGAGTATATAAAGGATAGAGACCGAACTGGAGCACTAGCCCCGCCCCCAAGCTATTCATTTCGATGAAGTTGCTCAGTGGCGTTTTTAAGCACCCGGAAGACTGCCGGAAGTACCTCCTCCGGACCTCAAATTTGAGGTCCGGGGTGACGTATGGGTGACGTAGGAGTGATGGTCCTACGTGTTAAAGCACGGGTCCGCCTGCAGTCCTTCCTCTTACCACTAGGGCCCAGTGCTTCAACGTTGGAGCGCCTCACTGGCCCCTTGCTGCATGCTCTTCCTGCCTTCCTCTGCATATGGTTCCTGGTTGTTATGTGATGTTTGCTCCCACCACCACCCCAGCACCACCGGTGGGCTCTGTTATTTATGTTCCCCATGGGGGGTTTTATCGTATATCTATATCTCCCTGCTCTTAATGTTTAATGATGGTGTTTAATCGCGCCGAGCAGAGCCGAACGCCAAGTCTAATATCGTATGCACACTTGTATTCTCATTCTATAATAAATATTGGTTAAATCTATTCGTGAGCTGTCTGACTGAATTATATATGGAATAATTTGGAAACAAGTCTTGGGGGTCACTATCACTGTGGCACACCAACTGCTCAGATGGCGTTCTGCGGCCAAATACACAAGCTATAAAAGATATTTGACTCCATTAATCCATTGAGACCTGGAACGCATCCATGTCACGTTAGCGTTAGCGTTTTAAACATTATGTTATAATTTAGCTATTGAAAAATAGCAGATCTACAAGCTCATAGCGCGCCACCGAGTGGCGCGCTATGAACTTGTAGGTCTGCTATTTTTGAAAAATCGTTAAAATGTGCCTCAAATCTTTCCGAAAATTGTCATGATTTAGAAAACGTTTTTTTTTTTTTAATTTCGACGTCAGGCCTGAATGGGTTAAAATCCGTTGAATTGCTGTGGAGACTCTAATTACTATAGATGGGTGGATCGGTAGGTGTCTACCGACAGAACAAGATGGTTGGATCGGTAGGTGTCTACCGACAGAACAAGACAAAAACAGAGAAGGCAAAAAAAGGGCAATTGCAATCAATTTGACTGCCAAAACAAACTGCTCTCTGTTTTTTTTTTATTAGATTCTTATTGATTCTGCTCTCCGACTATCAAACGGACCATCTTGGGTATTGTACAAGATGAAAATTGAGTGGACAAGGCAATCACGGGGATTCCTAAACCTTTTTACTGAACCCTGAAGCGACCTGGAAAGGAGAAAAAACAACAACCAGGCCAGGTCTGCATGGTGAAAATGCAGCTCATTTGAAATCACGACTTAGACGCTACTGGCCATTTTCTCCATTTAGTTGTAGCCGACGTCCCCCGTCCCCCATGTGTATTGTGGTCCCTGTCACTATTATGTATTTGGCTGCCGACCCCCATCTGAAAATATGTCGTTCCAGGGACCCCCCCCAGAAGCAAAGATTTGAGTTAAAAACATTCACTCTGAAAGAATATATATTCAAAGATGTGTGCCACATTTTCACGATTTTTCAAAAATAGCAGACCTACAAGTTCGTAGCGCGGCACTCGGTGTCGCACTATGAGCTTGTAGATCTGCTATTTTTCAATAGCTAAAGCATAACATACTAATGCTTAAAACACCAAAAGGGGGTTCCCGCCCCAGAATGGGTTAATAAGACGAGGTCTTCTGTCTTTCTGCACAAAACAATAAAATGACATGTGGTCCATTTCTGTATGAAGTGCATGTGATGTGTCAATTTCTGCATATATAACACACGACCACACACACGACCCCACACACACACACACACACACACACACACACACACACACACACACACACACACACACACACACACACACACACACACACACACACACACACACACACACACACACACACACACACACACACACACACACACACACACACACACACACACACACACACACACACACACACACGGGCCCACGGGTGACTGATGTTCTACCAGGAACCACCAGGTGGAGTGCTAGCTTTCACTCAATAAGGAAAGAAAGTGAGGCATTTCTAACTGATTTGTTTCTGCTGGTGCTAATAATGCCACATAGTCTGAGCACATGTGCACGCACGCACGCACACACACACACGCTAGTGGCACGGCCCGTACCCACAACGCACCGTCGGGAAGAGTGACACATAACCGGCACAGATAGCAATTGCTAATACACACGCAATTAACCGTGGATAGAGGGAGAAAGCACCCTGTACGTGTATCAAGAGTTACAATTATCCTTTGTTTATAGGTTTACAGTAGGTGGGGTTTAAGTATGAACATTCGCATGCAGTTCTTCTTACCTATCTTTATTATTTCCCTCTTCCTTCCTGTCGACAGAAGATCAACAGGCCATACCTGTAACTTCCTCTTCCTCGCCGGGCGCCGCTCCGCTGGCTTGTGGCGCCGCTGCAATGTGCCATCATGCCTTTTGATGCAAATAATACACATTTGTAAGACTCATTAGTCACTCAGTGGGTAATGGTGCCAGACGGCAGCAGAGGAAAAAACTAAAACAGGAGGGCCAGGTAAAAAAGAAAAGAAAATAAAGGACGATACCAGGCCATTAACTGCTTACACACACACACACACACACACACACACACACACACACACACACACACACACACACACACACACACACACACACACACACACACACACACACACACACACACACACACACACACACACACACACACACACACACACACACACACACACACACACACACACACACGGTGGCGGTGGCTCAGCGGTAGAGTGGCTGGATGGTAACCGCAAGGTTGCCAGTTCAAACCCTGCAGTGGGCTCCCCCAGAGTTGGTGTCGAAGTGTCCTTGAGCAAGAGACTGAACCCCTAATTGCTCCTGATGTGTTGGTTGGTGCCTTACATGGTTTCCGCCGCCATCGGTGTATGAATGTGTGTGTGAACGGGTGAATGTAATGCACACTATGTAAAGTGCCTTGGATAAAGGCGCTATATAAATGCACCATTTACCATTTACACAAAGCAACACAAGGACACGGCTGTCCTAAAGAGCCTCACACTTTTTGACCCAGTGGTGGCGCTAGTAAGCAAATTAAGGCCATATTAATCCCCGTAGCCACCCAGCTGATGGCTGCTCAGAGGTGCTGGGAGCTCCTCTTGGGCAGGGACGTGCCCACACATACTGTACACATCAAAGGGGGGCTTCAGCCCCTGCCCTTTTACCCCGTCTGTAAAACAACTGCCCTCTCCAGACAACGGATGCGGCATTTACTATAGTGGAAGAAATGCAAAATGCCCTCCTTTCCTTGCCATGCAATACCATACCGGAAGGCAGCATTCAGGAGAATAGCTTTTTCTCCTGAAGTCTCCTGAACTTGGAACGCACCGATTCGCGTTGAACACATTCGTATTGAAATCCATGTCGTTACACCACATCTCCAGTAGATAGAGTGCTGGGTTGCGCCCCCCGAAAATAGCTGATCTACAAGCTCTCAACGCGTCGCAGCGCGACGCGTTGTGAGCTTGTAGATCTGCTATTTTTGTTCAAAAGTGCCCTCTTACGAGATTTCAGCCCCTCTCTGACACGTCCCTGCTCTTGGGGCGACCCACCACATGAGTTCTCAAAATTATATAGCAAGAGTCCTCTGGTTAGCATGATAAGGTGCAAAGCAAATTCCACAGCAATCCAGACAGTAGTTTTTGAGATCTGTCGTTTGGGGACTAAAGTGAACGGACGGTTGGAACAACATAATCATCCTTAGAACCCAGCCGCCGCTGGTGGGGCTAATGAGCATCGGAGGCAAATACCCATGAAATACCCAGAGACAACCGTGAACGTTTTACATTTTATACGCTGCTAATCTACTGGGTAAATCCAACATAATTAAAGTAGTCTATTCAGACAAAAGACCTGAGCTGAATTCATCAGGATTTCAGCAGCCTCTCACCACCACTGAAAATAATGTTATCTGCCTCATAGCTCAGTTTCTCATAGTTCAGCTCTCATCTTACAATACCTTCTTTCTTGCAGTTAAGCTTGTGATATCCACCCCAACGAGTCAATGAATACAAATCTGTATAATATCACAAAAAAACATTTTTTCAACCTCAAAATTGGGGTAACACCCGTAAAAGGTTAAAATATGCTAGACAATAGATTTTTGATGATCACCATTAGGTTTACTTTTAATGATGTTTTTGCATCCAAAGTAAGCTTCCTTGTGTGGAAAATTGCTTTTCAGATGCTGGTGCTGAGAGAGAGAGAGAGAGAGAGTGACGATTTCCCCAGTGAATTGTGTTGCATGGATTTGTATTACATAAAAGAAGGAGTGAGCAGAATGCATACAGTGCATCCGCGAGAAAAATGACTCTCAGTAAGCAAACATTTGTTATGAGATTCATAACATTCAAATGAACGTTGGTATGTTTTAGTTTGTAGCGCAGGTGGGCGAACCCACCTGCTTCATATACTTGCAATTGGGGGCCTGACAGAGATAAGCAACAACATGAGTCAAAACTCAAAAACTAAATTCTTTGGTCATTTTTCTTATTTGTTTTCTCTTCAAAAAACGTCCCTCCTTATGATCCCATTCTGGGCGGGAACCCCTTTTGGTGTTTTAAAGCATTATGCATTATGTTATACTTGTGCGGCACCGTGTGCCGTGCTATGAGCTTGTAGATCTGCTATTTTTGAAAAATCGTGAAAATGTAGTGCAAATCTTGGGGTGCATACTTAGTTTAGACTAGTCATTGGTTAGACATGGGTTAAGGTTAGGTTTAGGTGTGCTGCCCCGTGGGAGGTTAGGTTTAGGGTGAGGGTTTGAGATAGGTTGTAGTTGTAGGACTAATGACTGGTCTAACCAAATGACTAGTCTAAACCAAAAACGGTCTAAACTAAGTACTGCTTTCAGAGCGAACGTTTTTAACACAAATCTTTGCTTCTGGGGGGTCCCTGGAACAACATATTTTCAGATGGGGGTTGTCGGCCAAATACATACTGTACATTTTTGGGGATCCTTGACATGAAAATGTTTGAGAACGACTGACATAGAAAAATGGGTTTTTCAGAAAACTTAAAAAAAAAATTGAATCGTCCTCAGGTCTAAATGCTAGAAACATTTCAACAAGTTCAAGTACAAAGAGTTGAAACACGGTGTGCTTCCAAAAGAACAATCCCTTCCCATAATATATCACCCACTTTACCTGGCCTCTTGTCAGAGAAGGTCACCGGGGTGTAGCGCCATCCAGTGGTGACATGACAACTGTTTTTCTGCTTGCGTTTAACTTCTTTTTAACCCATTTTGACCTGAGATCAGATTCTAAAAATGTCTACTACATCCTGACAGTTTTCTGAAAAAGCTATGTTTCTATGTCAGTCGTTCTTCGATTTAAAAAAAAATAGCAGACCTACAAGCTCGTAGCGCGCCACTCGGTGGCGCGCTACGAGCTTGTAGATCTGCTATTTTTCAATAGCTAAAAGCATAACATAATGCTAACACCAAAAGGGGTTCACGCCCAAAATGGGTTAATTGAGTGCTCGCCTCCAGCTATCCGCGCGCAGCATGGCTAATTAATCGGAGTAATTATTTGCTTAGGCAGACAAAGTGAGCGTTTTGTCTGCGTTCGGCACTTTTCGACAGGGGGGAACATTGTGTCCAGATGAGGGCACGGGGAATGAAACAATGTAGCCTGAGGGGAAAAAACAGGTGATGATTACCCTCCGACCAGGGTTTATTTGGCTGTATTTCTCCATCTTCTTTTTTTTAATGTTTTTTTTTGTTGCTTTCGCCTTCATTTACATTTTTTTATGGAGGGACAGACAGTAGGCTGACAGGAAATGGGGAGAGAGATGGGGGGGTGACATGCAGTAAAGGCCGTCGGGATCGGGAGTCGAACCCGCGGCACACTGCCAGGCTCGGGCTACCGGCCAAGGTGCCTGGATCGCTGAGCCACGGCCCAGGCCTTCTTTGGGGTTTCTTTTTGGGTGCATGGTGAGGCCGTGAGGCGAAAGGTTTGCATTTGTCCACAGAGATGTAAAATCATAAAGATGTCATATTTTGGCCAAGTGTGTGAGAATATGGAGAAAGGTGTGTTTTCTGGGCCAGACAAGGTGTAAGTTGCCAAGTTAACGAGTTTGTCGGACTATATGAAGATGGATCGGTGACTGAGCATGAGTTCCAGGGACCTCTTTACCCCTGTGAGTAAAGAGTGACTATGTTGGACAACAACAGAGAACATATTATCTCAGGAAGACAGACAGAAACGCAAACATACTGTACACACGCACGCACGCACGCACGCACGCACGCACGCACGCACGCACGCACGCACGCACGCACGCACGCACGCACGCACGCACGCACGCACGCACGCACGCACGCACGCACACGAAAAGCGTTGATAAAACAAAGCACTTAAGTAATCAAAGTGAGATCGGGAGCGCGGAGCGGCCTGGAGTGAAGGACATTGTGCAGGAGAGACGGTGGTGTGCGGGAGTCCGTTACACTGACATGCACTGCTACTGGCACACATGTGACGTCTATGTGACGTCTATGTGACCAGCCAATGACGTCTGTCCATGTCTATGTGACCAGCCAATGACGTCTGTCCATGTCTTTATGACCAGCCAATGACGTCTGTCTATGTCTATATGACCAGCCAATGACGTCTGTCCATGTGACCAGCCAATGACGTCTGTCCATGTCTGTGTGACCAGCCAATTAAGTCTGTCTATGTCTATGACTTTTCTATGACACACAACGACCCTCTAATTAAATGATGATGACTAGCCCCTGCAGAGCTACGGCGTTAATGAAGCCAAATTTCAGTCCGCTGTCATTTTATAGTAATAAAAAAAAAATCTTTTTTTATTTAATTGACGCTAAAGGTTGACCAGAACTAAATAAATTTTTAATTCTATTAAAGTGCACCCAAGGGGACACGGTGTCTCGGCAGACGGTTGTTTGCGTACGGAGCACAAGGTGACGGCGATGTCAAAGCCGCCGATGATGCCGCCGCCGCCGCGGCGGCCTCGTCAGTCACGCGACGGGGAAAAAGGCAGCGCAGCAGCACGATCAATTAGAGAGATTGCGGCTCTCTGGTGACACTTTAGTGTTTTTTTTTGTCATTTCACTGTGACACCCACCACCATGTCCCCCCCCCCCCCGTCCCCCCCCTCGGAGAGAGAGAGGCGAGAACGCGAGAGGCTGCGGTGGCGCGTTCGTACGTGCACTCGCTATACCGTGCACAGTCGTATACGCGATCATCAAAGACAATAGGCACTATTACAAATACAAATGACTTTTTTGCTGTTCTCTCTGGGAGGACGCGTTGCTTGCATCAGCATGCTGAGCTCCACAGCATCCCCCCCTCCTCTCCTCTCTCACCTGGGAGCATGCTGAGCTCCACAGCATCTCCCCCTCCTCTCCTCTCCTCCTCTCCTCTCTCACCTGGGGACCTGTGCAGGACCACTGAGGTGTGCGAAGATACTACACGCTTCAGGGCTCTCGTGACCTTTGAGACGTGGCCGGAAAGGGTGCGTTGTAGCGTTGGCGAGAGAGAGGCAGAGAGCGAGAGACAGAGAGAGAGGCAGAGAGCGAGAGACAGAGAGAGAGAGAGAGACAGAGAGAGAGGCAGAGAGCGAGAGACAGAGAGAGAGAGAGAGACAGAGAGAGAGGCAGAGAGCGAGAGACAGAGAGAGAGAGAGAGACAGAGAGAGAGGCAGAGAGCGAGAGACAGAGAGAGAGGCAGAGAGCGAGAGACAGAGAGAGAGAGAGAGGCAGAGAGCGAGAGACAGAGAGAGAGAGAGAGGCAGAGAGCGAGAGACAGAGAGAGAGAGAGAGGCAGAGAGCGAGAGACAGAGAGAGAGAGAGAGAGAGTAGAGGGAAAGAGAGAGCAGAGGATGTGTGTTGTAGTATGTATTCTTTTTTTTTTGCATTCCCACTGACACTGTAGTAATATCACAAACGACTTTTCCTCCCCTCTAACCTATTTTGACCTGAGATCAGATTTAAAAAAATGTCTTCTTATACAGTACATCCTGACAGTTTTCTGAAAAAGCTATGTTTCTATGTCAGTCGTTCTTCGATTTTTCAAAAATAGCAGACCTACAAGCTCGTAGCGCGCCACTCGGTGGCGCGCTATGAGCTTGTAGATCTGCTATTTTTCAATAGCTAAAGCATAACATAATGCTAACACCAAAAGGGGTTCCCGCACAAAATGGGCTAACTAGCATGAAAATACTTCTCTTTTTTACGTTTGCAGCATCTGTGACTGTTTGTCCTTATACTTGTACGGTCGAAGAGATCGATGTACCCTTTCTAAATACAGAATCATGTTCATATGATGCAGTGTTGTTACTTTCATTTTCACATTCAGACCTTCAGTCACATACAGTACTAGCAGTTAGAGACTTCAGTCACATACAGTACTAGCAGTTAGAGACTGAACTTCAGTCACATACAGTCCTAGCAGTTAGAGACTGAACTTCAGTCACATACAGTCCTAGCAGTTAGAGACTGAACTTCAGTCACATACAGTCCTAGCAGTTAGAGACTGAACTTCAGTCACATACAGTCCTAGCAGTTAGAGACTGAACTTCAGTCACATACAGTCCTAGCAGTTAGAGACTGAACTTCAGTCACATACAGTACTAGCAGTTAGAGACTGAACTTCAGTCACATACAGTACTAGCAGTTAGAGACTGAACTTCAGTCACATACAGTACTAGCAGTTAGAGACTGAACACGATATGAGAATTCACGTACATTTTCATAGTCAAGTAGCAGCATTTCGAGACCCACGAGACAAGGACATATTCATTTAATCCATTTAGGCCTGACATCGACATTTAAAAAATGTCTTCTAATGTCTGACAGTTTTCTGAAATACCTCATGTTTCTGTATCAGTGGTGCTCAATATTTCATGTCAAGGACCCCCAGAATTATATGTATTAGGCCGCCGACCCCCATCTGAAAATATGTTGTTCCAGGGACCGACCCCTCAGAAGCAAAGATTTGAGTTAAAAACGTTCGCTCTGAAAGAATATATATATATTCAAAGATTTGTGCCACATTTTCACGATTTTTTAAAAATAGCAGACCTACAAGCTCGTAGCGCGCCACTCGGTGGCGCGCTATGAGCTTGTAGATCTGCTATTTTTCAATAGCTAAAGCATAACATAATGCTAACACCAAAAGGGGTTCCCGCACAAAATGGGTTAATCCCATATAGAAATCGCAGATCTCAATAACTGCATCGTAATGGCTCTCCCTCAGTACCCAAATCATGCTCTGTGTAATGCAATTCTTCAGTTCTCAGTTCTCAGCGTGTAGAGAGAGACATTCGGGGCCCCCCAAGTGATACTTTTTCCCAGTGAATTTTTACATTTCAAAAGGTTGTATTTCCGAAGAGACACATTTACATAAAATGTATGTTATCGTCGGCCGGGTTTTTTTTGAGGATCCCGCCGTTCGCCGCTTCACAAAAAACATGCCGGTTTGTAAGTGTTGAACCCGGCTTAGAAGAACATAATATTGCCTCTACAGTCTACAACCACAACATCAACATGACTTTGACTATAGCTCTGAGATGTGAATTCGACTTAAGACTTAAGAGTATACCTCCTTTGATTTTCTCTTCGGTGTTAAAAGACGAGGTATCGCTGAAAAAAAACGTTTCTAACACAGGCAGGCGACTCCCTTCCTACAGAGAGGGAGAGCAAATTTGATGCATTGGCAAGTCGAGTGTGTGTGTGTGTGTGTGTGTGTGTGTGTGTGTGTGTGTGTGTGTGTGTGTGTGTGTGACTGTGTGTGTGTGACTGTGTGTGTGTGACTGTGTGACTGTGTGTGTGTGTGTGTGTGTGTGTGTGTGTGTGTGTGTGTGTGACTGTGTGTGTGTGTGTGTGTGTGTGTGTGTGTGTGTGTGTGTGTGTGTGTGTGTGTGACTGTGACTGTGTGTGTGTGTGTGTGTGTGTGTGTGTGTGTGTGTGTGTGTGTGTGTGTGTGTGTGTGTGTGTGTGTGTGTGTGTGTGTGTGTGTGTGTGTGACTGTGACTGTGTGTGTGTGTGTGTGTGTGTGTGTGTGTGTGTGTGTGTGTGTGTGTGTGTGTGTGTGTGTGTGTGTGTGTGTGTGTGTGTGTGTGTGTGTGTGCGTGCGCGCTCCTAAGACGGGGGAATGATGCATAGATTGTGACACTTTGACAGATGAACAGATTTAGGGTGCTCGAAGGATCTGGCCCGTTCAATACAAGCGTGTGTGTGTGTGTGTGTGTGTGTGTGTGTGTGTGTGTGTGTGTGTGTGTGTGTGTGTGTGTGTGTGTGTGTGTGTGCGTGCGTGTGTGCGTGCGCGCGAGTATGTGCAGCTGTTTGTGTGAGATTGCTAAAGTGAGTGAAATGTGTTACACTGTCTCCCTTTTATTTCTGATCATTGATACGTATATATTTGTATAATAATGCTGAAGGAATATGCACTGCAGGTCTGTCAGCCACATGTATGGTGTAGGACTGGAACGGCACCTTAAACATGTGTATTTTCCTACATAATGCCTCATTTGCATATTTAAAAATGTAAAATTTGTAATACAATAAATCATCGTCTTCGTGTAAGTATTCAACTGGGGAAGTGTCATGGTGATAACAATCTAATATAGGTATGGTTTTGCTCCACTCAATTCATAATCAACGTTCCAATTTTGGAGCTCGATCTGGCTCATGGACTAAGAACCAAAATGAACTGAACCGACTGGAAAAGGAAAAGGGGCCTTAAGTGTTTGTCCGTCCGTCCGTCTCTCTCACACACACACACACACACACACACACACACACACACACACACACACACACACACACACACACACACACACACACACACACACACACACACACACACACACACACACACACACACACACACACACACACACACACACACACACACACACACACACACACACACACACACTCTCTCTACCTCCCTAGTTCCTTCCCCTCTCTGGCGAGCAGATGAGAGTGTGTGTTTGAGGGGAGGGAGAGAGAGAGAGAGAGAGAGAGAGAGAGAGAGAGAGAGAGAGAGTAGAGAGAGAGAGAGGAGAGAGAGAGAGAGAGAGAGAGAGAGAGAGAGTGTTTGAGGGAAGGGAGAGAGAGAGGGAGGAGAGAGAGAGAGAGAGTGTGTGTTTGAGGGGAGGGGAGGGAGAGAGAGAGAGAGAGAGAGAGAGAGAGTGTGTGTTTGAGGGGAGGGGAGAGAGAGAGAGAGAGAGTGAGGAGAGAGAGAGAGAGAGAGTGTGTGTTTGAGGGGAGGGGAGGGAGAGAGAGAGAGAGAGAGAGAGAGAGTGTGTGTTTGAGGGGAGGGGGAGGGAGAGAGAGAGAGAGAGAGAGAGAGAGTGTGTGTTTGTCTTCTAGGGGGAGGGAGAGAGAGAGAGAGAGAGAGAGAGAGAGAGAGAGAGAGAGAGTGTTTGAGGGGGAGGGGAGGGAGAGAGAGAGAGAGAGTGTGTGTTTGAGGGGAGGGGAGGGAGAAGGTTTTAATGTCAGCCTGGCCATGATCCGCTCGGAGGAGTTGATTTGCTGCGGCTCAGCGCCCCAGCAGGCCGATTAGCATTCCGCCGCTAACTCCCCGAACTCCCCTTGTACTGTACGCACTGAACTGTACGTCCGTTTCTCCATTCTCCTCCCACCACCACCACCACCCCACCCCTCACTTCCTCCTTATTAACCATGCAGACAGTCGTTCATACCGCCACCCATGCTGCCCAATAACCCATTTTGGGCGGGAACCCCTTTTGGTCTTGTCTTGTAGGGCTTCACTCACACCTGCACAACAGATTGTTGTATAGCTGATGCATGGGACTTGTTGACTGTTGCAAGCTCGCAATTCATTTCCAATGGGAGTCACATGGTTTGACACAACATTTTTGTTGTATGAGGGGGGTGGGGGGCAGTCGAAACACAGCCGAAAGCCGTACAACAAAAATGTTGTGTCAAACCATGTGACTTCCATTGGAAATGCATTGGGGCGACCATGACACTTACCCTTTGTTTACATCTACCATGCAACATTGTTGTATGCTAGATGTATAGGTGTGAGTGAGGCCTAGGTCTGCTATTTGAATATATATTGTTAGAGTCAACGTTTTTAACTCAATTCTTTGCTTCTGGTGGGGTCCCTGGAACAACATATTTTCAGATGGGGGTCGGCGGCCAATTACATAAAATCTTTGGGGTCCTTGACATGAAATATTGAGCACCACCACAGATATAGAAACATAGGGTATTTCAGAAAACTGTCATAATTGAGAAGACATCTTTTAATTTCGATGTCAGGCCTAAATGGGATAATGAGCCCTACAAATACCACCGCCCTCTATCCTATCCCCGGAGCGCCCTCTTCAATTCCCGCTAAGTGCCCCCCCCCCCCTCGCCGCCATGCAGCACAGAGTTAATTATCAGCGGATAGAGGATATAGTCTCATTCTCTCCTTCCACCACCTCTACGATGTGTGTTGAGTTTTACTTACTGTGACTCTGTTTCTAAGTATTGGCTCTCCCCCCCCCCCCCCCATCCTCCCCTCCTCCCCCAGGGGGACAATAGGCTCAGACAAGGGGCTGATCCTTGTGGCCCCTCTTTAAACCGATTTAGGCCCTGACGTCGAAATTTATAAAATGTCTTCTAAAATCCTGCCAGTTTTCTGTCAGGATTTGCGCCACATTTTCACGATTTTTTTCAAAAATAGCAGACCTACAAGCTCGTAGCGCGGCACTCGGTGCCGCGCTACGAGCTTGCAGATCTGCTATTTTTCAACAGCTAAGTATAACATAATGCTTTAAAACACCAAAAAGGGTTCCCGCCCAAAATGGATTAAAAGACTCTGCCATTCTCATTGGCATTGAGGCACTGTCGCACGGCGGCTCCTGAGGTTTGGCGCTTTCCCTCTCACTCAATGAGACAGCCTTAACCCGTTCTAGACGGGAACCCCGTTTTGGTGTTTTTTAAGCATTATGTTATAGCTATTGAGAAATAGCAGATCTACAAGCTTGTAGCCGCGGCACTCGGTGCGAGCTTGTAGATCTGTAGATGTGCTTTTTCTTTTTTAATCTTGAAAATGTGGCGCAAATCCTGGAATATATATTCCTTCAGAGCGAATGTTTTTAACTCATATCTTTGCTTCTGAGGGGTTCCTGGAGCAACATATTTTCAGATGGGGTCGGTGGCAAATTACATATATATATTTTTAGGGTCCTTGAAATGAAATATTGAGCAACACTGATATACTGTATAGGAACATAAGTTATTTCAGAAAACTTTCAGGATTTAGAAGACTTTTTTTTAAATTACGACGACCTTTTGGTGTTGAAAAATTAGCAGATCTACAAGCTCACATAGCGCGCCACTGAGTGGCGCGCTACGAGCTTGTAGGTCTGCTATTTTTGAAAATAGAACGGACTGACATAGAAACATAGCTTTTGCAGAAAACTGTCAGGATGTAGAAGACATTTTTCAGAATCTGATCTCAGGTCAAAATGGGTTAATGATAGGTGTGCCAAGGCAGCGCGGGTATAACATTGATCGAAGAGAAATAACCAGATTAGTCCCTCACTGGGTCTGGGACTACGGATAAGCTGCCCTCCCCTTCGGGCGCTGGCCTATCCTCTCCAATTGGATGTCGAGATGAATTGGACGTGATATCGAAAAGATAAATGATGGCTGGGAGTTTCAGATGGAACTTCGACCGTTGGTGCCAACAGAAGGCAACGGAGTATAACATTGAATGTGTCTAAGTTACCTTTATGAATAAACACTGTAAAGTATTTTTGGACCCCAGTCCAAAAAGTTGGAGTGTGTCCTATTCAGACACTCCTGGGGTGACCAGATGTCCCTCTTTGCGTGGGACAGTCCCTCATTTCCAAGACTATTCAGGCGTCCCACAAATTGAGACCCTGTCCACATTGTGACTGGCAGACAATTGCATCAGTGTTAAAATACCCTAATAGTTTAGTCCCCTAATAGTTGGCCTTTCTGTTGTAAAGCTCTCTCATTGTCTCTTCCTGCAAGATGTGTTTTAAGCCTGTTAAAATAGCATAAAAATAAAAAATAAAGCATGATTTTAAAACAAAATGTGAGACACCAGAGGTGTTTATACCCAATAGGCCTATGGTCGAATATGACATCAAGGCATTTAATATAGCACTCAAGTAGTAAGTTGCTAACGGGGCAGCGGTGGCCGAACGGTTTGCGGAGCGGTCTTGTTATCGGAAGGTCGCCAGTTCGAATCCCCGGACCGGCACGTTAAAATTACCACCGCTGAAGTGCCCTTGAGCAAGGCATTGAACCCCTACCATGAAATGTTCTATGAGCAGGGTCTGGCTGGAAACAAGCATCTCAAGCTTAGTCCGTTCACCCTGGGTAAACAAAGAACTTTGCTTTGCTTTTGCTAACCCGGTACTCCAGTATCGCTTGTGTGGCACAAGTGGGATGGGGGGACGGGGTCCCCCCATCCCGGGGGACGGGGTCGGGGTCCCCCCATCCCACACAAGCAATACTTTTGTCCCTCAAATGAAGTTTGGATCTGGTCACCCTAGACTCTCCAAGACACTCTCAGACACCACTCCAACTTTTACTGTCTGAAAGAATTAGCACTGAATGGCTGCCCCGAACATAATACTTTTATTAGTTTGAGACCAGCACTCAGGACTGCTAATAAGCTCCTCTCAAGTTTGACTGGGGTGAATGAAGTCCCAAGAATCACTTCTTGTCTCCGATCATGGACTTCAGTAACATTACATCATTGTTTTGATTGTTTGATCACATCATTGTTCAAAGTCACTTATGCAATACAATGGCATAGCTTTCAGAGTCAAATTGGTGCGGAGTGCTTCATTTATTGAGCCGCGGTGAGGAACAAACTTTAGGTTATTGAATGCACCCCAGGTGCTCAATAACCGTCAGCCTTCATCAGAGGACAGAAACTCTCCTATTGAACAACAGAGATTAGTTTCCATGACTCGCAGCTTCTCCAGCTGAGACTAAATAGATATATACGTATACCTGAGTAATGACTAGGAGTGAGCTTTAACCCATTCTGAGCGGGAACCCCTTTTGGTGTTTTAAGCATTACTTAAGTTATACTTTAGCTATCGAAAAATAGCAGATCTACAAGCTCATAGCGCGGCACCGAGTGCCGCGCTACGAGCTTGTAGGTCTACTATTTTAGAAAAATCGTGAAAATGTGGTGCAAATTTGGAATATATTATTCTTTCGGAGCGGACATTTGCTTTGCTTCTGGGGGTCCCTGGAACAACATATTTTCAGATGGGGGGTCGGCGGCCAAATACAGATAATTTTGGGAGTCCTTGACATGAAAAAGGTTGAGAACCACTGACATAGAAACATAGGGTTTTCGGAAAACTGTCAGGATTTAGAAGACATTTTGTAAGAATCGTTCCCAGGTCAAAATGGGTTAATGAAAAATAAAAAAGGAGCCTATAAGTTTTGGTACCCCGTTGGCATCGGGCACACAGCCAGTACAGTATGTCCTGGCTTTGACAATGCAAACGGTATCAGTGTAATAATCATGATAGGAATGCAAATATTATATGAATTTCAGTCTGGAAAGGAAAGTACTCAATCATGGCTACTCGCCCCCTGTCCAAGACCTCAGGGGTGGCTGCAGTGCCAAGGGTGCCCCTGGATTCTGGCACTGGTATTAACCCTTTTAGACCAGTTTTCTGAAAAACCTGTGTTTCTATATCAGTGGTTCTCATAAAATGTCATGTCAAGGACTCCCAAAAATATATGTATTTGGCCGCCGACCCCCATCTGAAAATATGTTGTTCCAGAAACCCCTCCCAGAAGCAAAGACTGGAGCGACTGTGGCTCAGGAGGTAGAGCAGGTCGTCCAATGATCCATGGGTCGGCGGTTTGAATCCCGGCTCCTCCTGTCTATATGTCGAAGTGTCCTTGGGCAAGACACTGAACCCCAAAATTGCTCCCAATGTGCATGGCTTCTTCCGCAATCGGTGTATGAATGTGTGTGAATGGGTGAATGTAATGCACATGTAAAGCGCCTTGGATAAAGGCGCTATATAAATGCACCATTTACCATTTACCAAAGATTTGAGTTAAAAACATTCGCTCTGAAAGAATATATATTCAAAGTTTGCGCCACATTTTCACGATTTTTCAAAAATAGCAGACCTACAAGCTCATAGCGTGGCACTCGGTGCCGCGCTATGAGCTTGTAGATCTGCTATTTTTCAATAGCTAAAGTATAACAATAATGCTTAAAACACCAAGGGTTCCCGCCCAGAACGGATTAATTCACCCGAGCGCCGTTGTTTTATTCTTTCATACATCAAAATAGGAGGAGTGGAGAACTGTGTCTTTTTGTGTCTCCAAAGTGTATATTTACAAAATGAGGCGCATTTAATTTAAAAGAATGACCCAATTCTTCTCCGGTGTCAAAAGGCATGATGAGTAATGCTTTGGCTGCAACACTCACAGCAAGTGATTGGTTTTCTATTGCATCAAAATCACAGATTCATAGATCATGATAAAGTGGCGCAACCCAGGACCATACTTCATTAAGCCATTCAGGGCGGGAACCCCCTTTTGGTGTTTTTTAAAGCGTTATGTTATACTTTAGCTATTGGAAAAATAGCAGATCTACAAACTCGTGGCGCGGCACCGAGTGCCGCGCCACGAGCTTGTAGATCTGCGATTTTTGAAGAATCGTGAAAATGTGGTGCAAATCTTTGAATATATATTCTTTCAGAGCGAACACTTTTAACTCAAGTCTTTGCTTCTGAGGGGGTTCCTGCCCTGGAATGACATATTTTCAGATGGGGGGCCGATTACATATAATTTTTGGGGGTCCTTGACATGAACATTTTTGAGAACCACTGACATATAAACATGGGTTTTTGGAGAAAACGGTCATGATTTAGAAGACATTTTTCTTTAAATTTTCGACGTCAGGCCTAAACGTGTTAATGACTAGGGAGGGGGTGGAGATCAGACCCCGGGAGTGTTTCTGAAGGAAGAAAACGCCGTTTTCTCGACTGTATATCCAGACGAGGGCATTTTTTGGAATAAAGCCACTTTCATTTGTAACAGATATACAGCATGAGACAAATCCATGCTGAAGGGTTTATCCTATTCTGGGCGGGAACCCCTTTTGGTGTTTTATTAACTAAGCATTATGTTATGCTTTAGCTATTGAAAAATAGCAGATCTACAAGCTCATAGCGCGCCACCGAGTGGCGCGCTACGAGCTTGTAGGTCTGCTATTTTTGAAAAATCGTAAAAATGCGGCACAAATCTTTGAATATAATATTCTTTCAGAGCGAACGTTTTTTTTATTTTGACGTCTTTTGGTGTTTTAACTAAGCATTATGTTATACTTTAGCTATTGAAAAATAGCAGATCTACAAGCTCGTAGCGCGCCACCGAGTGGCGCGCTACGAGCTTGTAGGTCTGCTATTTTTGAAAAATCGTAAAAATGCGGCACAACTCTTTTGAATATAATATTCTTTCAGAGCGAACGTTTTTTTTATTTTGACGTCTTTGGTGTTGTAACTAAGCATTATGTTATACTTTAGCTATTGAAAAATAGCAGATCTACAAGCTCGTAGCGCGCCACCGAGTGGCGCGCTACGAGCTTGTAGGTCTGCTATTTTTGAAAAATCGTAAAAATGCGGCACAAATCTTTGAATATATATTCTTTCAGAGCGAACATTTTTTTATTATTTTTTTACCCCTTTTGGTGTTTTAAGCATTATGTTATACTTTAGCTTGAATATAATATTCTTTCAGAGCGAACGTTGTTTTTATTTTGACGTCAGGCCTAAATGGGTTATTCACAGCAAGCTGATGGCAAACACTCCTATTCTATATTCTTCAAGGGAATCTACAAAAGTCTAGTCTTTTCCTTGTTTCAGAGTGATGGTGTTGTCGTGGATCATTATAAATGACCAGGGCTTCGAGAAAAAACAGCCATAGCAGCGACACGAGGCGCGATTAGGAAACAAACAGGACTTCCTCCACTTAAACTGCCTTTTTTTGGCTGACGTCTCTGGTTACAAGCCATCGCTTTTTATCTGTCCTCCTCGGCAACAACTGCTGCAGCGAGACTCAGAGTCCTTGAGAGGGCCCCCTTTAGCTTAATCTACGGTATGCCCTTCCTGTCGTTTACATGTCTTTAATAGAGACACGTTCCCCACTGCCCCCCCTCCTCCTCCCCCCACCCCACACCCCCCCTGCCCCCCCCCCTCCCCTCCCCCCTCCAGTTCTATTTACAGTTCCAGCATGGGCCCGTGTGCCAAATCAGGAGCCCCTTCAAATTGGGTAGTTAAGAAGCCGCGGGTGGAGGAGCTGCATTTTATCACCAGATATGCCTTAGAAATCAATGCCCCCCCCTCTATATACTATGGGCTATGGTCTCTTTATGGACCGTCAGGGAAATGTGAAGGGAAATGGAGAAGGAGGAGGAGGAGGAGGGGGAGGGAGGAGGGTTTGTGTGACACCATGTGAGTGAAGGCCTTCATTCTCCAGGAGAGAGTCTCTCTCCTCCCCTATTCAAAACAGACATTAAGCCATTTTGGCCTGACGTCGAAATTTTAAAACAGACAGTTTTCTGAAAGATGTTTCTGTATCGGTGCCGTGGTGCTCCATATTTCATGTCAAGAAGCCCAAAAATTATATGTAATTGGCCACCCACCCCCATCTGAAAATATGTTGTTCCAGGAACCCCTCAGAATCAAAGATTTGAGTTAAAAACGTTCACTCTGAAAGAATATTTATTCAAAGATTTGCGCCACATTTTCACGATTTTTTAAAAATAGCAGACCTACAAGCTCGTAGCGCGGCACTCGGTGCCGCGCTACGAGCTTGTAGATCTGCTATTTTTCAATAGCTAAAGTATAACAGAATGCTTAAAACACCAAAAGGGGTTCCCGCCCAGAATGTGTTAACACCAAAGGGTCCTTTATTGGCTACCAACCCCACACTCAAAGAGTCCATTGTGTGCAGTCGGCCAGGGTTTCTCATGCCTTGATTGCCGGACATAAAAAGAGCAGAAAGGTAAAGTATTAAAAAAATAATAACTTGAAGTCTGGGAGGGTCGTCCCTGGCTGACATAGCAACGCCAGCTTGCGTTATCTACACCTGCCATGGATGAAATCGTCTATAAAATGTATAACCCATTCTGGACGGCGGGAACACCTTTTGGTGTTTTAACTAAGCATTATGTTATACTTTAGCTATTGAAAAATAGCAGATCTACAAGCTCGTAAGCGCGCCACCGAGTGGCGCGCTTACGAGCTTGTTGGTCTGCTATTTTTCAAAAATCGTGAAAATGCGGCACAAATCTTTGAATATATATTCTTTCAGAGCGAACGTTTTTTAACTCAAATCTTTGAATATATATTCTTTCAGAGCGAACGTTTTTTAACTCAAATCTTTGAATATATATTCTTTCAGAGCGAACGTTTTTTTTATTTCGAAGTCAGGCCTAAATGGGATAAGGGCCCGCAGGCTTGAATGATGTCGGATCCATTATTAGGCGGCATATACGTAGGCAGCAGACAGACTAGTGATGCTGACACCGAAGGGAGAGAAACCGCGCTGTTGTACGCCTGCATACCTGCCACCCTGAGTCAATGGCAGCCTGGTCTTTATTTAGAGCAGTCGCCTCTCTCGCTGGGCCAGACCCCCAAGGTCATTGCATCACACGGACGGACAGCGGCTGCCAACAAAGTCGCATATCAGTCATCAGCCTTAATGAAGAGTGCACGGCGTATAAAAATAGATACACAAAGGAACGAAGGGAGTTCAGAATGCAAAGCAAAGCTTCCACGGGCAATACTACGTCTGGCAAACTGGTGTTCGCGCATTATCGGTCGACACAATTAACAGTCTCTGGACAAAACTAGGGTTTTTTTGTTGTTTTTTTTCCTCTGTTGGGAGAGTGCAGCAAGCTGTTTTTCTTCCAAACACTATATACTTGGGAGACAAGTGGCAGAAGCAAAGCCTTGGTTTAGCTGAAGTTTGGTGACAAATGGTCCAACACACATACTAGTACGCCCTGCAGGGTAAATACAGGCCCCAACACAGATGCCATCTTTACAAATGTTATAACATATTAAGGACATATAGCATAGCACATTTATAAACCAACCACAGCGTTAATAATAGCTAAAACCTTCCCAAATCAACACAGTATGTCCAAGAGAGACAAGTCAATGGTGGAGCCTGGGCTCGCTTCAAAGGGTTTTCCTTTTCCATAACAAGCTATATATATATATATATATATAGGCCAAACTTGCCGTTACTTAAACTCAACGCAGTGGCAAACTGCATTCTGGAACCAATGAACCGCTACTTCCTTCCTGCGACCTTATACGGCGAGCGCCACCAGACTTCCAAGGACCAATAAGGCATGTGCCCCGGAATGGTGTCATTTGACAAAATTGTCACTTCCTTTACCGTGCTCAAATGGGTCTTTAGGCTCTGGAGGTACAGGGCAGCAGATGGCCGCCCCAACCCCCCCCCGTCCTTCCTCGCTATGAGCGGCTGTGGTTTAGCAGATCCACCAGCCACCAGCTTGGACTAAACCACACATGTTCCCTCAGTGCAATTAACCCATTTTGACCATGGGAACGATTCTACAAAATAATGTCTTCTAAATCCTGACAGTTTTCTGAAAACCCCTATGTTTCTGTGTGTCAGTGGTTCTCAAACTATTCCATGTCAAGGACCCCCAAAAATATGTGTAATTGGCCGCCGATCCCCATCTGAAAATATGTTGCTTCAGGGACCCAGAAGCAAAGATTTGAGTTAAAACGTTCACTGTGAAATCATATATATTCAAAGATTTGCACCACATTTTCACGGGTTAAAAAAAAATAGCAGACCTACAAGCTCGTAGCGCGGCACTCGGTGCCACGCTATGAGCTTGTAGATCTGCTATTTTTCAGCTAAAGCATAACATAATGCTTTTTAAAACACCAACAGGGGGTTCCCGCCCAAAATGGATTAAGTCTAGCTGACCCCTCGGAGCCCCCTATATCAACGGGGTATTTCCGTCACGTTATTTTCTCTCCCCCAGCACTGCAGATGCCGGTGCCGGGGAGGGTGTGTCCGTCACGTTTTTCTCTCTCCCCCACCACTGCAGATGCCGGTGCCCGGGTGGGTGGGTGTGTCCGATGAGAAAGCCCCCTCGCCACGCGGTGTCACGCTGTGCACATATGGCCCGCTACCGTGTCCAGCATGTTTAACCCATTCTGGGCGGGAACCCCTTTTGGGTGTTTTAAGCATTAGCACTGCGTAAAAAGAGGGATTGACGGGCAATTATGGGCACTAGATTTGCCCGTAAACCTCAAGTTTAGCAGCATATACAGTAATATACGGGGGTGATGGTACATTTCGGGAGTTTACCGGAGTTTGTTGGTAAATTTACTGGGTGTTTCCTGGAATATACTCAACCGTATTCCATGCTTTTTGCGCAGTGTAGGCTATGTTATACTTTAGCTATTGAAAAATAGCAGATCTACAAGCTCGTAGCGCGGCACCGAGTGCCGCGCTATGAGCTTGTAGGTCTGCTATTTTTGTGAAAAATCGTAAAAATGTTGGGGCGCAAATCTTTGAATATATATTCTTTCAGAGCGAATGTTTTTTAACTCAAATCTTCTGGGGGGGGGGGGGGGGGGGGTCCCTGAAACAACATATTTTCAGATGGGGGGTCGGAGGCCAAATACAGATAATTCTGGGGGTCCTTAGACATGAAAAAGGTTGAGCACACCACCACTGACATAGAAACATGGGTCATTATTTAGAAGACATTTTGTAGAATCTGGTCTCGGTCGATATGGGTTAATAATGCTGACATGTTTTAGGAAATAACGTTAAAGCTCTGCTGGAATGTCAGCGGGAGAGAGAGACGGAATTGACCATCTGTATCTAGGGCAAATAAAGATGTTAATGTTGACCATCTGTATCTAGGGCAAATAAAGATGTTAATGTGGGAGGGGGGGGGGTATCTTAGCATGCAAGCATTCAATGATAATATAGCCATTTCTATTGCCCCCCAGGGGAGAAATCACGTGGGGGGGGATTTAATGTGTGAAATGACACAATGACCCGTCCCCCCTCCCCGCCATTGCAGAAAATGTGGCTCCGTACAGACAAAAAGAAAGAAGGCAAAAAAATATAAAATAGAAGCATGAGGAGTTCAAGTCCGTTGCTCTCCCCAGGTTGGCGGAGGAGGGTGTGTAGAGCCCAGGATCACATTAGATAATTGACACAGGGGTGAAAAATGGGTTACAAAATCGTGGGATAAAGATTTAAAAAAAGAAAAAAAAATAGATGCATAACATCTGCATTATTGCCAGCGCGCCTGTTACGGTGATGTGTACAAAAACAGACCCCAAAGAGGCTCCTTTTAGGATGATAAATGAATCACCATACAGGTAGATTTTAGCCTTTCCCATTCCTGATTAATCTATTTAGGCCTGACATAACATTTTAAAAAAATGTCTTGACAGTTAAACCTCATGTTTCTATGTCAGTGGTTCTCAAACATTTTCATGCCAAGAAAGGTATGTAATTCATGGCCACCGACCCCCATCTGAAAATATGTAGTTCCAGGGACTACCACCCAAAGAAGCAAAGATTTGAGTTAAAAACGTTCGCTCGGAAAGAATATTTATTCAAAGATTTGCGCCCACATTTTCACGATTTAAAAAAAAATAGCAGACCTACAAGCTTGTAGCGCGGCACTCGGTGCCGCGCTACAAGCTTGTAGATCTGCTATTTTTCAACAGCTAAAAAGTGTAACATAATGCTTAATAAAACACCAAAAGGGTTAACCCAAAACGGGTTAAATACGACACTTCTGCTGGGGTGCATATAATAATAGAAGCGCGGCCGGCATAAACATATTCAAAGTGTGTCTGATTTATTGGAATCTGAAGAGTCTGCCAGAGTGACGAAACCGCACATCATCCACACGGGAACGAGGCCTGGTATGATGTCGTGACTGCCATAACTGTCATGTGTCTCATTTTTACCGTTACGGCCGATTACGATGCGGGGAGGCTTGTCCGATCGTATATTAGCATGCGTCGAAGGAGCCGCGTCGACTTGATGTCCCGTGACTGCGAGGTAAACGAGAAGCCGCCTGCTTTATCCCATTCTGAACGGGAACCCCCTTTTTGGTGTTTTAAAAGCATTATGTTATACTTTAGCTATTGAAAAATAGCAGATCTACAAGCTCATAGCGTGGCTATTTCTTTTAAATCGTGAAAATGTAGTGCAAATCTTTGAATATATATTCTTTCAGTTTTTAAAGGTATATTCAGTGATTTCACTTAATTCAAATATCACTTTTTTTTTGTTTTGTTGTGATAATCCTCCCTAATATAGAGTGTGCTGACCATATAAGGAGTTCCTCCCTGACGCCAGTTAACACCTGGGGTCAAAAAAACCTTAGGTTTCGTTTTTGGCTATAGGTGGCCAAGCCTTCATCCAATCAGGATAGAGAGGGGCCTTCCGCCAATCATGATCGAGTGGGGGCGGGTCTAGGTGTGCGTACTGTTGGCCTGTTGTGTGTCCCCCCCCCCACTGTAGTGTGTGCATGTGCCGGTCACAGGTGGGGCTTGTGACCGGGGGCTTTCCAAATCACTGAATGCTCCTTTAACTCAAATCTTTGCTTCTGGGGGGGGGGGGGGTCCCTGGAACAACATATTTTCAGATGGGGGTCGGCGGCCAATTACATATAATTTTGGGGGTCCTTG
Organism: Electrona antarctica; assembly: GCF_951216825.1. Taxonomy (NCBI): domain Eukaryota; kingdom Metazoa; phylum Chordata; class Actinopteri; order Myctophiformes; family Myctophidae; genus Electrona; species Electrona antarctica. The sequence continues at coordinate 7,157,354 of NC_136802.1, read as the reverse complement.
ACATGAAAATGTTTGAGAACCACTGACATAGAACCATGGAGGTTTTTCAGAAAACCGTCAGGATTTAGAAGACAGGTCTAAATGTGTTATGCAGATGCATCTGCTGTCCAAACGTAGAGCTGAAAACGGCCCCGGCCGTGACATGATACGCCCAAGATGCAGTGCGATGTAATGTCCATACATTACAAGTATTTACGATTTATCCATCAACTCTACCCCCCCCCCCCCCCCCCCCACACACACACACACTCACAGCATCTATCTTCTGTAAATGCACCTCTTTATCCCATTTTGAGCTGAGATCAGATTCTAAAAAATGTCTTCTACATCCTGACTGTTTTCTATGTCAGTCTATGTCAGTCGTTCTTCGATTTTTCAAAATAGCAGATCTACAAGCTCATAGCGCGCC
>NC_136802.1:7145968-7156745 GCF_951216825.1 Electrona antarctica | reverse complement strand
CACACACACACACACACACACACACACACACACACACACACACACACACACACACACACACACACACACACACACACACACACACACACACACACACACACACACACACACACCACACACACACAGAGACAAGAGACGGATGGGCACAAAGTGGCTTCCGCATCTTTTCCATCACTCGCACTATTTCTTAATTTAGATCTCAGGAGGGATAACCAGACTAAACACATACAAACACACCCCTGTCCCCCCTCGCTTCCCTCTCTCTGTCGGTCACATGGTGCACGACACATCTCTCTCTCTCTCTCTCTCTCTCTCTCTGTCGTACACACATAAACGCCAGCAAGCAGTCCTTTCCCTTAGCCCATTTTTGGCGGGAACCCCTTTTGGTGTTAGCATTATGTTATGCTTTAGCTATTGAAAAATAGCAGATCTACAAGCTCATAGCGCGCCACCGAGTGGCGCGCTACGAGCTTGTAGGTCTGCTATTTTTGAAAAATCGAAGAACGACTGACATAGAAACATAGCTTTTTCAGAAAACTGTCAGGATGTAGAAGACAAAATGGGTTAGATAAAGTCACATACACATACGAGGGGTATGCCTGTGTATGTGTGCTCACACACGTATGTGTATGTGCGCTCACACACACATACACACACGCACGTGCGCGCCCACGTGGGGTTGGCTTGTTGCAGGAGTGGACAGGCCTTTGTGAGATAACTGGCAAACGCAGGCTGACAGGCTCGGCTGGGCCATTATTGAATTGCAGTGAAGACTATATTACTTTAGAGTGAGATAAAAGACTAACATACAAGACAGATGGGTGGGGGACATCAAACAAGAACTGTGTCCGGATTGTGCCAGGAGTAATCCGGCTAAAGGCAACGCTGATTTCCCCCAGGCCAGGTGCCATTTCTCCTTGAATAATTCTTATGAGGGAATCCAACAGCAGCACGCTCCAGTTCTGGGGCCTTTATTTGTATCCCCCCCTCCCCCCAACACCCCCTCCACCGAACGCACGATTCCCGTCTTTCTCTCTCTCTCCCTCTCAACTCCATCTGGTTTCTTAGATCACTGTTGCGCAAAAGTCCGATGTTGTGATTGTGATTCCTCCTCGACATGGTTTAATCCATGTGGCTGGTCGGAGGATGGGGGGGGACTCAGGACTGTGAACAGAAAAGTACCACCCTCTGGGGAAATACAGGTTCTGAGTTCCTGAAGTGTTGGCCCGGAATGCAATGTGGCTCCGCTCGGCAGGGTGAGAGCCTGTCTGATACTAGACTGGATGGAACCCACATATGCTTTCTATGGCATAGGCGAAACTAGACGCAGCTGCAGCGCAACATTAGAGCGACAGAGAGAGAGAGGAGTGTGTGTATGTGGGTGTGTGTGTGTGTGTGTGTGTGTGTGTGTGGTGTGTGTGTGTGTGTGTGTGTGTGTGTGTGAGTGTGAGTGTGAGTGTGTGTGTGTGTCAATTTAACAAAGGTGCAGACAATCAGAAATCAGCAGAGAGTGAGCAACGTTTGCGCTACTGTATGCCGAATTGAAGTGGACTCGGCCCCAGACTTTTCTTTATATCCCTGGAAATAAAAACGTCTGGGTTTCCGAGGCTAGCCTGATACAGACACGTATAGAGAGAGAGAGAGAGAGTTGCGTCAAGCTTTGATCTCGCAGCGAAGCAGGATGTTAGCCTGCTGTAGTTCCAAACATTGGAACTTTCGCAGTGATATAGAAAGTGAACTTCCGCATTCCATTCTTACAACGGGAGGCTATGCTAGTGATTCAACTCTCTCGCTCTACGGGTCTGGTCTGACGTTGAGGAAACATTTTTGTCTGGTATCTTGTGCAGTCTGCCGATCTTGTTTGCTATCGAAACAAAGCCTTTTTCTTTTTTACGTCTACTCGATGTTTAAGTATAGATTATTATTTTTGGCCTTATTCTAAAAAAATCACACCCGTGTGAACTGATCGTGGTGCAACTCCCCTCTCCCCCTGCCTCTCTTTCTCTCTCTCTCTCTCTCTCTCTCTCTCTCTCTCTGTGTAATTAGCAGGCAACAGTGCAACACTATCTCTCTGTTTCTGGCACAACAGCGCCACTTTTGCCCCTACTGGTACTCTAAACATAGTCACATGGTTAGGACGGACATTGCTGTTCCTTGGGTTGCACCACTCAAAAAAATGTATGAAGTCTGACAGGTTAGGTATGACGGGGATATACAGTCTGTGAAGTTAGACCATCATTTCTCACCTCATGGAGGAAAAACAATGCAGGAATCAGTGGGTCGGAACCTCGTACCTACAGCCTTCCCCCTCTCTCCTCCTCTGTTCTCCTCCCTCTCTCCTCTCTCCTCTGTTCTCCTCCCTCTCTCCTCCTCTGTTCTCCTCCCTCTCTCCTCTCTCCTCTGTTCTCCTCCCTCTCTCCTCTCTCCTCTGTTCTCCTCCCTCTCTCCTCCTCTGTTCTCCTCCCTCTCTCCTCTCTCCTCTGTTCTCCTCCCTCTCTCCTCTCTCCTCTGTTCTCCTCCCTCTCTCCTCTCTCCTCTGTTCTCCTCCCTCTCTCCTCTCTCCTCTGTTCTCCTCCCTCTCTCCTCTCTCCTCTGTTCTCCTCCCTCTCTCCTCTCCTCCTCTGTTCTCCTCCCTCTCTCTCCTCTGTTCTCCTCCCTCTCTCCTCCTCTGTTCTCCTCTCTCCTCTCTCCTCTGTTCTCCTCCTCTGTTCTCCTCCCTCTCTCCTCCTCTGTTCTCCTCCTCTCTCCTCCTCTGTTCTCCTCCCTCTCTCCTCCTCTGTTCTCCTCCCTCTCTCCTCCTCTGTTCTCCTCCCTCTCTCCTCCTCTGTTCTCCTCCCTCTCTCTCCTCTGTTCTCCTCCCTCTCTCTCCTCTGTTCTCCTCCCTCTCTCCTCCTCTGTTCTCCTCCCTCTCTCCTCCTCTGTTCTCCTCCCTCTCTCCTCCTCTGTTCTCCTCCCTCTCTCCTCCTCTGTTCTCCTCCCTCTCTCCTCTCTCCTCTGTTCTCCTCCCTCTCTCCTCTCTCCTCTGTTCTCCTCCCTCTCTCCTCTCCTCCTCTGTTCTCCTCCCTCTCTCTCCTCTGTTCTCCTCCCTCTGTTCTCCTCTCTCCTCTGTTCTCCTCCTCTGTTCTCCTCCCTCTCTCCTCCTCTGTTCTCCTCCCTCTCTCCTCCTCTGTTCTCCTCCCTCTCTCCTCCTCTGTTCTCCTCCCTCTCTCCTCCTCTGTTCTCCTCCCTCTCTCCTCCTCTGTTTTCCTCCCTCTCTCTCCTCTGTTCTCCTCCTCTCTCCTCCTCTGTTCTCCTCCCTCTCTCTCCTCTGTTCTCCTCCCTCTCTCCTCCCTCTCTCCTCCTCTGTTCTCCTCCCTCTATCTCCTCTGTTCTCCTCCCTCTCTCCTCCTCTGTTCTCCTCCCTCTCTCCTCCCTCTGTTCTCCTCCCTCTCTCTCCTCTGTTCTCCTCCCTCTCTCCTCCTCTGTTCTCCTCCCCCTCTCTCCTCCTCTGTTCTCCTCCCTCTCTCCTCCTCTGTTCTCCTCCCTCTCTCCTCCTCTGTTCTCCTCCCTCTCTCCTCTCTCCTCTGTTCTCCTCCCTCTCTCCTCCTCTGTTCTCCTCCCTCTCTCCTCTCTCCTCTGTTCTCCTCCCTCTCTCTCCTCTGTTCTCCTCCTCTCTCCTCCTCTGTTCTCCTCCCTCTCTCCTCCTCTGTTCTCCTCCCTCTCTCCTCCTCTGTTCTCCTCCCTCTCTCTTCCTCCCTCTCTCTCCTCTGTTCTCCTCCCTCTCTCCTCTGTTCTCCTCTGTTCTCCTCCCTCTCTCCTCCTCTGTTCTCCTCCCTCTCTCCTCCTCTGTTCTCCTCCCTCTCTCCTCCTCTGTTCTCCTCCCTCTCTCCTCCTCTGTTCTCCTCCCTCTCTCCTCCTCCCTCTCTCCTCCTCTGTTCTCCTCCCTCTCTCTTCCTCTCTCTCCTCTGTTCTCCTCCCTCTCTCCTCTCTCCTCTGTTCTCCTCCCTCTCTCCTCCTCTGTTCTCCTCCCTCTCTCCTCTCTCCTCTGTTCTCCTCCCTCTCTCCTCCTCTGTTCTCCTCCCTCTCTCCTCCTCCCTCTCTCCTCCTCTGTTCTCCTCCCTCTCTCTTCCTCCCTCTCTCTCCTCTGTTCTCCTCCCTCTCTCCTCTCTCCTCTGTTCTCCTCCCTCTCTCCTCCTCTGTTCTCCTCCCTCTCTCCTCCTCCCTCTCTCCTCCTCTGTTCTCCTCCCTCTCTCTTCCTCCCTCTCTCTCCTCTGTTCTCCTCCCTCTCTCCTCTCTCCTCTGTTCTCCTCCCTCTCTCCTCCTGTTCTCCTCCCTCTCCTCCTCTGTTCTCCTCCCTCTCTCTCCTCTGTTCTTCCTCATACCCACTGCTGATAGCATCCTTTCGTAGGTATAGCTGGCAGTGCTGAATGGCATTGGGCCTGACAGCGACACTGGCATGTCATTAATCAAATATATATGCATGGAAATCATCTAGGCGCGCCACCGCCATAGGTTACGCTCAGGTGGGAGAGAGAATAAAATAACTGGGGTGAAAAGAGCTCCAGAATTAATAAATAAATAAATGAAGGCTGCCTTGCACTAAATCTGGAATCGATTTGAACCACTTAAAACCCTCCATGCTTTGTAATGATCAAATACACAACCACAACTGATCTATAAGCTCACAATGCTCTTTATGGCAAGTCCAGAATATGGACGCCAGGGTTCACGTGTATAATAAAACACTGTTTGCTCAGTGATTTGGCTCAGTGTTTAACACATTTAGACCTGAGCTCGATTCTACAAAATATCTTCTAAATCATGACAGTTTTTCTGATGTTTCTATGTCAGTCGTTCTCAAACATTTTCATGTCAAGGACCCCAAAAAAGACCTCACCACCGACCTCCCAGAAGCAAATACTTGAGTTAAAAAACGTTCGCTGTGAAAGAATATATATTCAAAGATTTGCGCCACATTTTCACGATTTCTCAAAAAAATAGCAGATCTACAAGCTCGTAGCGCGGCACTCGGTGCCGCGCTACGAGCTTGTAGATCTGCTATTTTTCAACAGCTAAAGTATAACATAATCCTTAAAACCCGTTCCCGTCCTACTGTAAATGGCTTAATAAATACAGCATGTCTTCATTCTCTCATTCATTCACCATCATCTCAGAATACTCCCCCTCTTTATGGCCCCCTATGGACTGGAGGGGTAAAGATGTCCTCACCACCATATGCTCCATTAACGCATTCTGGGCGGGAACCCCTTTTGGTGTTTTAATTATGTTATACTTTAGCTATTGAAAAATAGCAGATCTACAAGCTCGTAGCGCGGCACCGAGTGCCGCGCTACGAGCTTGTAGGTCTGCTATTTTTGAAAAATCGTGAAAATGTGGCGCAAATCTTTGAATATATATTCTTTATATTTTTTAACTCAAATCTTTGCTTCTGCATGGGGGGGTCCCTGGAACAACATATTTTCAGATAATAATAATAATAATAAACTTTATTTATAAAGCACTTTTTTTTAGATGGGGTCGGAGGCCAATTACATATCATTTTTGGGAGTCATTGACAGGAAAATGTTTGAGAACGACTGACATAGAAACATGGGTTTTTCAAGAAAACTGTCAGGATTTAGAAGACATTCGTAGAATCGTCCTCAGGTCTAAATGTGTTAAAACATCAGACGGCAGCGCGGTCTCATTACATCCGCTGCAGGAGATCACTGTGTCTGTTTCTGTGTTTATTTTGTTCCTCTTTCGCAAAATATGTTCAAAGCTGTGATAAAGCTCTGAGACAAACACCGAGAAGAAGCCTTGTCAAAAGAGTGTGGAAGAAAAATAAATACAAATAAATCAACAGTCCTAAGGATGGTGGCATTTAAGTCCATGGGGAGAGCTTGTCCGCTGAAAATACACTGGTTGCCTTTCTGTTTTAGGCAGCCTGCCAGGGAGGACTAGCCTGCCAGGGAGGACTCTGTTTGGCACAGATGGATGTTTCTAACTTACGTAGGAGTAGAAGAACCTTCAGTAACTTCAACCTCAAAGCGTTATAGGATCAATAACATATGAGCCAAGTAAAAAATGTAAATAAATTAGATATACTTTGTACCTTTTGAATGTGTTTTGCAAATCTTATATTGCAAATATCATAAGATTTTAGTCTACTAAATCTACAGTTGATTTAGTCGACTGAAATGTATTTTGGTGGGCCTTGATGCCGACATAATGACTTGCTGAAAATAGCCGATCTACAAGCTCACAACGCGTCGCAGCGCACTATTTTTTCAGCATGCAACCAAGTGTAAAATGACTTACACTGGACCTCTTGTCCACTAGGGGTGGGACGATATGGGTACCTCACGATACGATATATATCTCGATATTAGGCCCTTGATAACGATAATATCACAATATTCGATATATTGCGATATTTGCGATATATTGTATGACATTTCATCAACTACAAAATACTTGGAACTGAAAAAAATGCTATTTTCGTGCTCGGACACAGGGTGGGACACACACATAGCGCTCTATAGGAGTGGTTGCACCACTCAAACACTAAATTAATACTCAATAAACTCCCCCTTTGCCTCATACCCTCATCATAATACCTCACAAACACTACCAACTGACCATTATCACTGGTATCATTATAATACCTCACAAACACCACCAACTGACCAGTATCACTGGTATCATTATAATACCTCACAAACACCACCAACTGACCAGTATCACTGGTATCATCATAATACCTCACAAACACCACCAACTGACCATTATCACCGGTATCATCATAATACCTCACAAACACCACCAACTGACCATTATCACTGGTGTCAGTGGACTTCATAACTTCACTATGAACATTATTTTATTTAAAAAAAAAAAAAAAAAAAAGGACGTATCGATATATATCGATATTTCAGCACACCCCTATTGTCCACTAGTCCCTTCCTAACATTTTCGTCTAGTTTTTACTTGTTGACAAAAATGTCAATTATATTTAGTCTTAGTTTTAGTCATCATAGCTTAGTTTTCAATTAGTTTCCATTTAGTTTTCGTCAGTGAAAAAAAGTTAGTCGACGAACATTTTTCGTCTTAGTTTTAGTCGACGAAATCAACCCTCCTGCTCATCTGGCGCATCATACCACATAAGACCTTCTTCCCACAGCTGGCTAATCTGACCTGAGGCTCTTTGCTGCGTGTCATTGTTGGTGGACCGTCAACCTAGTATCCTGCTATCAACTGAATGGCAATGTGCAAGATGTAGAAAACTCAGTTTATTTCATTTCATTACTCAGACATCTCAGACACTCAGACATTTGGGACAGCGGTGGCCTAAACGTTAGAGGAGCGCCCTTGTTGCCGAAAGGTTGCCGGTTCGATTCCCCGGACGCGCAGGAAAAATCTGGGTCGGGAAGTGATTGGTCATCACTCACCCAACACCGCTGAAGTGCCCTTGAGCAAGGCACTGACTGAACCCCCAACTGCTGCAGTGGAGCTGCTTAGTGGCCAACAGTATCAGACTGAGGTTGTACTGGTGGTCAGCTCCCAGGTTTTAATGTGTGTGGCTGGTCTGTGTGTTTCTTTGTGCAGGGCGTTGCTGAAAATGAGCACTTGTGCTCAGCTACTACCCTGGGTAAATAAAGGAGAAAAAAAAACGGGGAAAAAAACCCCATCTAAAGCAGCAATAACCCATAGGACCTTCTACAGCTAGAGGTCAGCAGACCTTGTCTTTCAAGTGAGAGAACATAAGCAAAGCTTTAGAGCTTCTATCCTGGACCAGTTGAATGGCGTTGGGTTAGCCTCGGCCCCTGAGAAGAGACATGGGAAACACTCTCACTCTGGACACGAAAGCTTTTAAGCAGTCACACCCAAGCCCCATCGCCCCAACACTCACACAGTGGCCATTTTGGTCTTACATCATAGTGTGCATGCGTGTGTGCGTGGCGTGCGTGCGTGCGTGTGTGTGCGTGACTGTGTGCGCGTGTGCATGCAGGCGCGCGTCTACACAATCGTTTAATGTTTAATTCAAAACGAGGTTTAGTACCCTCACTAAAAACGCCGGGACAACGCTCCACACGTCCCAAACTCTTCTCCCTTCTGGCCCCAAAACTGTGGAATGCACTTCCCGTTGCAATCAGAACTGCAGCATCACTCCCGATCTTCCGCCGTAGTCTGAAAACCCACCTTTTCAGACTCCATCATGGCCCATAGCACTTACCCTACCCCCCTTAGACAGCACTTCTTAGACTTATATAGCATTTGAAACAGACTTATAGCATGTCATGTAGACAGCACAATAAGTGCATTGTATGTTGTCATAGCACTTCATAGTATATATGTACAGCATAGTATAGCATATATGTGTAGTTTATATGTATAGATATGTTCTAGTTATAGTTTATATGTATAGTGTCATTATATAGATATGTTCTAGTCACGTTCTTAGCTTACGCATGTTTCGCGATAAATGCATTTTTACATATGTGATGTATTCCCATGCTTTTTGTTCTTGCCTATTGTAAGTCGCTCTGGATTAAGAGCGTCTGCTAAATGCCTAAATTGTAAATTGTAAATTGATACATTTGGCAAACAGGTTTGGCTTATGCATTGGTTTAAAGGAGAATTCCATGCTAGAAGGCGTTCTTACCTTTATTTGTAGTTGTTACGTCCCCCACCAAAGAGGTCCAGGTGTTATTTTGTGCAAAAGCTCATTATTAGTGATTTCCCCTAATATAAGCCCTCAATAGGGGTTGGGTTTTTGTGCTAATTCGCTTATTTCCATCTAAATAAGTAGTAAAGTATGCCGCTTGGGATACTATTTACATTATGAAGATTGTAAATAGTATTGATTTTTGAGCGATGGAAATAAGCAAATTAGCACAACACCCCATAGCCCCATTCAATTCAATGCAATTCAATTCATTGAGGGCTTATGGTAGGGGAAATAGCCAATAATGTGCTTTTGCACAAAATAACACTTGGACCTCTTTGGTGGGGACGTAACAACTACAAATAAAGGTAAGAAAGCCTTTTAGCATGGAATCCTCCTTTAATGTCAGAACACTGTCAGTTTGAGTTCACATATAGTTTGCAATTGATTTGTACATAAATCATAACAAAAACGAATGTATGAATTTGCTCTGAGATCAGAGAGGGACGGTGGCAGCAGTGTTGTTTTCGTCGACTAAAACTAAGGCGAAAAATGTTCGTCGACTACCTTTTTTCACTGAATGGAAACTACATGAAAAATAAGCTACGGTGACTAAAACTAAGACTAAATATACTGACGATTTCGTCAACAGATAAAAACTAGACTAAAATGTCAGGAAGGGACTAGTGGACAAGAGATCCAGTATAAGTCATTTTACACTTGGTTGCATGCTGAAAATAGCAGATCTACAAGCTCACAGCGTGGCGCGTTGTGAGCTTGTAGATCGGCTATTTTCAGCAAATGTAAAATCAGTCATTTCGACGGCATCAAGGCCCGCCAAAATACATTTTAGTCGACTAAATTACCTGTATAGTAGATTTAGTTCTTATGATATTTAGTCGACTAAAACTAGACTAACACTAAAACATTCCGGGTGACTAAAATGTGACTAAAACCAAATTATAACTATTGAAGAGAGACTATGACTAAAACTAATATCAAAATGTTCTGCCAAAAGCAACACCGGGTGGCAGGCAGAGAAGACGGGGGGTTGAGGCAGTGTAATGTTTTACAAGATGTACCAACAACACCTGCCCAACTTGCCGAGTCCTTCCAACATGGCACAGGATTCTCATTTCCAACAACTGGCAACAAGTCACCTGAAGCGAATCAACAGAATGGGCCATGCTTTGGCACAGACAGACACGGCTGTTTGTTTGTCTGTTTGGATGGTAGAAACAGGCAAGTGTTTATCCCTGTTAGACCTAAGTTCCATTCTACAAATGTCTTCTAAATCATGACAGTTTTCAGAAAAACCCATGTTTCTATGTCAGTGGTTCTCAACCTTTTTCATGTCAAGGACCCCCAAAAATGATCTGTATTTGGTCGCCGACCCCCATCTGAAAATATGTTGTTTCAGAGACCTCCCCAGGAGCAAAGATTTTAGTTAAAAACGTTCGTTTTGAAAAAAATATATATTCTAATTTTGCGCCACATTTTCAGGATTTTTCAAAAATACAATACAAGCTCGTAGCACGCCACTCAGTAGCGTGCTTATGAGCTTGTAGATCTGCTATTTTTCAATAGCTAAATTATAACACCAAAAGGGGGTTCCCGCCCAGAATGGGTTATTTGGGCTTGTTGTTGGACTGACGGTGTCCCTTATCGAAGCAATGCTTCACCTGTCAGCATTCGAACAACACGTGAACTCATTTGCATCTCATTAATCTCCACCACCTCTTCCTCCCAACTTCCTCTGGAGGAATTCCACATAGCCGCTTGTTTGTTCATTTTTGTTTGCCTCCTCTTCTCCTCTTCTGAACTGAGCCTCGCGATTTCACGGTGTGTTAACCCGTTTAGGCCTGATGTCGACATTTAAAAAAATGTATTTTTTTCTGAAAAACAGATGTTTCTATATCAGTGGTTCTCAATATTTCATGTCAAGGACCTCAAAAATTATATGTAATATGCCACCGACCCCCCCATCTGAAAATATGTTGTTCCAGGGACCCCCCCAGAGGCAAAGATTTGAGTTAAAAACTGAAACTCTGAAAGAATATATATTCAAAGATTTAAGGCACTGCATTTTCACGATTTTTCGAAAATAGCAGACCTACAAGCTCGTAGCGC